>NC_090876.1:11699484-11705971 GCF_036669935.1 Montipora foliosa
ATCGGGTGCCACTCCTAACCTTAACAGCCTTCCATTCAGCAACTTTGCGAAAATTTGCATGCCGCCTCCACGGAGTCGCGACGCCAAATGCACTGTGCATTTGTCCGTAATCCTGCAGTCGGTTAGGGTGCAGCCATCTTCCAGTTGTCTTCCAAAATAGATAAGTCTTTGGTCGTGTACTGGTATATCTTCTTCGACCATAATTTTCCTCTTCAAGCTCTCAACAGAATCGCTTGTCCTAACGCGCAGACTGAAAGTTGAACGAGTAATCCCTCTGACAAAGACGGTCACCTCATCATGGTATCGAAACCGCAAATACGGAGTGGATTCCTTGTCAATGTGGTAGTCACTTAAAGTGCGCTCATCTTTCAGTAGCTCACCCTTAAATCTGAGTACCTGCTGATCTGGTGGTATCCCTTTTTTCTCCAAAATTTTCGTCTTCACTTTCTCAACAGAATCACTTGGTCCGACTTCTAAATAGAATTTTTCACCAATATCAGGGTCGACCAAGATTTGCATTTTCTCTGAAATACCCAAGGGTCGGGTAGCCGTTGTGGGAATATTTCCCCGACTCTGGGTAAAATCCTCTTCTGACAGTTGTTCTGTCTTGTCACCCTCCCAGACAGGCGAATAATCGGCCGACCCAGCAACCCAGTCAACATCCTTTTGTTGTGTTGATAGATCAACTGCCTTGGACACCTCAAGATTACTTTCCACCGTTGTTGCTGCCGACATTTTCATCATTTTCAACTTCTCTGAGAGATTGCCTTGCTCATCTATTAATTGTGTGCCGCTCTGAGATTTCTCACGTCGACGCCCTGAAACAATACAGATTCACTTTCAGTGGCAAAATCGTCAGTATAGCAAACTTGACACTAAAATAGTGAGACCGCCACAAAAAAATACGTTGAAAAAAACCTTTAACAAGTTGTATAGAAACTGGAATCAAAGCTCACAATAACCCAGGATTAACTCAATCGTGTTTTAAACAACTGAACTGTGACGGAATTTTCCATTCTTTATCTTTGTAATTAGACTTAGTTTGTTCCGTTTTTTGTATTTTGTTACCTTTTAGTGTACATGATGTAGTGTTTATCGTCGTTGCAGTATCACGTATTGTAAGTTATGCCTGTTAGCTGATTGTCTCTTAAGTGTTGATTTGGTATGATATTGTAAACATAGGAATGTATGGTACCGTGTTAACAATACGTATGTAACGAAGGTATGTGTTAATTATAGAAGTTAAAGCCGGGGTGGCGCAGTGGTGAGAGCACTCGCCTCTCACCAATCTGTCCCGGGTTCGATTCCCGGTCCCGGCCCCGGCCCCATATACGGGTTGAGTTTGTTGTTAGTTCTCTCATTTCTCCGAGAGGTTTTTCTCCGGGTACAGTAAACACCCGCATATAAGAACAAGTGGATTAAGAACATCAGGCTGAAATTTGGCCAATAAAGCACCGTATAAATAAGAACAAATTCAGCCTGATAAATAAAACTTTACCCCTCACGCAATGAATGCGATACGTCAAAACACAAATATTATAGACATGCGCAGTATGAACACGACTGATAAGGTCGGCTCAACGAGAATGCTATGGGGACTATGTTGTTTAATATCTTTTTAAAACGCGAAGTTTCAGCCACCGTTAAAGGCAAGGTTAAAGAATGGCACATGACCGAAATATCTACCGTTTTCAATTTCGATTCTTTCCCCTAAGTTTATACTGTACCTATTTTATTTACTTGAATGCGCACTGTTCGGTGCGTTGCTGCTTGAAGAAAAATTTCGCGACGGTGATGTTTAAGACCAGTCATTCAGTTTGTCAATTGGTCAACATTAGGAGTTCTGCGTTGTGTTCCTGTGAAGTTATTTCATTTTTCTTCACGCGCGCTCGAGGTAGCCAAACTGAGTTGTCAAGAATCGTGTCGTGCTGGAGAGCTGTTCGATCGAATTGAGTGAAGGCAACAGAAGATTGCAGGCAAGGTACGCAATGAGTTTTTCTAATATTCAAACCTTGACGACATACATAACACTAATAATACAATACAAAATACTAAACACTTAACTTATAAAAATGTTGTAAGGGTAAACACAGTGAAAATCGGAAACCAGTGAACCTTGAGCACACAGTACACAGAATTTAGTAGTTTTATGCACCAAATCGCTCACTTAATTAGCTACATTTTGTACTTTGGCAAAACAATGTGGCAATTTCGATTCATCAACTACTAATGGGAACCTGCTCTTCATAGCTTGTCAGGGTATATCATTACTGTTATTGTCACGCTCTTAGACAATTAAACTCAAAGAATGAAAAGGTTAAGGCAATGTAATTTCTCCATCTTTATTTGTTTGAAGTTTTTTTGGAATGTCAGTTCAATCAGCAAAGGCATGTCTGAAACCTCGTTCGTCTCACCAAACTTATATTGTGTATTTTTAAACACAATATTATTACTGTCTTTTTTTAGGACAGTCAAATTATACAGCAATAAAATGGATCTGATCCATTAACAGATAATAAATCTACCATCCTGCACCTCATCTTAATAAAAAAATTCGTAACACCACATAAAATATTGTTCACGGTTTTTGGTACCTACTAATATTTACAACTGACATCAACTTCATAATTAAACCCTGGGTAGTTGAAAGCTGTGTCCATTTTTATTGGTTAATATCACTTGAAATAAATAACTCTTTTTGCCTTTACTTTACATGCATTGGGGTAAAAAATATTCCTGTCACTAAGATTATTCTTTTGGCTTTTACAGTCAAAAGTGATCTATACCAAACTTTTGTTAGGTGCAATTCATTTATCTTACACCAAAAATTCTTGGAAAACAGCACCTAACGACAATATCCGTGGTTTATTTAGGGTAATTTATCCTAAAATGTTCACTAACCAATCAAGGGCTCATGCTACCAAGAGCAAACACAGGCTGTGTGTGATTTGCTGTATTTCAAAGAAAAGTGACTTCATTTTAAGCTTTAACACTTAAACTCAAAGAAAAATTTAAAGTCATTCTTTCAATGACATAACATTTTCTCACACATCTTTATATTCAGTTAAGGTTTCTTGTTGTAGCATGAGTCATGACTGTGATTTCTGCCTACTGAAACTGGGACCATGGATTCATTCGTTACAATTACAGTCAATCTATGTCACCTATGACCAATATTTCTGAGACTGAAATGATCATTCGAAGTCCTATTTGTAACTTCTGGCATTTGAATGGTCTGAGTCTTTAAAATTTCTGGAAATCTTTCCAAAAAAAAAGTATCAGCTGAAAAAAAAAGGCAAAGCACATACATGTAGGAAACAACTGATTGTTTTCAAATTCTGTATGCTGTGATGTAATGTAAAAAAATTCATTGCTTTATTTCAGCAATAAACTAGGGAAGTTTCAATGAAAATTCTTAAATCTCACTGGCGATGATCACAACTGACATGTAATTTTTAAAACCCTGTTAAAACTTAAAAAATACTGGTCACATGTGAGGAAGATTGACTTTAACCTTTCCAAATGTAAGTTAGTTCCCCCTTTTTGATGAGCCACCCCTCAGTCAGGTCTTATTCTTCATGAACAGGGACAGATGTTATGGACATATCCATGGGGACATCCAAAGTGGACACAGAATTAACTGATGAGGTTGGGAAGATACGCGGAAGATTTTTGATGCACTTCTGGCATTCCACTGGTAAGTCATGTGTTGAAAGCTCCTCACCATAATCCCACACCGTAAGTGCTGCAAGGTGCATTAGAGGTGGCACCTGTCCAGTGTCTCTACGCCATCCAATTGTTGTAGGCCTGAATGACCTCTGTTCTTCTAAATTTATAGTTCCTTTTGTTGAAGCTTTCCACTGAAGTTCAAGCTTACGACCTTCAGCTTTAAGAGACTGGATTGTCAGTGATGTGTCTTTGTTCAGTTTCTTTTCCTCCAACGCTTTAGGATAGACATCCTTTCCTCTAAGTGGGGCACTGACTGCACTACCTTTCCTGATGTTGTTGAGCTTTTTTCTTGCCTCTTGGAGAAGCTCTGTGGTCAGTAGTTGCCCATAGTCATTCATTCTCTGTTCATGTGTCTGCCTTGCTGTCTCAGTGGTCCTACCATTAGTTTTACCACTGTGAATAGTGTTCTCGACAAATGTTACAGAGGCCTGTTTTGATAGTTCTGACAGGTTGTCATGAAGATAAAGTTGGGATAGATTAAACTGTCTTTCAGCAATGACATTGTTCACAGGAATGCTAAAAATGTGCTTGGCATAAAATTCAAAAAGTTGTGGTGTGGTGTCTTTGTTAATAAGACAGCTTTCAGGTGATGTTGCCATTGCTTTAATCTCAGTTAGAAGTTGAAGTTTCTGCAGCTGCCAAATATTGGCCCATTTAACCAGCCCATTTCTGTCCTTAGACACCAATCTCTGAAGATCCTGTCCATAAACTTTTACATTGTTTTCAGATGCATTTCCTTGATTGCTTTCAGTGGATACAAATTGTATGTCAAGGACCTTCAAAACAGATGACCAGAATGGACTTTGGAATCTTTGATCAGCTCCCATTCCAAACAGCTTGGGAAAGGATAACCACTCAGCACCATGTTCTTTAATTACTTTCAGGGCTTCTTGCAACATGGGCCTCTGCACTTCCTGGTAAAAGTGTTTAATAGCGGCTGGATCTTTCAAAGATAATTGCACTTGCTCTTCTGTTAAAGGAAAATACAGTGATGGACACAGTAACATTTGACTGAGTGTTTCATTGTGCTTGAGAACAGTTGCAGGCCATAGTCGTGCCAGATATCCACTGGAAAAACCAAGTTCCTCGTCACTTGCTTGTGATGAATTAAGAGATGGGATAATGAACTTGTCAAGAAATTCAAATAAGAATTTAATTTGCACTTGGATCATTGGGCAGGAGCTCAGCTTGATGACATTTTGCCAGACTGATGAGTGGTTATCTGACTTTGGCATCCTTTCTAGTATACGCTCTGCAAGCTGAAGACAGGCTTTTCCATACTTTAAATACCATTGTAGCATCTCATGGTAATATGTCCACCTTGTGTCAATAAAGGACTGTGGAAGGGTGGCTCTTTACTTAAAATTCCCAGTGAAACATACATTGCCTTGTACTGACTTGGGCGTTCATGGTGGAGCCAGGATATCTTGTATAATAATTGCAATATGTGGTTGTTGTTCATATCACCCTTTGCCCCAAACCCAGCCTGGCACATTCTTCGCAACATTATATTAAGTATGTGTGGGTAACAGCCCACAAAAAACATTTCCCTGCCAAACAGTTTGGAGTTGTTTGCAATCAATCCATTTGATTTACCCTTTTGGGTAGAGGCATTGTCCCCAACTAACCCTGAGACATTTGATATGCCAAATGTGTCATGAACAATGTGGAAATCGACATCTGACTGGTGTTTTCCTGACCCACTAGCTACAATGCTGTTAGCAAGAACATAAGCCCTTGGCTTGTTAGTTTCATGGCACCATGTGTGCACCCCCACAATGTGCCTTTCCTCCCCTCCTTTGTTAGAGTCATCACTCCAAACATGAAAATCATATTTGCTGTTTGCAAATCTTTTACACAGAATTAATTTGTCTGCCTCCCCTAAAAGAACATTCCAATCTGACAAAGTAGTTGGGGAAACAATCAGATTTTTTGGGGGACTACAATTAAACAAAATACTGAAAATTAAATGTAATGCAATTGGTGCCTTTTGGTTAGATAAAAGACATGCATGTTGTAAATATCTGATGCAAGCCATGAACATTACACTCCTATGATTTGCTCCATTTTTGCCATGGGCAAATGTATCCACAAGAGAATAACTGTTTAAAACACCTCCTTTTTGTTTGAGTTGGTTTTTCAGTTTTGTTGCAACAGATTTTGCCCCTCTTAGTTTTTTTATTGTGTCGTTTTTCTTCAAGGATGTGTTCTTCAACAATTTGTCTTGCTTTGTAACTTGTTTTTGTAGGGTCAGAGTCTCTTTCTTCAAATCACTGTTCCTTCTTCGCAGAAATACTGAAAACAAGGGAAAAAGTCACACAAAAATTTTATTGACTTGTGGCTTTGAAAACAAATTATTTCATTAAATTCACGTTTTGAGAAGTGTGAGCCTTAAACTCTCTTTTCTACATTTAGATGTGGCTACTTTATTTTCTGATGTTTTCTTTCACCCTTGTGAAAGTTATTCGTCACTGTCGAGAACATTGGTTTTTTTTATCAATTGGAAAGGTATTTACACAGTTCTCTAAGTAAAGGTTTTGTCCTCTTGAACTCAAAATAACCTTAAATTTATAACTCGAGAAAGGTAAGAAAAGTCTAAAAATTTAAATCTAGATCGCAGTCGACATGAGAAGGACTCCTCCGCGGTCCGCACAAAATCATCTACTGTGCCATTAAAAAATATTTTTCACGTTTTTTTCCTGCGAGTAATGTTTCTTTGCGTTAACAGAATTTCTGTGTTGGCATATATCGAAAATGC
>NC_090876.1:11706071-11718571 GCF_036669935.1 Montipora foliosa
GTCGACTACACACTTCACTTCAAAGAAATTATAAGAAACAAACTAAGACAAAACTATATTAACAAAAATTAGACAAGAACTTAAAAAACATTTTATAAAGGAACAACTGGAGGAAAAAAATAGTGAACGTTTTTTCACGGTGAAATCATTTATGGCACAATTGGGTAAATCCAGCACAAAAACGCAAATGCATAAAAGTCCCAATATCTTCTACTGTAAGATCATTTTTCGTCGCAAACGAAATGTTCGTTATTCCATTTCTTAACTTCTACACTTGCTAAAGTGAACCCTGAGGTCAAGACAGTGGGTGTTGAAAATGAAAAAAATATATGATAAATGGTATATCAGTTTGAGCAAAAACATGTTTAAAACAGGATTGAAGAGCTCTTGCTCTACAAGAAATAATTCGGCAAATGACGGAAATTGCTGTATGTTACTTCTGATTGCGATTTTCTTGATACATGCTCACATTTCCTACCAGCCAAACAAAACTCGCGTTTTACAAGACATAACCATCAAAATGTTTTACATACTCCATCTACACACAGCTATTGAACCATCTGAGAGTGCGCGTATGCCCTTGACCGTGTTGACCGCGAAGAGAAGTGGGTTTGAGTATTCTACAAACTGCGAGGAACTAACGAGAACGCCAGAGGTTTTTTTTTTTTTCTAAAACATACATGTGTTACCATAATATAAAGGAGTTAACAGTGCCACTACGACGAAAATTTTTTGGTTTTCTTTTCGAATATTTTCAACGTCAAGGAAGTCAATATGTTCAAAATAATACAATGCATTTAATTTGGAACGATAGAAGCGAGATAAGTCGGGAAAATAGCCAGCCAAATACCGGGCTAAAATCTGTCCGCCATTACTCGACTGCAATTGAGAAGCCGGCGATTATGTTTGTAAGCGGTCAATCACGCAAGATTTGGCTCGTAACGTCATACGCGCATCGCTTTTGTGGGCGTTTGACAAGCGAACAAGTCGATCAAGGGGTAATGTATATCATATCAGCAAAAAGCAACTCGGCGAGCTGTCACATCTCATAGGCGGCATGGTAAATTAGCCGCGTTTATTTGAGAGTATGCGCATATGACGTCAGACCCCAGGCGATTCAGCTACATCCAAACCTTTTCTCCGTGTCGCACGGTCCATTATGCCGTTCGAGCAATGTCGGACAGCGGAAAACCGAAAAACTACGTTTCAATACATACTTTCCGTGAGAATTTTGAGATAAAATGGGCAGGATACCTATTTAGTAAGTCTAGTTTTAAATCGGTAAGAAAAAGGACATGCAAAAGTAGTGGCACTTTAATGTTTTTTAGATTATTGGATCTTCCTCATCAAGATCCTCATCAAGCAATAGCATTTAATAGCACTCTTTTCAACTGACGTCACGATTACCGGCTCAAAGCATTATTGGATTTATAGACGGACAAAACGAGCCCTTTTTGCGATTTTTTGTCTTTTTGGAAATAATTAGTATAGTGGCTTTTTACTACCAAACTGGTGCATATGGACCACTTCAAATAAGCATGTCTCCAGTCCCTTCAACTCAATAGCTACCCTTTTTGGGCTAAATGTAGTTATATTTAACATGT
This sequence comes from Montipora foliosa, assembly GCF_036669935.1. NCBI lineage: Eukaryota > Metazoa > Cnidaria > Anthozoa > Scleractinia > Acroporidae > Montipora > Montipora foliosa. The sequence goes on from NC_090876.1 coordinate 11,707,676, forward strand.
TCTTTGTCTCGTTCGACTCACAACCATATTTGGTATATCACCTGACCAGAAGCAGAAAATACCTAACAAAACTCGGCGATTTAACTATGTTTTTTTCAACAATTTTTTCACGACACAGTACGAGAACGGTCTACGGCAAAAAATCTGTAGCATGGATTTTAAAAGCTATTTGTAAAAACGTTCTGACGTCCTAACTTATAAGGCCCACCTTTAATACTCCTTTTAAATATCACTTCCACTTTTTGTCCACATAGAAATTACATTCTACAGTTTATCAAAAATGACGCGAGGGTTTCCATCCAGTGAAAAAACAAAGCCGGCTTTCATTCAATTTCTGAGAGTTTTTACATGTTTATCTGAAACGCACAGACATGGACTAGTTGCGTTTGCACAAACACCCTAACCCCCCGCGCCGTACTGCATTCCATGTTTTATGATTCCAATGATAATAACGGCAATAATACCAATCAAGATGATAATCAATAATAATCATATCATCATCATCATCATCATCATCAGAAATCATCAAAAATTTTACCAATGTTTTAAAAATTTATCCCATCATACTTTGTTTCCTTTATACGCTCATTTACGAAATGATAAAATTCTCATGTAAAAAAAACTAATAAAGTAATTTCAAAGATCCATCCATGCAACCTTGGTGTAGAGCTCTTGACAAAAAAAAAAGCCTTTTTTTCCGTGAAAACCACTGATTTTCTGTAGGTAAGTGCTACCAACCCCCTAACAATAGTTACAGGGCGAAAAAACGTTTAAGACAAACCTAGTTTCGGCTTATATCAGTGACCCATTATCCTTCTCCGTTCTATTTACATAGTAATACTGCATGCATACCTACGTAACTGACCTCTACTCGTCGGGGCTTTGCAGGCAGTCCTGGTAAGAAATCAATTAAAACATACCAACAATGTTAATTCCAGTTACATGTTGCTATGTACAAAGTGCGGCCTAGAGTTGAGCAAACGACTACCTGATCCGAAGGATCCTCGGACCTCAACGCAAGCACCCTAAACCCCTGCGCCGTACTGCCTCCATATGAACCTGTTGTTACTTCTTTTTACAAAGTGATGTATTATTAGGTCTTGGAATGTGAGCAATGACGATGATGATGACGTATAATGATAATGATAATAACAGTCATAAAACATCATTTTCATCATCATCAGATTTCATAACGTCACAAGCATGTTAGTGCGGCACAAGTTCTCTGCTGAATAATTGGGAAAGCTTCGTAAGACACCTGCCACACTGTATGCACTCATAAAGCTTTTCTCCGCTCCGAGATTCTTTCATGTGTAATTTAATGTCCCTGGTTATTAAATAAATTTTTGTCACAACTGTTTTACATTCATGAGGCTGTTTTTCCGGCTGACTTTTGCTCATATCTCCTCATACTTTACTTCTCGCTTTTCTCTTCACTGTGGAGTCCCTTTCGTGTCTCCTTGTCTCCTTTGACTTGCTTACTTGACTGAAGGGCTTGACCACGGTGCTCGCATTCAAAAACTCTCTCTCCAGTATTGATTCTGACATGTGTCCTTAATACTATTGCTCCCGTAAAACACGTTCTGTACTCTTTACACTTTCAGAAGACTTTCCTTTCCGGTAGAAATCAGCTCTATGTTTCTTAACGTTAATAAATAACCAAAACACTTGCCACACTGGTTGCCTTTGAGAGGTTTCTGCCCAGTGTCGACTATTTCATGGTTCTTTAAAGTGAACAATCTACTAAAAACACTTGCCACACTGTTTGCATTCATACCGCTTCTCTCCAGTATGCACTCTTTGATGAAAACTTAGGAACTTTCTGGTTGAGGAAAACACTTCCCACAGTGTGTCGCACTGATTAGGCCTTACTCACACTATGGATCTTTCATGATATTTCCTCAGGTCCTCCTGGTCGTTTAAAACACTGGTCACATTGTTTGGTTTTTCTCCGGTAGGAATCATTTTATGTCTTTCTGAATTGCTAAGTAGCGCATACCCACTTGCTCCAGGGGTTGTCGTTTATTAGGCTTTTTGCCTGTGGCACTTTTCCATTCTCTCTCAAACTTTACCTTTGACTAAAGAACTTGTCACAATGTTTACATTGATACGGCTTGTCTCCAGTATGTACTCTTTGATGCAATTTTAGATGCCCAGCTTGTCTAAAACACCTGCCCACAGTGCGCACACTTATATGGGCTGTTCTCCAATATGGACTCTTTCATGTCCCCTGAGGTGTTGATACATTAGCCTGTAGAATATTTCTACTCAGCTAGAAGATTTACCTTTTGTATAAGGGTGATATGAACATCAGCATCCTCAAGCTCTAACAATATCGCAGTAACTTTGGTTTGGACAATTTTACCAGGAAAATCTCCTTTCTTTTGTCAGTATTAAGGAAGTCTCAGTCCATATTTTACATCCAATCCGCGAGGATTGCCTGTTTTGATGTACCCTTGAACATTTCTCATAAGATTGCCCGCTTCTTGCTGATCGAGTGTTACAGGAATTATCGAATCAATGCTTGTAAAAAGGTCCTATCAAGTTTGTAGGTGCAGGTTTGCAATGCATATCATGCAATAGAGGTGATACAGTTTTGTAATAGACCATCTCCAGCGGACGAATGTTAGCACGTATAAATAAAGGTATAGCATGCTCTTTTTTTTACTTGCAAATTAAATTCAATGAAATCTAATTAAACACTTAGCTCGCTTCTGGAGGAATTAAATTTTTTTTAGATTAGCCTTAAAAGTCTGGCCCCCAGCCCCGTAGTCGGTAAGAAATGTATGGACGGCCCGGGGTTTAAAGAGCGATACATATTGAAAGAATAGAATAATTCGCTACAAAATGTCTGAGTCCCTTGAGGAGTTTTGAGGGCATGTAGTCTACTGATAAATGGCCAGGAAAGATCATTGCCGATCATTAAAACCCGCAAGAATACTTGACAAAAGCTTTAACTTTCAAGTTTGCTTCATCATTTTGTTCCTCATTGTCAAATACTTTAAGATGGAATGATCGTATTTTAGTCCTTTCGTAGGGGCCCCAATAGGATTTTCAGGATCCGGGATCTAGCCTTTTTGGAGCCCGGTATTCGGGATTTCAACGTTAATTACGAAAGCTGGATCCGGAAAATTCATCACACTTTGAAGCTCCGAATATCCGGAATTGTCTGACAGAGAGAAAATTAAAATAAACTCAACTTTCGCCCTTCGGCAACGACGAAAACGACCGGAAATCAACATCACGTACAGTCAACTCTCTGGTAAGCGACCACTCTCGGTGTACGACAAAGTGATCGCTTGTAGGAGGTGGTCGCTTAAGAGAAAAAGCCCAAACTTGACCGATTAAGATAATTACTTCATACGCTAAAATTAAGCAAATATACAAAGTTTTCTGTTTGCGCTGCTGGATTGGTAAAGGAGCATCGTCACTGCCATCATCACTGTCCGGATCAATCTATATTTCTGTCTTGTTGTTTTTTGTGTGAGTTGCGATAACCTCATCTTGTAGGGTTTCCCTTCAGTCAGGTCAGCAGGGTCTAAACGGTGATAGGCGTCTGTGTCATCGTCGATAGCAGCATAGGGTACAACGTCAATATTTTTTCTTGGACAACTTCTGTCCTAGGGCTTCAAGGTCTAGTAACTCCTCACCGGCAAACGGACCATCGTCATCGTCGTCATCCAAATCCATGGTTCAGGGGTACATACCTACACGTCTGAAACACTAGGGACCTTAAGATCTAAGACGTCGACGGCCGCAAAAAACGTCATTTATACTTGATTGCTAGTTGAGTTTCTTTAAGTGTTTCGTGATCATTACAATTTGTTTTAACTTCCCAAACTATCCAAACGACCCAGGAACTGAACTGGGAGGAGAGTGTTGAAACTAAGAAAGAAAATCAAAGATTTGCCCCTGTTGGCTTGCGTCTTTCCTTAGAACTTGAGATTTGGTCATTTCGCGTTGCAGATTGGCAGAAATGGGAAAGAAATTTACAAATTTTAAAGCGCACGTGCATAGCCATTGGTTTGTTCATTAATGTCTATTGCTTGGTGACGTTCTCGCTGAGGTTGCCGTCCTAGATCTTAACTAAGATCCCTACTTACTGATAACATCGCCCTTGACTTCAACCCAGCATAAACTATCCATCGGACGGCCATCAACAGGTTTTCAGACTTCACTATCTGGCTGGCAGAACACTCTCCGTCAACTTGACTGACGATGTACTGCAACAACTTCCTTTTGTAATGGACCTTCCACTCCTTGATTATACCCGCATCCACTAGCTGGGTGCGCGAGGTAGTGTTCTTCTGTAGACATCGCCTTTGACTTCATCCCAAGTATTAACCATCCATCGCACGGCCATCAACAGGTTTTCAGACTTTTCTATCTGACTGGCAGAATGCTCTCCGTCAAATTGACTGACGATATGCCGCAGCAACTTCCTTTTGTAATAGACCTTCCACTGCTTGATTATACCCGCATCCACGGGCTGGGTGCGCGAGGTGGTGTTCTTCTGTAGAAAGGCTACTTTAATGTTAGAGAACATGTCGGTCAGCGATGGTGGATGGCACGGTGCATTGTCCAAAGAAAGGATAATGTGTCTTTCTTCTCTTTTCAGACTGTCGTTCAACCTGGTGTGGATAGTGCCATTATCTCAGTTCTCATCCACGCATCCTCATGGCTGAGGTACTAAGCGCTGCTGGAGTACTACTTCCTATCACAATAAGCCCTCTTTCTCGCCTTCTGCATTCACAAAGAATACAGCGGTTATTCGTTGCTTCTTATTCTTGCCACTTCTGCAGCGTTTTCCGGATCCCTTTTAAGAGAGCGATTTCCCAGGCATCGCCTTGCAGAAGCAGCCAGTTTCGTCCTCATTCCATACATCCCTTGGAGATTAGCCCTTAGTCATCTCTTTCACTCTTTCATTCCAGCTATCTGTGGTCACTGGGCTAACATCTCCCTCTTTCCCAGCGATGCTCATTTGACCGATGTTGTGTCTCTTTTTCCACTTTTCTAACCATCCACTTGTTCCTTTAAAAGTGTCTCCTCCAAACGTTTCAGCAATAATTCGTGCTTCTTCGACCAGTATGGGGCCGTCGACAGGGATATTTGGTGCTCTCTCTGGTATACCATTCCCACAACAAGCCATTCAGATTTCCGCATATCTTTGAACATTCAGTGTCTTTTGAGATTGAGTTCTTTCATTAGAGTTCCACAATTCAATCCACAATCCATTGGGGACATAATTAGACGGCATGGAGTCACGTACCATCTCTACGCCAACGCCACTCAGCTATATCTCTGATTTAAGCCCACCCCCGCTGAACAAGCCGGTTCCATAGCTAAGATAGAAGCGTGTGTTTCCGAAATCGACTCGTAGATGGTGAGCAATAAGCTTCAAGTGCCCATAACCCCAAAATATTTTTTTTGCTAAAATGAATTTTTGCACCTGTTCGAGACGCAATGCGGCCATTTTTTCCTTTTTCTAACAAATCCTGCCATTTTATAGGCTTCGAAAGTTGCGAAAATTCAAGCATCTTTTGTTCACGACCGAGTCACAAGGGGAGTGAGTCTATTCCTGATTTGACGTCACAGTCTACTTTGCATGCATTTCTACAAAGAGTTAATGCAATGTAAATCAGGAATAGACCCATTCTTCATCTGACTCGGTCGTGAACAAAAGATGCTTGGGTCGCTGTTCGCGAGGTACACGATATTATTGGTTGTGTGGCTCATTTTTATGAGAAGGGAAAGAGCGGAAATAAGAAAGAAGTACAAATGAAAGAAGAAAACACAAAAGAAGTACAAACAGAGACGAAATAATGCAGTTCATTGAACAAGCAAAGAAATACGACCCCACAATTAAATTTACGGCTGAAATTTCAGATACAGAAACGATATTTCTGGATACAAACACTGCCATTTACAAAGGCGAGAGGTTCAAAAGTAATTCAGTCCTTGACATGCGCACGCACTTCAAACCTACTGAAACATTTCAACATAGGCACTTTTCCCCGTGACACAAACCAGGAGTCAAAAAGGGCTTCGTCAAAGGCGAAGCTCTGAAATTTTTCAAAACAAACTCTTCTAAAGATATATTTGAACAGCTCATCCAAAATTTTAAATCACGCCTACGAGAAAGAGGCTACCCCAAAAATCTCGCCCCGTCCCCCCCCCCCCCCCCTTCGAATATTACAAAAAGAGGGCGGTAAATCAAATATTTTCTCGCAAGAGCAAAATTACCAAACTGAAATGTTGAAACACGCGCTAGGGAGTCTTGTAGGCCTGTCACTCCGGTACACTGCTAAAATTTACAATTGGGTTTAAGCAATAGCCCGAGAACGGAGCCTTGGGGTATGCCACAGACCAGGACGGTTTATTGTCTATAAAAATCTCTCTATTGTTAAACATGACAGTACTAGTTTTACCTGGATCGAAGGTATCTAACGATTAAGCTCACTGAAGAAAGACAGCATTTCTCTATAAAAAAACCGGTAATTTGGGATCGAGAAATTTTGTATCATAGTTGCACAAAAGAAAAAACTTTAAACCGCCAAGTTTTCTGAAAAAGTTGTTGGGAATTAATTTCCAGTTTGAGAACGAAAAGAAAGCAGACGGGGAATCCAAGCGAGTCGCAAAGCTATTAATCAATATCAGTCATGTTTAAACTACCTCTAATCCTGATAAAGCCCGTCGCTTTTGATAGTATCACTTTTCTTGTTGAAAAGAAAGGCAAGGGTCTTCTTTCTTATTTTAATTACAATGTCCCTAGGGACATGCACAGGTGTTCGAAGCGGAATAAACAATCTTCGATAGTCCCAGAGATCAACACCTTAATCAAACTCTACACTGACCCTCTCAGAAGACCTCCGAAAAACTTCACTGGCAGAACATTTGACAGTATTTTCTGACATCACTCTACCCAAGGAGGCCTCAAAAATGCAATACGACAAGCGCGCCCAACCTTCGCACGCTTACACCAAGCCTCGTCCGTTTGCAACGGGAATCACCATGGATTTAAGGTCAGGTCGTCGCCAGCCCGTTGCCACGCACCTACGCCATAAACACTGGCAAGCGCGTACTCCGTCCTAACGGGGCCCAATTGCAACCAGCTGCGCATCCGCGAACCATCCCTCAGTGCTCTCCTCCACGTCCGTCTGCGCATTTCCTTCCTTCGGCACCAGCAATCAGCTCAAGTAACACGATTCTTCCCGACCCCGATCACCGAGAGACAGGACCACCGCCCCACCCGCCCCCCCAAAAAACTAAATGCACCACCATGCCACCCCTCCTAGAGGTTGCACAACATCACTAAGAAACGCAGACTAACGGTCACCGAAGCTCATCTCCTCTTAGCACAAAGACTCCTGGCGTGCTAAAAACCTCCAGATCGGGACGGCAGATCCGACCGCTGTAGAAAGTTAAGGATTTCGAACTGTACTAGAATGCAGCACATTGAAGTACTCGCAAATCAACATTTCAAAAGAAACAATTCGTTTTTGGAAAATGAACAATATCTTTTATTGTTGTTCGTGTTGTTTCTCATTTTTTTAATACATAACATTTGGGCGATGAATTACTGTCTATTCCTCTCCACCCTCACACTGAAAATTTCATTCTTGCGAATATCGTCTGGATACAATGATAAAAGTATTGGGTAACAACAACATTAATGTAACAAACCGGGATGTTACCATAAGTGTAACAAAACAATTTCTGCTGGCTTTTCGTACTCAGACCTTAAGTTGCCGTATGTATACATAACATAAACTCCAAAGTGAAATTCGAAGAACACAGATGAGGAGTTAACACAATTAAGGAAACTGCACGAATGCAAAACAAGTTTTAATCATTTCGGGTCACTTAGTATGTAGTGTCGTTATTCCACTAACAGCAGGCAGAGACTGAATGCCATGAGTGGATCCTCGTCAGTAGAAAGACTCAAGGGAGTATTTTCAAGTGAATTGCCCTCCATATTCTGTGCAGCAACTATAAACTCGCAGAAACGCACAAAACTCATTCACAACTCAACTTTGTAATTAATTACAGAAAAAAAACACGTACCAATCAATAACTAACTGCAAGCAAAGACATGAAGCAGGGCAAAGAACTTGAAATCGTGCGATAGCAGTGAATTTATTCACCTGAAGGGGAAAGAAAGAAGCAGACCTTTCCTATAACAAGAAATAGTTTGGAGATCGTAACGACCTAGAGAAGAAGAGTGCAAGTAGTTTTAATTGGTAGATACATAGCTTTGACACTCGAAAGTCCCCTCTAACCATCAGTGTAAATGATGCCACGTTAGAAATGTCCAACGAATGCATCAAAGTTAAGGTTAACGCACCGAGCATGCAAGTCCTTCATTTACACATTTCATTGAGATAATTCCATCCTTGACCAATTTTAAATTAGGTTCGAAGTTCTCAAAGGAAAAGCCACTAAACCAATTCAGATTGAAGGCTCCTCCAACTTCATATGATTTTGATAATGTTCAAGAAGAACAGGCTCGCTGCTCAACTCCTCCTGGCAAATCCAACAACAATGCTTTCATCCTTGTTTAAACTACGCTCTTTTATCGACTCTCCAGTGTGGGTTTTTTCATGTCTCCTTAGAGAAAATGCTTGGCCAAAACACTTGCCACACTGCTTGCACTCATAAGGCTTTTCTCCAGTATGCATTCTTTCGTGAGTAATTAAATTTTGTGCTTGACTGCAACACTTTCCACACTGTTTGCACTCATAAGGCTTTTCTCCAGTGTGGATTCGTTGATGTTCTCTTAGAGATACTGCTCTACTAAAACACTTTCCACACTGTTTGCATTCATAAGGCTTTTCTCCAGTATGTGTTCTTTCATGTCTCCTTAAATCGTGTCCTTGACTTAAACACTTGCCACACTGTTTGCACTCATAAGGCTTTTCTCCAGTATGTGTTCTTTCATGTCTCCTTAAACCGTGTCCTCGACTGAAACACTTTCCACACTGTTTGCACTCATAAGGCTTTTCTCCAGTATGTGTTCTTTCATGTCTCCTTAAATCCTCTCCTTGACTGAAACACTTGCCACACTGTTTGCATTTATAAGGCTTTTCGCCACTGTGAATTCTTTCATGCCTTTTTAAATGTCCTACACTTCTAAAACACTTGCCACACTGTTTGCATTCATAAGGTTTTTCTCCAGTGTGGATTTTATGATGTTCTCTTAGAGATCCTGCTCTACTAAAACACTTTTCACACTGTTTGCATTCATAAGGCTTTTCTCCAGTATGTGTTCTTTCATGTCTCCTTAAATCCTCTCCTTGACTGAAACACTTGCCACACTGTTTGCATTCATAAGGCTTTTCTCCAGTGTGAATTCTTTCATGCTCTTTTAAATGTCCTACACTTCTAAAACACTTGGCACACTGTTTGCACTCATAAGGCTTTTCTCCAGTATGTGTTCTTTCATGAATCCTTAAATGTTGTCCTTGACGGAAACACTTACCACACTGTTTGCATTTATAAGGCTTTTCTCCAGTGTGAATTCTTTCATGCCTTTTTAAATCTCCTACACTTCTAAAACACTTGCCACACTGTTTGCATTTACAAGGCTTTTCTCCAGTGTGGACTCTTTCGTGTTTTCTTAGAATTTTTGTTTTACTAAAACACTTGCCACACTGTTTGCAATCATAAGACTTTTCTCCAGTATGGGTCCTTTCAAGCATTCTTAAATTTCCTCCTCCACTAAACCATTTGTGACAGAGTTTGCATTTATATGGCCTTTCTCCAGTATGGATTCTACTTGATTTTATAGCTTCACTAAAGCACTTGTCATCCCCCTTGCATTTCTTAATCCTCTCTCCTGTATGGTCCCCTAAATTTCTCATGTGATTTTGTCGTTCCTCTCTGCAACTCCTCCTTTCTTTTCCCCGGGAGTTATTGACGCCAGTACAGCTCTTCTTGTGCAAAACAGACCTTGGCATCTTTTTTTGCATCAAAATCTCAGTTCTCACTAAAACAGACGAAAATGAAAAGTAATTTTAAATATTTGAAATATTATTTGGCATTCTGTAAGACCATTTGATGTTCCTCACTGACAATGTCATTCAGCAGGCTACAGTTGGGGGGGGGGGGGGGGGTGGTCTAACTTTGCAACCTTGTTTCGCGATAAAACAGTATTCAAGCAAGAGGCTATGGGAAGACTACACCTTGTTCGAGATATTTTTAAATGAAGGGGGTAGTTTGTAAAGAAACTGTGGTGATGCGTCGGCGGGGAAGTAGTATACAAAAATATGGTTTTATCAACGGAGTTGATAATGTAAATTGGCCACCGTACAGAGATTCTCAAAGCTGACGTTTCGAGCGTTAGCCCTTCGTCAGAGCGAATCGCTAACGGGCTAACGCTCGAAACGTCAGCTTTTGGAATCTCTGTACGGTGGCCAATTTACATTATCAACTCCGTTGATAAAACCATATTTTCGAGATATTTTTAGCCGATTTTCTGTCAAGTTCACAGCATTTCAGTGTTCTTTATTTTCAGTGTGATAAAATATCTTGGTCAGTACGTGCCGTCCTTGTCTTGCTGTTCAGTCTGTTTTATGCTCAGTCTGCCGTCGTTATCTGAAACCTGTGTTTCATATCCGTAGTCCATAGCCCGAAGTCCACATTTCATGACCCGACCATAGGGTAAATTGCCATTATAAAATAGTTGTTCACATTTAAAACTGTTGTTAACAGCATTGATTCCAATCAAAATCAGTAAACAGAGGTTTTACAAGTTTCTAAGATGGTATCATACCGTATGTAATATACAGGGAGAACTATAAAATAATGCATTTAGTCCGTTGAGATGTGTTACCGAGTCATAAAGGATAACCGAAATGCACACAATTCTTTATGAAATATCACCCCCCACCCAAGTTT
>NC_090876.1:11723571-11736071 GCF_036669935.1 Montipora foliosa
ATCAAGATCCTCATCAAGCAGTAGCATTTAATAGCACTCTTTTCAACTCACGTCACGATTTACGGCCCAAAGCATTATTGGATTTATATACGGACGAAAACAACACATTTTTGCGATGTTTCTCCGCATTTCAATTTCTTCATGCTTTTTGTAAAATAATTAGGATAGTGGCTTTTTACTGCCAAACTGTTGCTATGGACCCCTTCAAATAATCATTTCTCGAGTCCCTTTAACTCAACAGTTACCCTTTTTGCTAAATGTAGTTTATTTAACACTTTCTTTGTCTTGTTCGACTCACAACCATATTTGGTAATTTACGTGACCAAAGCAGAAAATGCCTAAAAACTCGGCGAGTTAACAATGTTTTTCACAATTTTTTCACGCAACAGTACGAGAACAGTCTAACACAAAATCTGTAGCATGGATTTTAAAAGTTATTTGTAAAAAAGGTATGACGTCATAACTTATAAGGCCCTCCTTTAATACGCTTTTGAAAATATCACGTCAATGTTTTGTCCAAATAAAAATTACATGCTACAGTTTATCAAAAATGACGGGAGGGTTCCCATCCAGTGAAAAAACAGCCTCTTTCATTCAATTTCTGAGAGATTTTACATGTTTCTCACTGAAACTCAAAGACAGGGACTACTTGCGTATGCACCCCAACCCCTGCGCCGTACTGCCTTCCATGTTGATGATTCCAATGATAATAACATCATCATCTTCATCATCATCATCATCATCATCATCATCATCATCATCATAATCATCAAAAATATAACTTGTTTTCCTTTATACTCCCATTTACGAAATGATAAAAATTCTCATGTAAAAAAACTAATAAAGTAATTTCAAAGATCCATCCATGCAACCTTTGTGTAGGGCTCTTGACAAAAAAGCTTCCTTAGAAACCACTGATTTTCTGTAGGTAAGTGCTACCACCCTTAATAATAGTTACAGGGCGAAAAAACGTTAAGACAAACCTTAGTTAAGGCTTATCAGTGACCCATTATCCTTCTCAGTTCTATTTACATAGTAATAATGCATGCATACCTACTTAACTGACCTCTACTCGTAGGGGCGTTGCAGGCAGTGAATGGAACGAAATCAATTAAACATGAGAAACAACTGTTAATCCAGTTACATGTTGCTATTTACAAGTGCAGCCGAGAGGTTGAGCCAACGACTACCAGGATCCGAAGGATCTCCGGACCTCAACGCAAGCACCCTAACCCCTGCGCCGTACTGCCTCCATATTGACCTGTTGTTACTGCTTTTACGAGTAATGTTATCACTAGGTCTTGGAATGTGAACAATGACGATGATGATGACGATAATGATAATGATAATAACAGTCACAAGAATCATTGTCATCATCATCATATTTCATAACGTCACGAGCATATTTAGTGCGGCACAAGTTCTCTGCTGATAAATTGGCAAAGCTGTACATCTAATTCAATTAATTCACAAGAAATATAACCAGATCGAATCAAATGTTGGTTTTTGATGAGAGCATAGTAATAAATAAACTCAAGCCACATATGAAGGTGAGTCAGGAATCGAGCTTGGGCCCCAACTCTGATCCCCCCAAAAGCAACGTACAGCGGGACTAATGTTAGAACGTGTTCCTAAGACATTTGGTTCAGCTTTGGGTTTAGAACAACAGCATGTGACTTTTACTCTTAATTTGGCTGTACTGGACAGCCCACTTTTAATTGTCAAGAGGAATTGCCCAACAGCTTCTCTTAAGGGAATCTGCTCGGCTAAAACGTTTGCCACATTCTTTGCATTCATACGGTTACTCTGCAGTATGGACTCTTTCGTGTGTCTGTAGAGTTTTTTCTTCTGTATCTGAAACACCTCCAGCACTGTTTGCATTTATAAGGCTTCTCTAAAGTATGGACTCTTTCATGTGTCCTTAAAGTTTCCCTGTGCGTAAGACACCTGCCACACTGTATGCACTCATAAAGCTTTTCTCCGCTATGGATTCTTTCATGTGTCGTTAATGTCCCTGGTTAATTAAATTTTTTGTCACACTGTTTACATTCATGAGGCTGTTTTCAGGTACGACGTTGCTCATATCTCCTCATATTTACTTCTCGCTTTTTCTCTTCACTGTGGAGTCTTTCATGTCTCCTTGTCCCATTTGACTTGCTACTTGACTGAAAGGCTTACCACGGTGCTCGTATTCAGAAAGTCTCTCTCCAGTATGGATTCTGACATGTCTCCTTAATACTGTTGCTCCCGTAAAACACTTTCTGTACTCTTTACACTCATAAGACGTTTCTCCGGTATGAATCAGTCTATGTGTTCTTAAAGTTAATAAATAACCAAAACACTTGCCACACTGGTTGCATTTTGAGAGGCTTCTGCCCAGTGTCGACTATTTCATGGTTCTTTAAAGTGAACAATCTACTAACACACTTGCCACACTGTTTGCATTCACAGGGCTTCTCTCCAAGTATGCACTCTTCGATGAAAACTTAGACTTTCCGGTTGAGGAAAACACTTCCCACAGTGTTCGCACTGATTAGGCCTTACTCACACTATGGATCTTTCATGATATTTCCTCAGGTCTCCTAGTTGGTCGTGTAAAACACTGGTCACACTGTTTGCTTTTCTCCGGTACGAATCATTCTATGTCTTCTTAAAATTGCTAAGTAATTTAGCTCCAGTGGTTGCATTTATTAGGCTTTTGCCCAGTGTGAACTTTTCCATGCTCACTAAAACTTTATCTTTGACTAAAGAACTTGTCACAATGTTTACATTGATAAGGCTTGTCTCCAGTGTGTACTCTTTGATGCAATTTTAGATGCCCAGCTTGTCTAAAACACCTGCCACAGTACGCACACTTTTATGGGCTTTCTCCAATATGGACTCTTTCATGTCCCCTGAGGTTTGATAAATTAGCTTGTAGAATATTTCTACTCAGCCAGAAGACGTAATTTTTGTATAAGGGTAATAGGATGAACATAAGAATCCTCAAGCTCTAAAAATCGCAGTAATATTTGTTTTAGACAAATTTAAAAGGAAAATCTCCTCGCTTTTCGTCAGTATTGAGGAACTTCATTTCATATTTTACATCCAATCCGCGAGGATTGACTCTGTTGATGTAACCTTGAACATTTCTCATAAAAATTGCCCGCTTCTGCTGATCGAGTGTTACAGGAGTGGATAGAATCAATGTTAGTAAAAAGGTCTATCAAGTTTGTAGGTGCAGGTTTCCAATGCATATCATCATGCATTAGAGTTGATACAGCTTTGTAATAGAGCATCTCCACAGGAAGAATGTTAGCACGTATGAATAAAGGTATAGCATGCTCTTTTTTACTTGCAAATTAAAGTAAATTAAAGCTAACTAAACACTGGGCTCGCTTCTGGAGGATTTTAATTTTGTTAAGATTAGCCTTAAAAGTCTGGCCCCAGGCCAGTAGTCCGTAAGAAATGTATGGATGCATTAAAGAGCGATAAATATTGAAAAGAGTCTTGAGGAGTTTTGAGGGCAATGTAGTCTACATGAAATGTCCAGGAAAGATTATTGTCGATCATTACACCCGCAAGATACTTGACAAAAGATTTACGTTCAAGTTGCTTCATCATTTTGTTCTCATTGTCAAATACTTTAAGATGAATATCGATTTTAGTTTTTCGTAAGGGGCCCCAATAGGATTTTCAGGATCCTGATTTAGCCTTTTTGGAGCCCGGGATTCGGGATTCTAAAAATCTATGGGACTTGACGCGGGATTCAACGTTATTACGAAGCGGGATCTGGGAAATCGTCACTTTGAAGCTCCGAGATCCGGGATTTCTGACAGCGCGAAAATTAAAATATACTCAACTTTTCCCTTCGGCAACGACGGAAACGACCGGAAATCCACATCACGTACAGTCAACTCTCTGGTAAGCGACCACTCTTGGTGTGCGACAAAGTAATCGCTTGTAGGAGGTGGTCGCTTAAGAGAAAAATCAACAAAATAAGCCCAAACTTGACCGATTAACGTGATTACATAAAGATAATTACCTCATACGCTAAAATTAACCAAATATACAACGTTTTCTGTTTGCGCTGCTGGGATTGGTAAAAGAGCATCGTCACTGCCATCATCACTGTCCTAATCAATCTATATTTCTGTCTTGTTGTTTTTTTTTGTGTATAACCTCATCTCGTAGGGTTTCCCTTCAGTCAGGGTCAGCAGGGTCGAAACGGTGATAGGCGTCTGTGCCATCGTCGATTGCAGGATAGGGTATAACGTCAATATCTTTCCTGGACATCTTTTGTACTAGGGCTTCAAGGCGTATTAACTCCTCACCGGCAAACGGATCATCTTCATCGTCGTCATCCAAATCCATGGTTTAGGGGTACATACCGACATGTCTGAAACACTAGGGACCTTAAGATCTAAGACGTCGACGGCCGCGAAAACGTCATTTAATATTGCTAGTTTGAGTTTCTTTAAGTGTTTCGTGATTATTCCAATTTGTTCAACTTCCACAAACTATCCAGGAACTGAATTGGGAGGAACAGTGTTGAAACTAAGAAAGAAAATCAAAGATTTGCCCCAGTTGGCTCGCGTCTTGAGATTTTGGTCATTTTAAAGCGCACGTGCAAAGCCATTGGTTTGCTCATTAATGTCTATTGCTTGGTGACGTTCTCGCTGAGGTTGCCGTCCTAGATCTTAATAAGGTCGACCCTACTTACTGATAACATCGCCTTTGACTTCGTCCCAAGTATTAACCATCCATCGCACGGCCATCAACAGGTTTTCAGACTTCTCTATCTGACTGGCAGAATGGTCTCCGCCAAATTGACTGACGATAAGCCGCAGCAAATTCCTTTTGTAATAGACCTTCCACTGCTTGATTATACCCGCATCCACGGGCTGGGTGCGCGAGGTGGTGTTCTTCTGTAGAAAGGCTACTTTAATGTTAGAGAACATGTCGGTCAGCGATGGTGGATGACACGGTGCATTGTCCAAAGAAAGGATAATGTGTCTTTCTTCTCTTTTCAGACTGTTGTTCAACCTGGTGAGGACAGTGCCATTATCTCAGTTCTCATCCACGCCTCCTCATTGCTGAGGTACTAAGCGCTGCAGGAGCACTACTTCCTATCACAATAAGGCCCTCTTTCTCGCCCTCTGCATTCACAAAGAATACATCGGTTATTCGTTGCTTCTCATTCTTGCCACTTCTGCAGCGTTTCCCTTTTGAGAGATTTCTCAGGCATCGTCTTCCAGAAGCAGCCAGTTTCGTCCTCAGTCCATACATCCCTAGCTGAGTAGCCCTTAGTCAGCTCTTTCACTGTTTCATTCCAGCTATCTATGGTCACTGGGCTAACATCTCCCTCTTCCCCAGCGATGCTCATTTGACCGATGTTATGTCTCTTTTTCCACTTTTCTAGCCAGCCACTTGTTCCTTTAAAAGTGTCTTCTCCAAACCTCTCAGCAATAATTCGTGCTTCTTCGACCAGTATGGGGCCGTCGACAGGGATATTTGATGCTCTCTCTGGTATACCATTCCCACAACAAGCCATTCAGATTTCCGCATATTTTGAACATTCAGTGTCTTTTGAGATTGAGTTCCTTCATTAGAGTTCCACAATTCAATCCACAATCCATCGGGGACATAATTAGACGGCATGGACTCACCTACCATCTCTACGCCAACGACACTCAGCTATATCTCTGATTTAAGCCCACCCCCGCTGAACAAGCCGGTTCCATAGCTAAGATAGTGGCGTGTGTTTCCGAAATCGACTCGTGGATGGTAAGCAATAAGCTTAAACTGAACAGAGGAAAAACGGAGTTACTGGTTCTAAGCGCACGACACCGCCCACCCACATAATAATAATAATAATAATAATAATAATAATAATAATAATAATATGATGCGCACGCACTTCAAACCTACTGAAACGTTATCAACGTAGGCACTTTTCCTCGTGCCACCAACCAGGAGTCAAAAAAGGTTTCGTCAAAGGCGAAGCTCTGAGACTTCTCAGAACAAACTCTTCTAAAGATATATTTGAACAGCTCATCCAAAATTTTAAATCACGCCTACGAGAAAGAGGCTATCCCAAGAATCTCGTTCAAAGGACCCTCTCCGAAGCGAAATTTAAAAACGGGAAACTGGTACTCCTTCAAAAACCACAGGAGAGCAAACGAATCTGGCCAGTTTCGTTACACAATAGCGTGCTACAAACCTCCAGATCGGGACGACAGATCCGACCGCTGTAGAAATTTAAGGATTTAGAATGCAGCACATTCGCAAATCAACATTTGAAAAGAAACAATTCGTTTTTGGAAAATGAACAATATCTTTTATTGTCGTTCGTTTCTCATTTTTTTAATACACAACATTTGCGCGATGAATTAACTGTCTATTCCTCTCCACCCTCAAACTGCAAATTTCATTCTTGCGAATATCGTCTGGATACAATGATAGAAGTATTGGATAACAACAACATCAATGTAACAAACCGGGATGTTCCCATAAGTGTAATAAAACAATTTCTGCTGTCTTTTCGTACTCAGACCTTAAGTTGCCGTATGTATAAATAACATAAACTCCCAAGTGAAATTCGAAGAACACAGATGAGGAATTAACACAATTAAGGAAACTGCACGAATGCAAAACAAGTTTTAATCATTTCGGTTCACTTAGTACGTAGTGTTGTTATTCCACTAACAAGAGGCAGAGACTGAATGCCATTAGTTGATCCTCGTCAGTAGAAACACTCAAGGGAGTATTTTCAAGTGAATTGCCCTCCATATTCTGTGCAGCAACTATAAACTCGCAGAAATGCACAAACTCATTGACAACTCAACTTTGTAAATCATAACAGAAAAAAAACAGGTACCAATCAATAACTAAAAACTGCATGCAAAGACATGAAGCTGGGGCAAAGAACTTGAAATCGTGCGATAGCAGTGAATTTATTCACCTGAAGGGGAAAGAATGAAACAGACCTTTCCTATAAAAAGAAATAGTTTGGAGATCGTAACGAACTAGAGAAGAAGAGTGCAAGTAGCTTCAACTGGTACATACATAGCTTTTAAACTCGAAATTCCCCTATAACAATCAGTGTCAATGATGCAGGGTTAGAAATGTCCAATGAAAGCTTCAAAGTTGAGGTTAGAGCACCGAGCATTCACGTCCTCCATTTATACATTTCATTGAGATCATTCCATCCTTGATCAATTTGAAATTAGGTTAGAAGTTCTCAAAGGGAAAGCTAGCTACTAAACCGATTCAGATGGAAGGCTCGTCCAACTTCATATGATTTTGGTAATGTTCAAGAAGAACAGGCTCGCTGCTCAACTCCTCCTGGCAAATCCAACAGCTACATTTTTCATCCTGGTTTAACCTACACTCTTTCATTAGCTCTCCAGTATGTATTTTTTCATGTCTCCTTAGATAAAATGCTCGACCAATACACTTGCCACACTGTTTACATTTGTGAGGCTTTTCTCCAGTATGGGTTCCCTCATGTTTTCTCAGAGTTCCTTTCTGTATAAAACACTTGCCACACTGTTTGCACTCATAAGGCTTTCTTCCAGTATGTGCTCTTTCATGAATCCTTAAATTTTGTCCTTGACTGAAACACTTGCCACACTGTTTGCATTTATAAGGCTTTTCTCCAGTATGTGTTCTTTCATGTCTTTTTCGAGATCCTGCTCTACTAAAACACTTGCCACACTGTTTGCATTTATAAGGCTTTTCTCCAGTGTGAATTCTTTCATGCCCTTTTAAATGTCCTACACTTCTAAAACACTTGCCACACTGTTTGCACTCATAAGGCGTTTCTCCAGTATGTGTTCTTTCATGAATCCTTAAAGTTTGTCCTTGACTGAAACACTTGCCACACTGTTTGCATTTATAAGGCTTTTCTCCAGTATGTGTTCTTTCATGAATCCTTAAATTTTGTCCTTGACTGAAACACTTGCCACACTGTTTGCATTTATAAGGCTTTTCTCCAGTATGCGTTCTTTCATGAATCCTTAAATTTTCTCCTCGACTGAAACACTCGCCACACTGTTTGCACTCATAAGGCTTTTCTCCAGTGTGAATTCTTTCATGCCTTTTTAAATGTCCTACTCTTCTAAAACACTTACCACACTGTTTGCACTCATAAGGCTTTTCTCCAGTATGTGTCCTTTCATGCGTTCTTAAATTTCCTCCTCCACTAAACCATTTGTCACACTGTTTGCATTTATATGGCTTTTCTCCAGTATGTGTTCTTTCATGTCTCCTTAAATGTCCCACACGACTAAAACACTTGCCACACTGTTTGCACTCGTAAGGCTTTTCTCCAGTATGTGTTCTTTCATGAATCCTTAAATGTCCCACATGTCTAAAACACTTGCCACACTGTTTGCATTTATAAGGCTTTTCTCCAGTGTGAATTCTTTCATGCCCTTTTATATGTCCTACTCTTCTAAAACACTTGCCACACTGTTTGCACTCATAAGGCTTTTCTCCAGTATGTGTCCTTTCATGAGTTCTTAAATTTCCTCCTCCACTAAACCATTTGTCACACTGTTTGCATTTATATGGCCTTTCTCCAGTATGAATTCCACTTGATTTTATAACTTCACTAAAGCACTTGTCATCCCGCTTGCATTTCTTAGTCCTCTCTTCTGTATGGTCCCCTAAATTTGTCATGTGATTTTGTCCTTCCTCTCTGCAACTCCTTCTTTCTTTCCCTCGGGAATTCTTGATCCCAGTACAGTTCGTCTTGTGCAAAACAGCCCTTGGCATCTTTTGTTGCATCAAAATCTCAGTTCTCACTAAAACAGACGAAAATAAAAAGGAATTTTCAAAACGACATTTGAAATATTTGGCATTTTGTAAGATCATTTGATGGCCCTTACTGATAATGTCATTCAGTAGGCTACATAACGGTGGTCACCACCTGCAGTCTAACTGTGCAACCCTGCATGTTTCGTGTTAAAACAGTATTCAAACAAGAGGCTAAGGGAAGGCTACACATTGTTCGACGCATTTTACGCCGATTTCCTTTTAAGTTCACAGTATTTCAGTGTTCTTTATTTTGTGTTACAACATCTTGGTCAGGAGGTGCTATCCTTCTTTTGCTGTTTACTCTAATTTATGGAGTCCAACATCGTTATCTCATACATGTTTCATATCCAGTTCAAATTCCGTAGTCTAAAGTCCAAAGTCCACATTCCAAGGCCCGACCATAGGCTGAAACGCGATCATAGAATAGTTGTTCACATTTAAAACTGTTGTTAATAGCATTCATTCTTAACAAACCCAGAGAATTATAAAATTATATTATTAGCCTGTTGAGACGTGTTACCGAGTCATACGATAACCCCCGGCGATATCAATTAATGAAAATCAATAATAATCAATAACAATTAATTGATTGGTATTAGAAATCAATAAAAATCAATGCCTAAAAGTTGAGTGAGTATCGATTTTTATTATCATAGATTAATATTGATTTTTATTGATTATGAAATTTGTTATTTATTTTCAATAAAACGCACCATATGAATTAACAAACCACTCACTAAACTTTATTTGCTATGCTTCAACTTATTGCAAAACAAATGTTTCAAATTTGTAGAATTTTTACTGCAGTTTACTATTAAAAGCTTACTAATTACTAAAACGTTTGATGGTCTCGAAATAAGAACATGTTATTAACTGTTAATTTTTACTTTCTTCAGTCCCAAGGTCAAGGTCGCACCCAGCTACTTTCAGCGAACACTTGTTGATTAGTTAATCACAAAAAGCGAGAGATATATATTTTTATAATTTTAGTTAAAAATGATGGAAACCGGGATCTTAAAAGGGCCGTGTACTTCAGGAAATTTCGTCCAACGGTAAACTGCAGTACAAGAACCAAATCAAGCCTAGTGTTTTTATAATGATCACAACCTGTGGCTATACTCAGATACTCAGCATTTATAATGTCACTACAAGAAACAATTTTTATGCCGCCTGAATATAGGCCAAACCTACACAGTAATCTTTTCGTGTAAGGGCCACAAAGGACTAACAAGCTCGATTTGAAGGTGGCCGAGCTGCCCACGATCATTGGCAACTTTGAACGCATTCCCAAGTTCTCCTTTCTTCTTGAATGCGTAAAATGTTTTCCCAACATTTACTTTAAAGGAATATTCGTGGTAGCCTTGAGATAACCACCGTCGCACCGTATAGATAGTTCCACTTGCTTCGCCATCACAAACACCAACAAAAGTCTGGAACAAGTGAAGTCCGGAAACAAGCGTGTTGTGGGAATCCACAACAACTTGTTGAACATTTCAACGCAACATCTTGCAACATTGTTGCGACATGTGTTGTACGGGCTGGCCAAACGCACGCAACATTTGGCAGTTACTGCAGGTACCGGAGTGACAAATTACGTAAAACAAAAATAAAAAAAGGCAGAAAACAAAACAACTCCAAATAAAGACTAATTCCAAGCGACCAAAAACACAATGCTTTCCGGTACCTGCAGAAAGACCCCAACATTGTTTACGCGCCCCAGGCCCCCGGAGCGCAACAAGTGAACCTAGCGCGCATGCCCTAGTGCAACAATGTTGCGTGAACGTGGCCAAACGAGTACAACATCATGCAACATCCAAAATGTTGCACGAAAAATTTGACCGTTTTCAAATTTGATCCAACATCATCCAACATATCGCAACATATGGCAACAGGGTGGCCAAGCGTACGCAACATGTTGCGCCCAACAATGTTGCATGATGTTGCGTTGAAATGTTGCGAGCGTTTGGCCAGGCCTAAATAAGTACGTGGAAGTGAGCAGAAGGTGGATCCATTTAGGACTACCTCTGTGCCACTTGTTTCAAAGTTGCAGATGAACCTTGATATTGCTACAACTGAATGTTTTCTTATCATTTGATTGCCTTTACTAAAATCACTTTGTGAAGAATTCAGGAATCCCGTTGAACCCCTGAATTTTTCAGGCTTCTCTACGCAATTGCAATAATTGAGTTCATAACTGCGAGGATCATAACTTCACCTGATTTCATATCCGTAGTTCACATATGATTCATTTCATATATCATTTCATCACTGATTCATTCCTCACGGGAACATTAGAACCCACAAACGACCAGCTCCCAACGTCAGTGGCTTCATAGCTCAGTTGGTTAGAGCGTCGCACCGGAATCGCGAGGTCACGGATTCAAATCCCGTTGAGGTCCTGAATTTTTCAGGCTTCTCTACGCAATTGCAATAATCGAGTTCATAACTGCGAGGATCATAACTTCACTTGATTTCATATCCGCAGTTCACATATGATTCATTTCATATATCATTTCATCAGAGATGTCTTGAATAGTTCCTAAGTTCATTAATATATGCAATGTTTTCATCAACCCCAACAAGTGAAATATAGCCCAAGTGCTTATTTTGCTAATAAAATGGGTGACAAATTACTCCTCATTTTGGCGCAAATTTTCAGCATTAATTCATAATTTCACATGTGAAATAACAATGTTGCCATGGCAACCTTTCTTACGGTGCCAAAATGGCATCTTAATGGTAGAAACGTGAAATTAGGGAATGATTTCACTTGCGTTTTGTCAAAAATGAAATAATTTTCCTCAAATTATTTCATTTTGGACAGAACGCACATGAAATTATTTCCTAATTTCACTCGTCACCATTTTGATTATTTTTACAAATATCCTAGAATTTGCTTAATTGAGAAATTAAGAACTCAGAAAAGTTGAGCATGTTGTGTTTTACAGGCAGCGAATTCACAGTGATGAATATGTTTCCTCAAAAAATTAAAGTTAAATTTTATAGTCTTTGGCTTTGCCAAATTCTAGAGGTTTTGACAAAAATATCCCCCACGACAAGTGCATTATAACACTTGCACAAGATGTGACTGGATCACAAATCTTCGACTGTTGCTTTATTTAATGCTGGGAATGGGTGATACTTCATCTTTATATATTCCTGCTTAAGCCGTTAACGGTCGATCTTGCTCTCTTTACGAAGGTTGTCTACCGACTCAGTTTTTCACATAATCAACAAATAAGTAAAAGACTGATGGGTCACTTGATTATAGTTTGACTAAAAGACTGTTAGGCTACTGATGGCGAATCTTTCGTAAGAAAGAAACTGTCAAGAAGCTTTCAGCGAAGGCCACAGAACATTATTCAGATTATTCAGTGACCGCAACCAGTCAATCTCGCGATCACGGACAACTTTGATCAAGCTGGATTAAGAAAAGATCGACCTTTTTTTGGCAACAACTTCACTTAACGGGAATGAATCGATCATTTTAAACAAAAGACCCCCTTCCTTATGCTGAGAGTGAATTTAAAATACATGTACTGGATTCTTACCTTTTCACAACAACTGGTTTCTTGGTATGACACCCATCTGGGCGGTTGCTAAGTCAATGAGTAATCGGACTGGACTGCAGAATTAGCTGTCTTGGAATTTGTATTATGATTCATTCATATTTCGATTTCATGGCCAATGGGAGATGA
>NC_090876.1:11748571-11751071 GCF_036669935.1 Montipora foliosa
GATACAAACACTGCCATTTACAAAGGCGAGAGGTTCAAAAGCAATTCAAGCCTTGACATGCGCACGCACTTCAAACCTACTGAAACATTTCAACATACGCACTTTTCCTCGTGCCACCAACCAGGAGTCAAAAAGGGTTTCGTCAAAGGCGAAGGTCTGAGACTTCTCAGAACAAACTCTTCTAAAGATATATTTGAACAGCTTATCCAAAACTTTAAATCACGCCTACGAGAAAGAGGCTATCCCAAGAATGTCGCTCAAAGGACCCTCTCAGAAGCGAAATTAAAAAACGGGAAACTGGCACTCCTTCAAAAACCACAGGAGAGCAAACGAATCTTGCCAGTTTCGTTACACAATACCAGCCAGCAGCGATGAAATTAAAACAAATCCACATAAAAGACTGGCATTTAATAGAGCGACAACCGTGGCCCAAAGAAATCTAAAACTGAACCCCCCCCCCCCCCACCCCCTCATATATTACAAAAAGAGGGCGGTCCATCAAATATATACCCGCGAGAGCCAAATTACAGAACTGAGAGGTTAAAACACGCGCTAGGGAGTCGTGTAGGCCTGTCACTCCGGTACACTGTTAAAATTTACAATTGAGTTTAACTAGTAGCCCGAGAACCTAGCCTTGGGGTACGCCACAGACCAGGACGGTTTATTGTCTATGAAAATCTCTCTATTGTTAAACATGACAGTACTAGTTTTACCTGGATCGAAGGTATCCAACGATTTAAGCTCACTGAAGAAAGACAGCATTTCTCTATAAAAAAAACCGGTAATTTGGGATCGAGAAATTTTGCATCATAGTTGCACAAAAGTAAAAACTTTAAACCGCCAAGTTTTCTGAAAAAGTTGTTGGGAATTAATTTCCAGTTTGAGAACGAAAAGAAAGCAGACGGGGATTCCAAGCAAGTCGCAAAGCAATTAATCAATGTCAGTCATGTTTAAACTACCTCTAATCCTGATAAAGCCCGTCGCTTTTGATAGTATCACTTTTCTTGTTGAAAAGAAAGGCAAGGGTCTTCTTTCTTATTTTATGTCCCTAGGGACATGCACAGGTGTTCGAAGCGGAATAAACAATATTCGATAGTCCCAGAGATCAACACCTTACCAAACTCTACACTGTCACTCTCGGAAGACCTCCTAAAACCTGCACTGGCAGAACATTCGACAGTATTTTCTGACATCACTCTACGCAAGGAGACCTCAAAAATGGAATACGACAAGCGCGCCCAACCTTCCCACGCTTACACCAAGCCTCGTCCGTTGCAACGGGAATCACCATGGATTTAAGGTCAGGTAGTCGCCAGCCCGTTGCCACGCACCTACGCCATAAACACTGGCAAGCGCGTACTCCGTCCAAACGGGGCCCAATTGCAACCAGCTGCGCATCCGCGAACCATCCCTCGGAGCTCTCCTCCACGTCCGTCTGCGCAGTTCCTTTCTTCGGCACCAGCAATCAGCTCAAGCAACATGACTCCTCCCGACCCCGATCACTGAGAGACAGGACCACCCCCCCCCCCCCCCAACTAAATGCACCACCATGCCACCCCTCCCAAAGGTTGCACAACATCACTATTAGTGAAACGCAGGCTAACGGTCACCGAAGCACATCTCCTCTTAGCACAAAGCCTCCTAGTGTGCTACAAACCTCCAGTTCGGGAAGGCAGATCCGACCGCTGTAGAAAGTTAAGGATTTCGAACTCTACTAGAATGCAGCACATTGAAGTATTCGCAAATCAACATTTGAAAAGAAACAATTCGTTTTTGGAAAATGAACAATATCTTTTATTGTCGTTCGTGTTGTTTCTCATTTTTTTAATACATAACATTTGCGCGATGATTTAACTGTCTATTCCTCTCCACCCTCACACTGAAAATTTCATTCTTGCGAGTATCGTCTCGATACAATGATAAAAGTATTGGATAACAACAACATTAATGTAACAAACCTGGATGTTCCCATAAGTGTAATAAGTGTAATTTCTGCTGGCTTTTCGTACTCAGACCTTAAGTTGCCGTATGTATACATGACATAAACTCTTAAGTGAAATTCGAAGAACACCGATGAGGAGTTAACACAATTAAGGAAACTGCACGAATGCAAAATTAGTGTTAATCAGCTCGGGTCACTTAGTATGTAGTGTTGTTATTCCACTAACAAGAGGCAGAGACTGAATGCCATTAGTTGATCCTCGTCAGTAGAAAGACTCAAGGGAGTATTTTCAAGTGAATTGCCCTCCATATTCTGTGCAGCAACTATAAATTCGCAGAAACGCACAAACTCATTCACAACTCAACTTTGTAAATAGTAACAGAAAAAACAGGTACCAAGTCAGTAACTGAGAACTGCAAGCAAAGACATGAAGCAGGGGCAAAAACTTGAAATCGTGCGATAGCAGTGAATTTATTCACCTGAAGGGGAAAGAAGGATGCATACCTAATTCCTATTACAAGAAATAGTTTGGAGATCGTAACGACCTAGAGAAGAAGA
>NC_090876.1:11756071-11758571 GCF_036669935.1 Montipora foliosa
TATCATGTAACACCAATCCAGCAAATTAAAAAGGAAGGGATAAGAAATTATGAAATAGTATTGTGGGCACCCCCTCGCATCCACTGCAACATCTTCTCCCTTGAAGTTATTGCCGCACACTCCTACCTGATTCCAGGTGTCTACACCAAAATGTTTCAAAAATATTTCTAGAATAGATCTTTATTTAATATTGAAATCAGTTTTCAATTAAATGTAGTTTTAGCATACACTCTATGGACAGCTTTTTATCTCTTACTGATTTTTAACTGAAGTGATCCTCACACTTAACTGGACAATTTAAGCAATTGTTGCTTTGTATAGACATCTGAAAAATTCTATCTCTTGACAATAACCCGCAGTTCAAATATACAGTTCTTTCTATCATCAATTCTTACATGGAACACATCATCTCAACAAATTGACCTGCTCCCAACTGATTTGCTTCATAGCTCAGTTGGATGAGTATTGCAGAGGTCATCGGCTCGAATCTTGTAGAAGCCGCCTGAATTCTCCAGGTGTCTATAAAGTGACAGTTGTCCAGTTTAGTGAGACGATCACTTCTATCTTACAGGGAGGCAGTGTGACCCAGTGGTTGGGGCGCTTGCCTTGAAATCCAGAGATCCCGGGTTCAAGACCCGCACTGGCCACTTGCTGAATTTCTTCCTGGTAGTCCTTGATTTGACTTACCAACTGAACTTCTAAATAGCAAATTGGTTTGTCTCCGGTCATTCTTAACAGTTGTTGTTGTTGTTGTTATTGTTTTTGTTGTTGTGTTCTGTCATTTCGTTGATTGTTTCATTGGCCCTAAAAAGCCCCTATGGGGAGAGGTCAATTAAGTATGTATTGTATTGTATCTTTCGATTGTTGTTGTTATTGTTATTATTATCATCATCATCATCATCATCATTATTATTATTATCAGTAGTAGTAGTAGTAGTAACAGCAGTTCCATATATGATTCATTTCATATACATGTATCATTTCGTTCATTGATTCATTCATCATGGGAACATTTGAACCCACAAAATGACCAGCTCCCAACAGTGGCTTCTCAGCTCAGTTGATTAGAGCGTCACAATGGCATCGTGAGGTCCCAAGCTGGCCTGAACCGGCCATACTTAGTATTTTACTCTGTCTAATGCCAGATGATTTTACTTGTCAGTGAAGAAACCCTGGGAGTCAATGGATTTAAAGTCCTGAATTTTTCAGACTTCTCTACGCAATTGCAAAATTGCCTTCATAACTGCCAGGATCATAGCTTCAATTGATTTCACATCCGTAGTTCAATATTTGACTGATTTCATATATCATTTTGTTCATTGCTTCAATCATCACAAGAACATGTGAACCCACAAATGACCAGCTCCCAACATCAGTGGCTTCATAGTGCTGTTGGTTAGAGCATCACATCAGCATCGCGAGATCATGGGTTCAAACCCCGTTGAACTCCTGAATTTTTTAGACTTCTCTATGCAATCGCTAAAAATTGCATTCAAAACTGCAAAGATCATAGCTTCCCTTGAGTAATAGGTGGAAGTGAGCAGAACGCGGATCCATTCAGGACTGTTTCTCTGTGCCACTTATTTCAAAGTAGCAGATGAACCTTGATAATGCTACAGTTGAATGTTATCATTTGATGGTCTTTACTAAAATCACTTTGTGAGGAATTCAGGACAAACAGAAATGTCTTAGTTCCTAAGTTTATTAATATATGCAATGTTTTTATCAAACCCAACAAGTGAAATATAGCCCAAGTACTTATTTTGCTAATAACATGGATGACAAATAACTCCTCATTTTGGTGCAAAATTTCAGTGTTAATTTATAATTTCACATGCGAAATTACAATGTTGCCAAAATTGCATCTTAATGGCAGTTATTTTGTTCACCCATAATATTAATAATGGTATTGTCGTGAAATTAGGCAATGATTTCACTTGCGTTTTGTACAAAATCAAATAATTTCCCTCCAATTATTTGATTTTGGACAAAACGCACATGAAATTATTTCCTAATTGCACTCGTCACCATTTTAATTATTCATACAAATATCTGAGAATTTGTTTAATTAAGTAATTAAGAACTCGGAAAGTTACGCAGGTTGCATTTTAGAGGTAGCAAATTCACCGTGATGAACGTGTTTCCTCACAAAATTAAAGTTTAATTTTATAGCCTTTGGCTTTGCCAAATTCTAGAGGGTTTGACAAAAATATCTCCCAGGACGATGTCCCGTCCCTCGGGAAAGCCTATGACAAGTGCATTATCACACTTGAATAAGATGTGGCTGGATCACAACGCTTCGACTGTTGCATTATTTAATGATGGGAATCGGTGATACTCCAAATTTCAGTAGCTGCTAAAGCTGTGAACGGTCACTTTTGCTCTGTTTACGAAGGTTGTCTAGCGACTCAGTCTTTCACATAATCAACAAATAAGTAAAATCCTGATGGGTCACCTGATCATAGTTTGACTAAAGACTGTTAGGTTACTGGTGGCGAAT
>NC_090876.1:11763571-11768571 GCF_036669935.1 Montipora foliosa
GAACACCTCATTTGCATCAGGCATATTAAATGAGATGAATTTTCGAAGATGAATTTCTCCGCGACGTTGTGGTTTAATCGGTCGAAATTGAGCACACTTGTTTGAGGGGTTCAAGCGCTTCGGTGGTGTGAATTGGGAAGACATCGGTGGAAACCCGGCCGAGAAACGCTTTATCGAAAAAAAGCCAACTTTCGACAAATTCTGACTCGCTCGCCTTTTACCCTAAAACCCTGAACCAA
The DNA here is from genome assembly GCF_036669935.1 of Montipora foliosa. NCBI lineage: Eukaryota > Metazoa > Cnidaria > Anthozoa > Scleractinia > Acroporidae > Montipora > Montipora foliosa. The sequence goes on from NC_090876.1 coordinate 11,763,811, forward strand.
CGCGTGCTAAATCGCTGCGAAAGCTTTTCAGGATAAAACACAACTGTTCACAGCAAAAGCCGTTACTGGCAATCACCGCAAAAGCTTTAATTGCTAAACCTGTAAAGACAATTTCAGCAAAATAAGTCCAACCCCACACTTAAAGTTAAAATCTAACATTAAACCGTGAGTCAATCGCTGCGAAAGCTTTTAAATTGTCCTTCGTTTGTTGTATCTGTCCCAGAGTAAGGCAGGCTTCCCAGAAACAAAGTCTTTCGATTTCGTGTCGTCTCGGCTTATCTGTGAAATCCACGCGTTTCGGCGATCTTCTGTTAGCTGTTTTTAACTTTCACCGTTCTTATCAACAACGATAGGTATAATACGGAATAGACTAATACCTTCCTTGTTTCCAGATTTTACTCTACAGCCAGGTATTATACAGAGAACCATCGTACTACAACTCACTCACATCTCTCTCTACGCGTCTCTGTTTACGATTCGAGGGGCTCCACAATGGCGGTTAACGACGGTTGTCAAGGACTAAGGTCACGTGGGTGAAAACCAAGAATACCGCTAAGTTTCCCGAAAAAGTTGTTGGGAATTGATTTCCAGTTTGAGATCGAAAAGAAAAGCAGACGGGGAATCCAAGCGAATCGCAAAGCTTTCGCTATTAATCAATGTTAGTCATGTTAAAACCACCTCTACTGTAATCCTGATAAAGTCCGTCGCTTTTGATAGTAGCACTCTTCTTTTTCAAAAGAAAGGCAAGGATCTTCTTTCTAGCTTATTTCAATTACAACGTCCCTAGGGACACACGTGCTCGATGCGGAATAAACAATCTTCGATAGTCCCAGACTCTACACTGCCACTTTCTAAAACCTGCACTGGCAGAGCATTCGACAGTATTTTCTGACATCACCCTACGGAAGGAGGCCTCAAAAATGCAATACGACAAGTGCGCCCAACCTCCTCTAAATCCACTACCATTAGGCTCGCACCCTTACAACACCCTCGCCCGTTGCAACGGGAATCACCATGGACTCCTGGTCAGGACGTCACCAGCCCTTCGCCACGCTCCTACGCGTACTCCACGTACTCCGTCGAAACGGGGCCCAATTGCAACCAGCTGCACATCCGCGAACCATCTCTCTATGCTCTCCTTTACGTCCGTCGGCGCAGTTCCTTTCTTCGGCACCAACGATCACCTCAAGTAACACTACTCTTCCCGAGCCCGATCACCTAGAGGCAAGACCACCGCCCCACACTAAATGACCCACCATGCCACCCCTCTCAAAGCTTTACCACATCACCAAGAACCGCAGACTAATGTTCACGGACGCTCATCTGCTGTTAGCACAAAGACTCTTGGCATGCTACAAACAGTCCAGATCGGGAAGGCAGATCCGACCGCTGTAGAAGTTTAAGGATTACGCTCTCTACTAGAATACAGCACATTGAAGTACTCGCAACTAAACATTTGAAAAGACACAATTCGCTTTTGGAAAATGAACAATATCTTTTATTGTCGTGTTGTTTCTCATTTTTTAAATACATAACATTTGGGCGATGAATAGCCCATTTCCGAGTTGTGGCCTGCCTCATCTTCAAAGCGAGTCTAAGTGCGAAGTTTTTGTTATGAAAATTAGTTTTCATTCACAGGTAAAGTAGAACAAATTATTATTACAAAAACTTCGCACTTAGACTCGCTTTGAAGAGGAGGCAGTGTTTTAGAAGTGTAGGACATTTAAAAACGCATGAAAGAATTCACACCGGCGAAAAGCCTTTTACATGCAAACAGTGTGGCAAGTGTTTCAGTCAAGGACAACATTTAAGGATTCATGAAAGAACACATACTGGAGAAAAGCCTTATAAGTGCAAACAGTGTGGAAAGTGTTTCAGTGGATCACAGAATTTAAGGATTCATGAAAGAACACATACTGGAGAAAAGCCTTATAAATGCAAACAGTGTGGCAAGTGTTTAAGGTCAAGGACAAACTTTAAGGATTCATGAAAGAACACATACTGGAGAAAAGCCTTATGAGTGCAAACAGTGTGGCACGTGTTTTAGAAGTGTAGGACATTTAAAAGTGCATGAAAGAATTCACACTGGAGAAAAGCCTTATAAATGCAAACAGTGTGGCAAGTGTTTTGGCCATGCACTTTCTGTTAGGAGACATGAAAAAACCCACACTGGAGACATTTCATTGGACATTTCTAACCCTGCATCATTGACACTGATTGTTAGAGGGGAATTTCGAGTGTAAAAGCTATGTATGTACCAGTTGAAACTACTTGCACTCTTCTTCTCTAGGTCGTTACGATCTCCAAACTATTTCTTTTTATAGGAAAGGTCTGCTTCTTTCTTTCCCCTTCAGGTGAATAAATTGACTGCTATCGGACGATTTCAAGTTCTTTGCCCCTGCTTCATGTCTTTGCTTGCAGTTCTTAGTTATTGACTTGGTATCTGTTTTTTTCCGTTATTATTTACAAAGTTGAGTTGTGAATGAGTTTGTGCGTTTCCGCGAGTTTATAGTTGCTGTACAGAATATGGAGGGCAATTCACTTGAAAATGCTCCCTTGAGTCTTTCTACTGACGAGGATCAACTAATGGCATTCAGTCTCTGCCTCTTGTTAGTGGAATAACAACACTACATACTAAGTGACCCGAAATGATTCAAACTTGTTTTGCATTCGTGCAGTTTCCTTAATTGTTTTAACTCCTCATCTGTGTTCTACGAATTTCACTTTGGAGTTATGTTATTTATACATACGGCATTAAGGTCTGAGGACGAAAAGCCAGTAGAAATGGTTTTATTACACTTATCGGAACAGCCCAGTTTTTTACATTAATGTTGTTGTTATCCAATACTTTTATAATTGTATCCAGAAAAAATTCACAGGAATGAAATTTTCAGTGTGAGGGTGGAGAGGAATAGACAGTTAATAGGCCATTTCCGAGTTCAAGTCTGCCTCCTCTTCAAAGCGAGTCTAAGTGCGAAGTTTTTGTAATGGTAATTTGTTTTACTTTACCTATGAATGAAAATTAATTTCTAATGTCTCCTAACAGAAAGTGCATGGCCAAAACACTTGCCACACTGTTTGCATTTATAAGGCTTTTCTCCAGTGTGAATTCTTTCATGCACTTTTAAATGTCCTACACTTCTAAAACACTTGCCACACTGTTTGCACTCATAAGGCTTTTCTCCAGTATGTGTTCTTCCATGAATCCTTAAAGTTTGTCCTTGACTGAAACACTTGCCACACTGTTTGCATTTATAAGGCTTTTCTCCAGTATGTGTTCTTTCATGAATCCTTAAATGTTGTCCTTGACTGAAACACTTGCCACACTGTTTGCATGTAAAAGGCTTTTCGCCGGTGTGAATTCTTTCATGCGTTTTTAAATGTCCTACAATTCTAAAACACTTGCCACACTGTTTGCACTCATAATGCTTTTCTCCAGTATGTGTCCTTTCATGGGTTCTTAAATTTCGTCCTCCACTAAAACATTTGTCACACTGCTTGCACTTATATGGCCTTTCTCCAGTATGGATTCCACTTGATTTTATAGCTTCACTAAAGCACTTGTCATCCCGCTTGCATCTCTTAGTCCTCTCTCCTGTATGATCCCCTAAATTTCTCATGTTATTTTGTCCTTCCTCTCTGCAACTCCTTCTTTCTTTCCCTCGGGAATTCTTGATCCCAGTACAGTTCGCCTTGTGCAAAACAGACCTTGGCATCTTTTGTTGCATCAAAATCTCAGTTCTCACTAGAACATACGAAAATAAAAAGGAATTTTCAAAACGACATTTGAAATATTTGGCATTTTGTAAGATCAGTTGATGGCCCTTACGGATAATGTCATTCACTAGGCTACATAACGGTGGTCACCACCTGCAGTCTTACTGTACAACCCTGTTTGGTGTTAAAACAGTATTCAAACAAGAGGCTAAGGGAAGGCTACACATTGTTCGACGTATTTTTAGCCGATTTCCTTTTAAGTTCACAGTATTTCAGTGTTCTTTATTTTGTGTTACAACATCTTGGTCAGTAGGTGCTATCCTTGTTTTCTTATTTATGCAGTCCGACATCGTTATCTCATACATGTTTCATATCCAGTTCAAATTCCGTAGTCTAAAGTCCAAAGTCCACATTCCAAGGCCCGACCATAGGCTGAAACGCGATCATAGAATAGTTGTTCACATCTAAAACTGTTGTTAATGGCATTCATTCTTAACAAACCGAGAGAATTATAAAAAAAATTATATTATTAGCCTGTTGAGACGTGTTACCGAGTCATACGATAACCCAAGGCGATATCAATTAATGAAAATCAATAATAATTAATAATAATTAATTGATTGGTATTGGAAATCAATAAAAATCAATGCCTAAAAGTTGAGTGAGTATCGATTTTTATTATCATCGATTAATATTGATTTTTATTGATTATGAAATTTGTTATTTATTTTCAATAAAACGCACCATATGAATTAACATACCACTCACTAAACTTTATTTATGCCCCTTTTCCTCCATGCCGAAGGGACACACCCCAGTGCTGCTCTGCCTGAGCTCTGTTTACTGGGCAACTATAAAACACATCAAATGATTGGGCTAATATGGCTATGGGCAAAGGCCCATAGCCGCTTTTATTCAAACATCAAATTTCCTTAACAATTTTTCATAAGAAGTTTGGCCCAGTAAAGGTGTGGGCACTAAAAACGCCAAAAGCATATGGTCACATATGCTGCCCCACCCCAGGCAAGAGCAGCACAACAAAAT
>NC_090876.1:11776071-11778571 GCF_036669935.1 Montipora foliosa
AAATCAAATAAATGAGCAACAAGGGCTCATCAGGAATTAAGAATATGGAAAAAGAGAGCAACATGGGCTCTTAAAAACAAATATTTGAGCAGAAGGGCTCAATACACAAATCAAATAAGGGAGCAACAAGGGCTCATACAAAAATTTTGAGCAACAGGGGCTCAGTAAATATCAAAAGAAACAATTCAGAAACAAGGAGTCAACAGTATATATGAACAAGCTCCAACTAGTTCAAATTAGACAGTTTATATATAGTATTGCAATTTTTTTATTAAGGGTTTTTATTGTATGTCATTTAAGGTTTTTTTTTTTGTTGTTGTTCTCATTATTATTATCATTGTTACGATTTTTGTAATAATTTTAAAATTAATTATTATTATTTTTGTTTGTTATTACAAAAATAGTGAAGAACAGGGTCTTCGAGAATTATCTCAAGGAAGAGCCGGACCCGGGCCTAATTAACGTAAATAAAACCGGGAACAGGGCCGCGTAAAAATAATAAAGCAAGGGAAAGGCTTTACGGCGCAGGTGGACAGGCCAACATGCGTAAGGCCTGCAAGATAGCGCCCCGATAGCTGCGATACAACAAGTACTGCCCAGGCGAATTCACATGGACTCCGTCCGACAAATACAGGTCTCTAGATGGCTCGGAAAAACCGCGATGTTGCCAACAGAAAACATTTGGAATAGGGTCCAGAACTCCGCGAAGATATTGGTTAAGAATCAGTGCTGCGTCATTGAAAATCGGAGCACGAACACGAGGGATCACCTCGCACACACCAATAACTCGAACGGCGTAGGAGTCCAGCAACAACCGAACAAACTCCTCGATCTCCGATCCAACGACCTCTGGCCGTAGATCAGAAAGGTCATTGGTGCCTATTTCCAAAATTACAGCATGCGGAGAAAGGGAAGAAAACACGCCAAGGTCATACTGGATGAGTTTTCTCACAGTGCGACCGCCGACACCGTGCAAATGAACAATGGCATCTTTCGCGAGCTTAAAAGCCTCGTCCGCCCGAGGATCGAACTGTGTGCGAAGGTCATCGCGAAGTCTCCTAATAAACGAATGACCGAACAACAGAACAGTGGGAGGGGGAGAAGCCATCTAAATGCAAATTAAGGCCAAAGAAAAAGGCCCACGCAAAACCCAGACTACACAATATAGCAGCAATCAATAGCGAAGAATAGACAAAACAATGTCCGAGACTACAAAACAAAACCTGCACCGGGAGCGGGATTATGCACTAAAAGCTCGATAAGAAAGGGGACCACAGCCCGATCAAAAAAGCTATTAGAATGAAAAAATAATCCCTACCTTAAAGTGCTAAAACAAGTCTTGCACCGCAGACTAACCGGGACGGATTGTCGAGCACATGGCTTGGAAAGTCATGTGATCAACACGAAACCCTTACAGGGGGGTCTACTGCAATACTAATATCTCTCCCGCCCACTCTAAATCAAGCAATACACAAACAGAGAAAGGGACATAAAAATCCTATTTCCTGGGAAATAATCCCTTTGCTATGCTGCAAGTTATTGCAAATCAAATGTTTCAAATTTGTAGCATTTTTACCACAGTTTACTATTAAAAGCTTACTAATTACTAAAACGTTTGATGGTCTCGAAATAAGAACATGTTATTAACTGTTAATTTTTACTTTCTTTAGTCCCCAGGTCAAGGCCGCGCGCAGCTACTTTCAGCGAACACTTGTTGACTAGTTAATCACAAAAAGCGAGATATATATATTTTTAATTTCAGTTAACAATGATGGAAACCCGGATCTTAAAAGGGCCGTGTTCATCAGCAAATTTTGTCCAACAATAAACTGCAGTACAAGAACCAAATCAAGCCTAGTGTTTTTATAATGATCACAACCTGTGGCTATACTCAGATACTCAGCATTTATAATGTCACTACAAGAAACAATTTTTATGCCGCCTGAATATAGGCCAAACCTACACAGTAATCTTTTCGTGTAAGGGCCACAGAGGACTAACAAGCTCGATTTGAAGGTGGCCGAGCTGCCCCCGATCATTGGCAACTTTGAACGCATTCCCAAGTTCTCCTTTCTTCTTGAATGCGTAAAATGTTTCCCCAACATTCACTTTAAAGGAACGTTCGTGGTAGCCTTAACTTAACCACCGTCGCACCGTATAGATAGTTCCACTTGCTTCGCCATCACAAACACCAACAAAAGTCTGGAACAAGTGAAGTCCGGAAACAAGCGTGTTGTGGGATCCCGGTGGGAATGCAAGGAATTATCACAACACGGTAAAAGCGTGTGCAATCGAATTACTCTGGACACAAAAATATGACCGTGATTTATGACGAACGTCCACGCTACCACGCCATTAAGTTGCGTATTCCGTTATTGATTACCTATAAAAATTAATAATAATCAATAGCAATTAAGGTGATTTGGATTATTATTGATTACTATTGATTATATTGATTATAATCAATAATTAATTTTCATTGATTGATATCGCCGGGGAT
>NC_090876.1:11783571-11786071 GCF_036669935.1 Montipora foliosa
ACTGTTAATCCAGTTACATGTTGCTATTTACAAGTGCAGCCGAGAGGTTGAGCCAACGATTACCAGGATCCGTAGAATCTCCGGATCTCCACCCAAGCGGCCTAACCCCTGCGCCATACTGCCTTCCATATTGATGATTACAATGATAATAAAGGCAATAATCACAATAAAGATAATAATTTTAATAATCAAAATATAAAATGTTAAAGTGCTTTTAGCAACAGGAATGCTGCTTTGAAAATCTCTATCCCACAAGGACATACAAGAGGTGAGACTTGGGACCTTTCGCAACCTGTTGTTACTGCTTTTACGAGTAATGTTATCATTAGGTCTTGGAATGTGAACATGACGATGATGATGACGATAATGATAATGAATAATAACAGTCTTAAGAATCATTGTCATCATCATCATATTTCATAGCGTCACAAGCATATTTCCAGGTGATCTGATGACGTAATTTTTAACGCCGTATCCCACAACCGCGGGCGGGCTTGAATGTTATATGCGAATTCAAAAGGCAGAGGCGAGGTTAGATCTCGGCGGTTTCCACTTGAATGTTCGTTCAGTAACAGGAAATTTGGGAGACACGGAATGATCTGCTGAGTTTTGGCGATGGAAATACTGCAGGAAATTTGGAAACAAAACCTAAGGCCTCGCGCGGTTGTGGGATACGGTGGTAAAATTTTTCTTCCCAGTCCTCCAAATTACGTCACCAGATCACCTTGGTAGTGCGGCACAAGTTCTCTGCTGATAAATTGAGAAAGCTGTACATCTAATTCAATTAATTCACAAGAAATATAACCAGATCGAATCAAATGTTGGTTTTTGATAAGAGGACAGTAGACCACCACTAAACTCAACCCACATATGAAGGTGAGTCAGGAACTGCACCAACTCTGATTCCCCCAAATAGCAACGTACAGCGGGACTAATGCTACTGTTCATAGATGTTAGAACATTTCCCTAAGACATTTGATTCCGCTTCGGGGTTAGAACAACAGTTTGTGACTTTTACATAAGGAAGAGTAATTTGGCTGTATGGGACAGCCCACTTTTAATTGTCAAGAAGAATTGCCCAACAGCTTAGCTCATGCTCTGGTTGACTTTCATGCCCCTCAAAAGCTTGTGTTATTATGTTATCTTCTGGCCTATTTCCAGTATCTTTTGGTACTCTCTGATCCTTCTTGCACTTTGTGTGAATTTTTCCATGTCTCTTAAGGGCATCTGCTCGGCTAAAACGTTTGCCACATTCTTTGCATTCATACGGCTTCTCTCCAGTATGGACTCTTTCGTGTGTCTGTAAAGTTTTCCTGTGTCTGAAACACCTGTCGCACTGTTTGCATGTATAAGGCTTCTCTCCAGTATGGACTCTTTCATGTGTCTTTAAAGTGTCCCTGTGCCTAAAACACCTGCCACACTGTATGCACTCATAAGGCTTTTCTCCGCTATGGATTCTTTCATGTCTAATTAATGTCCCTGGTTGATTAAATTTTTTGTCACACTGTTTACATTCGTGAGGCTGATTTCCGGTACGACATTGCTCATATCTCCTCACACATACTTCGTGCTTTTTCTCTTCACTGTGGAGTCTTTCATGTCTCTTTCGACTTCCTACTTGACTGAAGCACTTACCACAGTGCTTGCATTCAAAAGGTCTCTCTCCAGTATGGATTCTGACATGTCTCTTTAATCCTGTTGCTCCCGTAAAACACTTTCTGCACTCTTTGCACTCATAAGGTTTTTCTCCAGTATGAATCATTCTATGCGTTCTTAAAGTTGCTAAATGACCAAAACACTTGCCACAATGATTGCATTTGTGAGGCTTCTGTCCAGTGTGGACTATTTCATGGTTCTTTAAAGTGAACAATCTACTAAAACACTTGCCACACTGTTTGCATTCATAGGGCTTCTCTCCAGTATGCACTCTTCGATGAAAACTTAGACTTTCTGGTTGAGAAAAACACTTGCCACAGTGTTCGCACTGATAAGGCCTTACTCCACTATGGATTCTTTCATGTTTCCTCAGGTCTCCTGGTCGTCTAAAGCACTGGTCACACTGTTTGCATCCATAGGGCTTTTCTCCAGTATGGATTCTTTCATGTACCTTTAGACCTCCTGCAAAACTAAAACACTTGTCACATTGCTTGCATTTATGAGGCTTTTGGCCAGTGTGGACTTTTCCATGCTCCCTCAAACTCCATCTTTGACTAAAGCACTTGTCACATTGTTTGCATTCATAAGGCTTCTCTCCAGTATGTACTCTTTGATGCAACTTTAGGTGTCCAGCTTGTCGAAAACACTTGCCACAGTGCTCGCACCTATATGGGCTTTCTCCACTATGGACTCTTTCATGTCTCCTGAGGCTCCCTGCTGTAGTAAAACAATTGCTGCACTGTTTGCATTTATATGGCTTCTCTCCAGTATGTGTTTTTACATGCATGCTTACATTTTGGATGAAACGAAACCGCTTGCCACACTGCTTGCATTCGTATGGCCT
>NC_090876.1:11791071-11796071 GCF_036669935.1 Montipora foliosa
ACTTTAAGCCCGCCATCTTGAACATTACCCAGAAGAGATTGAGGTTGAGTATCGGATTGCCCGCTATTTTTCCAGCTTGGCTGATCTTTCATATACGGGATCCAAAATAATTAATGTCCATAAAGCAAAAGAACAAAGCGAACATAACAAGACCTAATTAGCAAGGTTGGCACCATCAGTACTGTGTTGGCTTCTGTGACAGTACCAATGACGCTGACTGGAGGTGCCTCCTCTATGTTGCAGAGGATCTCATGTAGTCAAGGCTATTATTATTTATCGTGTAGGTATGTATGCATTGAAACATGTGATCAGACATTTACCCCCAGGGAAGGGGTACTTGACAGCAGCATTTGGCCCATGGGATTTCTGACATGAAAGTAGGCTGAAATGTCAAGTCCCCTGGGTATGCCTGGCTCCCCCCCCATGGGGCTCAATATTGACAGGTGCATTAGCCGATTGGTCTGTCAACAGTGAACCCAGTCTTCATTTAGGCCTTTTGGCTTGGCAATGGTTAAAACAACGAATAACTAGATGTCGGGAATTAGTGTCTGTATATTCCTTGCTTTCAATTTTATCTTGTAGGTTGGTTGCCGATCTTTTGTGACCATGTTTCAAGTCACCGAACTGTCCGAAATTATCCGCATTCATCTCATCAATCTATAAAATGGGGTTGCACTGACAAACTGTGAACGCAGAGAGAAGTTGTGGGTTGAAGTTGTAGGTCGAAAACAGCAAAGTCTGCACATCACAGCTGTGTCTCAGAAACAAACGCCGCGGCAGATCGTACTGATGAGTGATGTCCTCATCGAGGGGTTTGCTTATAGTTGCCATCAATGGTCCGAAAATAAACACGCGAACGTTCAGAAAAAACTTAAACGGGGCGACATACATGTGTACGCTTCAGCAATTTTGCATGAGATAACATCGATCGAGGAAGATCACGTTTGGGCATGCCATGGGAGAGATGAAGGTTGTTAGTGGTCATCAAGCAAGAGCACTTTTTATCAAGACAGATCGACCAATTATTCGAAAGAACTACACATGACTCCTCCACAGTCGACTCCCCATCAAACAACAATGCAAAACAAATGATTTTTTTACCTTTCAAACTAACATACCTTGGTTCATGAACGTTCACTGTATAAACCCTTTGACAAAACAGCTGGGAGTTAGTGAGTAACTCGAGTCTTCGTTCCGCACTGCGCATGCTGGTCAAGGGAAACGGGGAGGCGAAGAAGCTGGGTACGAGGGTGGAGTTGGCGATTTAATCGGACTGGACTTCAGCTTTGGGATACAAAAATTTGGTTTATCAACGGAGTTGATAATGTAAATTGACCACCGTACAGAGATTCTAAAAGCTAGGAGCCTAGGAGCGCCTAGGAGCGCTTACCATTTGAATGAATTTTTTGGTGAGAATGTTTCGACAAATGGTACTGCACGTTCTGTACTTAGAAAAAGAAAATGGGAATGTGCTGTATCATTTGCCAGAAAAGCGGGTTGTTGCGGTTGAAAGACAAATGAAACGGTCTATTTTCTCTGGCACTTGTAATTTTCCGGGCATTCCGGTCAAAGTGAGAAAAAGGGAATACCTCGAAAGGTATAACCTTTTTTCCGAAAACAATCCACCGAGATGAACCGTTCCATTGGAATTCTCTCCGGAATTACCGAAAATTCCATTCAAATGGTAACGCTCTAGGAATATCTATTACAAAACAATTCCCGCTTAGAGAATACACTGTCCTTCTTCTTTTCCCCAATTTATCAATATTTAACTGTTGGGCGTGGTTTAACTTTAAAATTGAGAAAAAGCAAGCCCTGGGAATCAATGAGAAATAGACTCGATTTCGAGTGCACGCAATGTTGAGTCCGAGGTGAAAACACAACTCCAGAAATGTAACTAATCAAATGTATGCTCAATTTTCATAGTCACCACAGCGCCCCTTTAAGACTAAACGCTAATTTTCCATTTGCAAGAGCACAAAGTGTTTCGCCTTACCTGTTCATGTTTTCTCGAGGAATTCAGTTACAGCGACACAAGTGACAAGTGATGCGAGAGTTTAAAATGGTTAACACTCCATCACATTTGTCACAAAGTACGAACATCTCGGTTTCTCCATTTACGTACCTATTGTAAATACTAGTAGTAATCAAAGATTATGAGAGTGCGTTCGACACCGTCACGTAAATATATATACCTAAAATAAGTGATTTCCCTACCTGACTTTCAACCCCGGTCTATTGCTAAACTGATCGGCAACGAAGGTTTTACAGACAGATATATCATAATGTCAAAGTCCGATTCCAGCTAAGTGGTCCCCTGTACAAACTGCGATTTGTTGATACATTGCGTGACAGCGCCAGTTTCCGTAGGCTCAGAATTTTTACCCTTCAAATTTCGTGCTAAATGTTCTCACATTAACTGCAAATGTTTGAGCGTAAAAGCTAATTTGTAAAAGTAAATTTAACATACATTATTCTCGGCTGGAAGCGGCACAAACATAAGCAAACATTTGTAATCGTCTGCTCGTTTATCGTCAGCGTAAACAAACTCCTTGCAACTGATTCAAGTATTATCCCCGATGAATGAAGTAGACAATATTTACATAATTTGCCGTTCCTTGGTTCAACCTCACCCTTATGGATCTTGCCTTCAGAGTACTTTTCCACCGATTTCAAACAATATTCGACCGGATAAAGAGCTACATGTACAATGCATGTATCTGTCGCGACTGTAACTAGTCAACAAGTGCAATCAAAATATAGCTGTTCCCACGGTTAACATCCTAAGAGCCATGGCGATTCAAAGTCGTGTTCGTTAGCATATAAAATAAACAAAGACAATTCCCTCAGATTTCGATGAATGCTAACCGTCGAAGCGTTTAAACTCACCAAAATCCAACGCTTAGAGCACAAAATGGCGAGGCCTACAGCGACTGTATCGTGAAGACGAGATCACATGGCCTGCTCATATGTTCGCCACATGTATTATCTCATGTAACGAGAATGTGAGGTAGATTAATTTAATTTAATTTAATACTTCTATTGCGCATAAATCCATACAGAAATGATCAAATGCGCATTACAATGAATATAAAAATATCCTAAAACGAGGGTGAAAACGAGGTCAGATGTCGTCATAAGTTCGCACCAGTTTCCCGGCCGACACATGCCCCTGCAAAAATCAAGCGGGGAGGGGGGGGGGGGGGTGGGAGGGCCTCCCGGTGTCCTTACAGCAATCTCGAAAAATTTTGCATAGCCGTACACAGGCACACCAACTCCAAAGACACAGGACGCAGAAACGAAATTAGGCTTGCGTTCTCCTTTTTGTCGAACGCAACTAGAAAGAATATCGCAGGGTTTCTGAATGGTTAATGACGAATGCATTAACAGGTTGTTGAATGAAATACCGGTTTTTTGAGCGAAATAGGGAAGTTGCGTTAGAGTAATTTTATCGAGTAGAATTATAAAAAAATCGTACGAACTTCCTCGTGAAATTTTTCGGACTTCCAAAAAACATCACTCGTGCCTATAAATCACGAAATACACTCGCATTCACACGGTTTCCTATACATGTTGCAAGCAAGCTAAGGAAAGAAACTGTTAGAATAATTCATAAATGAAACTTAATTGTTGATTGTAATTGTTAAACGTTTTCACGGTGAAGTCATTTATTCCACAATTGGATAAATCAGCGCAAGAGAGCCAACGTATAAAATTTCCAAATATGCTAGTGTAAGAACTCATTTTCGCACAAAATTAAATGTCCGTTATTCCAGTTCTTAACCTCTACAACTTGCTCAACTGAACTGAAGCTGAAATCAAGACAGTGGAAAGGTGTTGAAACTAAAAAAAAATATGAAAATTGTACAAAACACAAGTGAGGAGCCCTTGCTCAACAAATAGCATTTTCTACAAGTGAGAAATAGATTGCAACGCCTAATTACAAAGCATTATGGTATTAAAATGCGGAGAAACATAGTAAAAATGCCTTCGTTTTGATCCGCATATAAATCCCATGCATAATGTAATGAGTAATGGCGGACCATGAAATCCAAAACTTACACTCAAAATAAACAGCCTTTGGATAAAACTCAAAGCTCAAAATTTTGCCAGTTAGGTGTTAAGCGAACACGCTTTCAAAATCTGAAGAAAAAAAGGAAATGATTTTTTGATCATAGTACCATTTTAATGCTGAGTACTTTGAGTTTTCGTTCCGCGCTGCGCATACATAGGTACGAGGGTGGAGTCGAAACTGTATTCGGACTGGACTTCAGCGTTGGGAGCATGGGAATATCTATTTCGGATGCTAACTTTTTCCCTCAGTTAAGGTGGCTCAAAGCTTTCCAGTAACGTTCTTGTTAGAAGACTTGGCACTACAACGCTGTAACACGTATTAGCAATGTTATGGTACCTGAAGAAACAACAATTATTGCGAAACAAAATGTGGTCATTATTGTGACGTAATAAGTCACCTTGGCAACGGAAAAGCCCTGTACAAACACCCTTTATTTTGTCTTTAGTTGCACATATCTTAAAAACAAACCAGGTGACCTCCATTTTTATTGCTGGAAAGTGATCAGAAGGCCAAGATGAAACTTTCTGCAAAGTTTAAAGCAATTCTGTATTGCAGAATCAGAACCACCTTAAATCTGAAATCCGCTATACATAATTTTTTTAAACTTTGCAGAGAGTTTCATCTTGGCCTTCTGATCTCATTCCAACAATAAAAAATGTAGGTCACCGAGTTTGATTTTGAGATATGAGCAACTAAAACCAAAATAAACATAGGGTGTTTTTGCTGGGCTTTCCCGTTGCCAAGGTAAGTTATTACGTCACAATGACGACCGCATCTTGTTCAGCAATAATCGGTGTTTCATATGGTACCATAACATTGCTGTAACGTGATACACTGTGTAGGGCCAATCTTTCTAAAGATAGTGTTTATTCAAAGTGTTGAAACCGGTTAGAGCCACCTTCATTAATGATGGAATGTCTTCTCC
>NC_090876.1:11798571-11803571 GCF_036669935.1 Montipora foliosa
TTCGGGTTTTTGACACAAACAACTCGTAAATAAAACCCCGTACGCCGCACTTTCTATGACGTAAACTATATATATTCATATTCTAGGCTTTGCCAAAATGAAAGTGACATGGAACGCGGTTTTGTGGAGTATCGGCTCAACTCTGTTTAAATGACCTGGCATGGCAAGCTAGAACAGACACTCGCACAACCTTTCCACCCAAGTTCGGTGGAGGAAAAAGATTACGTGACAAAAAAAATCGACGCGTCAAGCAAAAGTCACTGGTTTATTTCACACACAACAGAAGAAATAAATTTATTTCTAAATTTATATGGGAGTCAAAATTGAGGGAAATCCCATCGTACACCTCTTAAATAAAAAAATGGAACTGCTAAGATCCACATCAATTCAAACATCTTAATAAGTTAATTACCTCGTCACAAAATTTTGTCACTTTCCGAACCAAAACAAAAGCGGCAATGCAATAGGACATTTGCATGATGACGCCATATGACTAAAAGTACCAGAATCCTTCAGGTTTCGCTTGTCTCATCTTAATTAGAGCTATTGTTATTTTTGCCCCACTGGGAATACAAAATTTAAATATGAAAAGAAAAACAAACTGAATTGTGGTAGTTGTAGTCAAATGACGCCATCGTGAAAATTGCCTATTGTCTACGAATCCAAGTCAATAGAGTGTTTTCACTCACGTGATCAGTAACCTTTTTTTTTCCACCGAAACAAAAGAAAAACGTTTGCATAATAATAGAGCTCAATTCCCGGAGGATAAGTTGGGTAGACCAACATGGACACCGTTCCAGTCTTTAGGAAGAACAACAACATGGCCGCCGTGACATCACGTGAAAGCACTCTATAAATATTGCTACTGTAACATTTCATTTTTTTTTACTATTTTCTAGAGCATCCTTGCGCTCGAGCGAGGTCAACTTGGTAGTTTAGAGAATAATACTTATTTCAATTCACAAAAATCGCCTT
This sequence comes from Montipora foliosa, assembly GCF_036669935.1. Taxonomy (NCBI): domain Eukaryota; kingdom Metazoa; phylum Cnidaria; class Anthozoa; order Scleractinia; family Acroporidae; genus Montipora; species Montipora foliosa. Next base: position 11,799,547 of record NC_090876.1, read on the forward strand.
TTGTCCTTTTGAGGACAAGCAATTATAACAAGCGGCATGACCAAAATAAAACCTTTGTCCAAACGGTCAAATCGTAACTGAAGCATTGAATGCAAAGGGAACCTGGAACAGGGAAGCACCTATAAAGTGCAATGGGTCACGCGGATCCGCTTTTGATTGGTTCACAAAGTGGCGCAAGATACGTCAGCCAATCACCAAGGGATTGCGAGCTCACGTTCGTCACTCAAATGAATACGTTGCAAAGTTGGTTCTTTTTTGCGCATAATTCCTTCATAAATAAATTTTATCCAGATGGCATTGCAATGGCTATCTAGATCTTGCAACATTGTTTTCCTTCTTCTTTTTTGTATTGTTAATTACACTTGCCGCTTTCTCTGCAATTTTGACGGTGCTACATCGGACCAGCGGACTGTCAGCGGGATCGGGGGAAGGGAGGGAGAGTCGCCTGTGTCCAGAGACTCGCATCAGCAATTCAAGGTAATTCTCGCCATCTGCAAGAACGTGAGTATAAAAAGTTGCAAAAAATAATAAAACAAAATAAAGCAAAGAACCGACCCTCTATGAAAACTACTAGACGACAATTTTCCGAGAGATTGAATAAGTGAGATTAGCGCGCAGTAATTCGGGGTTTTAAGTGAATAGATTTGTGACCGGAACTTGGACGCACCCTTGCGCCGAGGGTTAGGAATTCGAATAAGTAGATGTTTCAACGATACACACCACAGTAGCTTGAAAGTAGGAAGAATTTAATCTTTATCACACAGACAATTAGAGCGTCACATTTTCCCAACGTGTTTTGTCTAAGATTTTAAAAATATGAAAATGAAAAAAAGTTACGGCAGATTTATTGGCCCAAAGAATCCTTTGTACCAAATTTTACGACATGCTATGCTGCTTAATTTAAGCTATTGTCGTTTCCAATTATGGGATCATATACATGTATGCAATGAAAGCCAGTTTTTTGGCACTTAACAATGGTGGACAGTGCTAATCAGCAAGTAGCAAGTGAACAGTATGGTTTTTATTGGCGTTATAGAGCCAGAAAAAACGATACATATTATCAGCGTAATTTACGAGTTATATACCATACCTTCCCCGCGGTATCGCGCTTTGTAAAGGTTAACAAGTTTGACTGTGAGAAGAACGTTGTCTGCAGAAGGTGACCCACTCCTCATGAAGTGAACATTTTCACTCGTCACCAGCGCGTTTAGTTTGTCTTCGGGATTCTCGTGCCGCAACTTCAACCAGCATACAAACCTGCGCAAAAAAAAAAAAGCTGTGTGGGTTAACTTTAGAAATCAAGGGCCCACTGACATAACTGGGTATTAGCCAGTTACAAAAATACCATAATACTCTTTGTTTGTCCCTCAAAAAGTTTGCATATGCATTGTTTTCAGTTTCTCTTGAGACCATTGTAAATCCCAAGAGATAATAAAAAAAATGTTTCTGCAAAATTCTGGAGGGACAAACAAAGAGTATTATGGTGCAGTGGTGCAGTTGACCACCATCATCACATCTTTATTTACCCTCGAATTTTAGAGTTGCTCGATGTAGCTAGTATATCCGAGTATTTCCCCTCCTGACCATAATACACCACAGAGAACAGACCACAACACCGGGAACTCCATGCCCTACTCTTTGCCAACAGTGTGTGGGTTCTTTTACGTCCCACAGGGTTATGAACAATGAAGAGTTGTGAGACGGGGCCTACGGTTTATCGTCCTCATCCGAGAAGATTAAAGTCTAACCATTTGCAGATGTCATCACAAAAGCAGAATTTTTTCTCAGTTATTTTAAGACCCAGAGTTGGTCCGGCCGGAATCGAACTCACAACCTCCCGCATGGCAGCCCAGAGCTCAACCAAGTGAGCTACTTGTGTGCGGTAAACCATTCGTGCATTTCTGAAGGGAAAGGCTAAAGCTGAAACGATAAAATAGAACGTGATATCTTACTTTTCGTATTTGTTTTCTTTCTCACTTAAGCTCAGTTGCAGCAACCGCACAAACTCCTTCCCCTTGCGTCTCTTTGGCAGGTCTCTCGGAACCACTTCCCACTCGTCCAACGACTCGATGCAAGAAAAATTGCTCTCCTCACTTTCCGATGAATCATGGTCCTCCACTTCTGTTGATCCCAGGCTTCTGGAAGCCAACGGTGTGCTCAGACTAGAAGGAGGCGAGGCATCAGGCAGGATGGAAAGCTTCAAAAGAACACAAAAGTAATCCCAATTAGTCATTGAAATTCTGATTAATTTCCTCGCAAGTGTTTTTTTAGAAATACTCTGATTACTATTACCAAAAAGAAACCAGTCCGATAGTTGAATTACAAAATATTGGGTGAAATTGCCAAAACACCATACTCATAAAGCCGTGACAAACATTTACTGTATATCATGTCATGTTGAATGTTGAAATGAAGGAAAGCAAACAAATAATATATATGGCGCTAATCAACTAGCTGTCCTTTTTATATACTCAAGAAAATATCGCGTTTCTGATTGGTCAACGACCGATGCATAAATAGGTTATACAATGTAAAAGAGGTTACTAGAGTGCAATAAGGAAGTTCCTATGGAAACAAAGCGACGTGGTGATTTTGTTGAGTATATAATACACAAAAAATTGTATGAACTTGCTCGTACCCATAAATCACGAAATACACTCGCGTTCATACGATTTCCTAAACTTCTCGCCCCACTACACTAGTATGACGTGATTAAAATAGACGAAAGTTGCATAAAAAGAGACAGCAGGTTAGTTTCAGTTTACAATGCTCTACACTAAATCTTTAAGTAATGATGTAACTACTCACGTACATTTCCCAAAAAAATCTTAAGTAATGAGCAAAATGGTAAGTTATCAAGCTTTATAATCGAATCCATTCCATTTCAGAAGTACCGCTTATTAACAATTATTCACCGAAGTGAAGCTAAATGTCCACCACTTGGAGGTAAATAAACACTTTAGTGAATAGCGCATAGGTATAACGAGCCGTTTCGCCTGGGATTCGTTTAGAAGTTCTGCTTGGAATTAGTTCTACGCTTTGGTTAAGAAATAAGAAATAAGAAAACTGAAGGATAGAACTGACTTTTAGAAGACTGACCGAACACGTTAGCAAAAATAATAGACAGCAAGCACCAAACAAGCTTACGATTGCCATTAAGGAAGCCATTTCGTTTCTCTCTGGCTGCGCTGTGGTGAAAATTGGTTGCACGTATGACCAGAATGGATACTCCAAAATAAGGCTGAGACACTTCGTGACATTTGGTGACGTTACGTGGCAATACCTGACAACCTCAGTGTTAACCCGCTTTGGCAGATAAACAACACTCTATTTAGGCAGAGAATAACTGCTGAGTTAGGCACTGATCTCTAGTGATTAGCTCGAAGCGCTGACTCGAAATGGTTAGCTTTCATAAATTGTCCTGGTGACAACATAATTAAACTTAGTAAAAGTTTCGTAAGACCGTTTGGTACTTAATATACACAAACTAAGTGTCTAACCATATTTTAGAGCATCCCTTCTTGTCACGACCAGTGAAAATTACTTATCATCCGATCGTGTGAAAAGCACCATTTATGAAGTATATAAGTCTAACAGCAAGTAATACACATCGGCGTTAAAGGGAAGTTGATTTACGGTGACTCGGCAACACCGTCTCGGAAAATACACAATCTACCTGCATCGGACTTGATCGGCGAGTCGCGTCCAATGGCGATTGTCGAAGGAAGCTCGTCAGACTGTCGACCACACCTCGCACAGTCTTTCTCACTGGCGAGCTTTCCTCGCTGGTGTCTGTAGTGTCCCATGCTGGAGGAATACTATCCGTCTTTTTAGTGGTTGATTGAGCTATGGTCGCCGTCCAGGAATCTGCAAACTTTAAAATGGAACAATATCGTTGGTTATAGGGAAATCTTTGCTGACGTCACGTGTACTATGTAAGACAAGGGTCCAAGACCCAAGGGTCGGTTGAATAGCATCAAAATTGCCTGACTGTCAACCTGGTTGCCTTATGAGCCTTTACTTTC
>NC_090876.1:11811071-11813571 GCF_036669935.1 Montipora foliosa
ACCAGTGTAATAAGAAGAGGGGATGATCAAATTTCCGTCGCACCTCTCTACTACCGCCCACCTAAAGTTTAACATTTCAATGAGGTAACTCGCACTCTCTAAAGAAGACTTCAGTTTCAAGCTACCATATTGTTTCTTTTGTTCGTTTACCAGCAGGTGGGTTTTCTTTAACTTTGGGTCAAGTGCCCAACTTTTGTCCAATTTACAACAAATCTGAACACTTTCTAATGACGAAACAAATGCAAAGGAACACCATGGAGCGACCAATCGACATCACTGAATTTGATGACAGTGAAAAGCCATCTTCTTTTGACGAAGGCAGACTTTGCAAACTTTCGGATAAAGAGACAGTTACATGATAAACAACAATTTTTGTGGCTACTTGTTTTCAATTAGTTTGGTGGTCGAGTTATTTCCAAATGAGCGCATCGTGTTCTCAACGTAGGTCGCGGTTATAATCCAAAAACAGCCAAGAACCTTTAATTGTTTAAAGGGAATCGGCTCAATTAAAGGCCATAAAAAATAATTACGAAATTCGATTCCCTGGAATACCTCTTTTCCAATGCTGAATTGATCGAGTTGTCCTCTTGTATCGTTCTGTAGCTGTGCCAACACAGCGTTCAGTTGTCCTTGGTCCAATAAGCACACGTAATCCTATAAAGCCAAAATATGTAACACTGATCATCACTAATACCATCACCATTTATAAAATAATTAGGATAGTACGCGCACTCTCATTGGTCAATAGCTGTGTTTAAATGAGAGTATGGAAACACGGCTGTGACATCACGATTTTTGGTTACTACAGCAGTGAAGTGAGATCTTTCAACCAATCACAAAGCGAAGCAATACAACAAACTCATAGTAATGACTATGAAACGGAATTTTCGACTCTCAGATTAACACTCTTAAAAAGCGTCCAAAATTGTCCAAAGGATTTCAAATATCATTGTACCTCTCGTAGCTCATGGAATACTGGAACACACTCGGGTCTTAGCACCAATGATACCCTCTGATCAGAGGTAATTCTTGATAACATAGAGTGGCCTTCCCAGTTGCTGCCCTAGAGCGGAAAGCAAACAAAAGCGTCTTCAGCTTCATGAGAACGTGCTTGAAGCCCATAAACGTTGCTTTTCTTGGATAAATGAGACAGTGTAGTTCCGTGGTTAGGGCGCTTTCTTTGAGATCCAAAGAACACGGGTTCAAGACCCGTTCTGGAAACTCATTGAATTTCATTGTGGCAATCCCTGGTTTACCTTCTCGGATGCACTTGTAAATAGCCAACTGGTTTACTTGGAATTTTTAAAAGTTATTATTGGTGTTCTGTTCCGTCGTTTTGTTGATTGTGTTACATTGGCCGTGAAAAGCCCTTATGGGGAGCTGTCAATTAGTATGGCATTGCATTGCATTGCATTGTATTTTTATTTGTACTGAGTATTGTAGATATCTACGTTGGCCACGAACCAAAACAATTTACTACTTATTCATTATCAGGAAAGGCTACTGATTGACTTTCTTTGCGCTGACATGGTTGTCTACTGGAGTATCGAGACACCAACAAAACCTATCCAATTGTCACCAAAAGCTTTATTGTTATCGCATTCGTCACCATCGTCGTATTCGTCAAAGTCTTCGTCGTTGTCATTGTCATTCATGATCATCATCGGCATCGTCATCGTCATCACTAATCGGCTTTAATGATTGTACCAGTCAGTCAAGCAGTTTATCACACTTTTCTGTATTTACACTTTGCATACGGACATTACAGATGGAAAAAGGAAAAAGGTTAGGTGCAAGCCGATTTTTTGCGATAAAGGAATTAATTTCACTTAATATGACTCAATGTTTATTTTGTGACTTACAGTGAAAGAAAACTCCCACGGGGCTGAAACCAGCTCATTTCCAATGATCATAGATGGATCTTCCGTCTGTTGTTGTCTACTTGGAACAAACAGTTGAATCTCCGCTGAACCACTGAATTGGCTCTAGCAAATGAGAAGTATGAAACGCAGTTGGCAATCTACCATAGATTTCAAAACCTACTGTACGCCCTTTACCTTGGAGAGTTCTTGTGAATTTTCTACTTCGTGTGCAAATACATAGGCACCGTGCTCATTATTAGCATTACTATTCATGATTATAAAATAATTAGGATAGTACGCGCACTCTCATTGGTCAATAGCTGTGTTTAGATGAGCGTATGGAAACACGACTGTGACATCACACGAATTTTGATTGGTTATGTGTTGTCAGACGCGCGTTTTGATTGGCTGGTAGGAAATATGAGCGTGTATCAAGAAAATCTGTTTCATTCTGGAAGAAAAAAAACCCAGCATTTTCCTTCATTTGTCGAATTATCTTTGAAAAATATTTTATAAAAGCAATAGAGGACTTTTTTCCGTGTTTCCATAGCCTCATCTAAACATGAGAAGGAGTTGGGAGAATTCTCGACAATCATGCAAACCCTCGACAGCGTCTCGGGTTTGCATAACTGTCGAGA
>NC_090876.1:11823571-11828571 GCF_036669935.1 Montipora foliosa
CGTGGAGAAAAACCTCTCCATGCAGAATAGGGAACCAACAAACTCAACCCACATATGACGCTGAGTCTGGGAATTTAACCCCAGCCACATCAGTGGGAAGCGTGGGTTCTCACCACTGCCCCACCCCTGCACCCTCAGGATAGATGTAGACTCCAGGACCTTTGTAGGAATACTAAAAAAATAGATCAGGCAGGTACAAAAGTAGGACCAGATCCACTCAGATTGCTCGCCTCGGATCAACTTTAAAAAATGATCAGGCCTCTAGAAGTCATCCTATCCCTACCCTTTAAGCTAACCTTGGTGAAATCAGGGCAAACATAGAATAGTTTTGGTTTATAAAACCATCATTCACTCAATCCGAGGTGAGTAATCCAAGTTGATGATCCCTTCCAACTTTTGTACCTACCAATTAAAAATACAGTGTAGATCTACAGCTGTACTACCTCAAGCAGTGCAATAAATGAGCCCCTTCCTTCGATGTAAAGATCAGATGCAATTTGCACATCTGTTGCATGCAGCATAGTGAAGATGGCAGGAATAAGATCACTGTCGTTGTGAAAGTCAGTACTAAGGAGATCACCAAGCGAGTGCTATTAAAATGAAATGGAATAAATATGACATACCAAACCTGCACTAAGGTTTAAATTGGCAGACTAAATTACAATAATTTAATTGCTTTCCATCTTGCAATTTTCTAAGGCTGTTAAATGAATTGAGCAAGAACAAAAGAAAAAAACCAAGCTAAATGTTCAGGGTAAAAATGCAGTTTTTAGAACAAAGAAAAATGCAAAGCAGACCCCAGTTGTTCGAAGGGTGGATAGCTCTATCTACTGGGTAAGTATTACTATCCACCAAATATGTCAAAACACGTTGGGTAACTCAATTGGTTTTGCTAGTGTTTATTGGTTGGATAGTGATTTATCCGGTGGATAGCATTGTCCGCCTTTTGAACAACCAAGGCCAGATCCTCCAAACTTGACAAGTTTCTTCTTGCACAATTTGAAACTACAGTACAATGAAGGGATATCAGCAAAAAGAATCAAAGTAGTAGATATCTCACTAATGGATCAAGAGGCTTGGAGCTTTCATGAGGTTTCGTGTTGGATGCCAAAATTGGGCGTGTATCTAATTATGCGTATTTCTGAGCGTAAGTGAACTAAACAGACCTACCGCTTTCCAATGGAGAGTAAGCGAGATATGTGCATCTGACTGGGCCTCCTAAATATGTCAAAATACGTTGAAGTAACTTAAATGTGGAGAAATACTAGGAGATCAACTATGATGCAGTCAGTAGAAAGAAAATGAATACAATGGGTAAATATAAGGCATCATCAATAAATTAAAACAAACCTTAAAATTGGTAAGCTCTCTTCGCACCCTTTGTACATCAAATATTATTGTAAAATCCCTACAGATAACAGAAACTAAAGTGAGTCGATCGAGTCCTTTAATTTATTGTCTATAGTATGTCATTACTCAAACACTTAATAGAAGTCATGGAACAAACGGGCAAAAGTGATCAGTTGTCTTAGCTTATATCTGTGCTTTAGCAAGCCTCACCTTTTTTTCAAAACCTCATTAACCCATTGACTCCTGGGAGTAAGACTTAACAAATTTTACTCTGTCTAACATCAGATGGTTTTACTCATCAACTGGGGGAACCTGAGGAGTGAATTCATGAGCCTAACAGCCTATCAAAACATTGACAAACGTCACGTTTGTGAAGCCATTCAAAAAACTCGCAGCATGTGTCTTATTAGGTCTAAGAGTACTTGGCTGAGCCCTGTGTTTTTTAACCCAACAAACATTCTGCTCATCTTTCAAACATAACTTAAGGACGGTGCCTACAAATTAAAGATATTTTTGCCCCGTGTGTGATTATGCAGGAAATGTAGATGTTAACAAGTGTTATTGAAATCCCAAAAGAAAATTGGGGGTAACCACGCATTTTTCAAAGATAATTCATGAAATTCTGAGAATAATATTTGTAAAAAGCTTTAAAATACAAAGCAATGTATGGCATTCTTTCTCAAATTGAAGCTTACATGTAATTATCTCTCAAAAATGCATGGTTACCCCCAATTTTCTTTTTGGATACAAAAATATATACTTTCTCCAGATAGTTTTAAACCGCGTAAAAATATCTCTGTATTAGTAAGCATCGGCGATAGGAAATCCGCGTATCTGGAGATGCGCAGAACGTATGTGCAATAACAATAGTAGGCACCATCCTTATAGGCCCACGTTCACCCTACAGGCAATGCATGCTGTGGAACAATAATTATAAGAAAATCCCATCAAAGCTGAAATTCATCCAGTCCCTCATGGTCTTGCACCTAGGAGTCAATGGGTTCAGTTTGCATTCAGTGCTTCATGGGGGATTATGGCTGGATTGCTTTAAATTCTAAATTGCATTGTAGCCTAGGAAGAGGTACTGGTCAAGAGTAAAGCTCCCCATTACCTCTGTCAACAAGTCTCAGCTTAGCCATAGTTGACTGTAATCAAAACAGAGAAAACAAAAAAAAAAAACTAGACCTGAGTTTTTCAGGGTTCCATTCAATTGTCTTCAGCTTTACTTCTTCAATAGTCTGAAAAAACAAGACAGCATAAAGCAACCATTTGGTGGAATATTCCAAAAGCTGTTTAATGAAAGTTGTCTGGGATTCAAGGATCCATTTCCTGCACAACCAAAACCAACCTTGTAACCAGGATTTTCTTCTCTGTCTCCTTTGTTGACAAAGGACGCAGAGAAGAGAGACCCTGGGGACAAGATTGAACCAACACCTGACTGTAATAATATTACATGTATTTTTTCAAGCCATCATCATGTATATCCCAAATCATTAAGTGCATCATCATCCACAATCTCTGTTGACTTCATTGTTTAATGCTATGCACCACCAAAGAAACCAGATTAAGACCCAAGAATATCAGCCTCAATGGGAGGCGTGGTGGCCTCATGGTTAGAGTGCTCGACTCCAGATTGAGCGGTACGGGTTCAGGTCCTGGCCGGGGACATTGTGTTGTGTTCTTGGGCAAGACACTTTTAATTACCCTCTCCACCCAGGTACGTGTACATGGGGGTACATGGGGGTAACCCTGACTGGCATCCCATCCAGGGGGGAGTAGAAATACTCATAGTCGCTTCATGCTACGGAAACCGGAGATAAGCGCCGGCCTGATGGGCCCTCTGGCTCATAAGCAGAGACTTTACCTTATATGAGCCCCATTGGATTGGGTGTCACTTTGCCCTTTTTTCCGTCCCTTTGCTTTTGCAGCCACATGAAGTCTTTGTGTGGCCGCTTGTATAAGGCTCCAACCATAAAAAAAGACCACAGCCAACATGCTGGCACAGTTGGTCAAGTATTGAAACAGCTATATAGCTCAAATGAGAAACGCTTCAATGCCTTCCCGCATGCCAGCACATCAATGACAGCACAAGCAGAAATTTACATAACTTAAAAAAAAAAATTGGTTTATTTTGCAAGATATTATCACTTACCAAACCTGTATCATCTTTGTTCCAGATAATTGTAACACCTTTAATGTACAAAAATCCAAATTCTCCTATAGTTATGGTGACATCGTCTAGTCTAAACCACTGGTCAAGGATCAAAGATATCAAGAAATTCAAGGCCCTGCATGTAAAAAATATTTTTAAAATATATCAAAAATTCATTGTTGGACAAAAGGCTATCACCCTATGGCTAAGCAGAGGAATAAACTAATTAAGTATCATCCAACTAGTGGACTGATGCAAATCCTGCATTTTAATCGGCTACACTACTAGAGGACTATTAGTAATAGTCCTCGTGTAACGAAAAGCGTGACACTTTCTTTCGTTTTATTCCCACATAAATATTTCTTCAATTTGCATTTGCTAACTTTATTATTGCCTTTTCTGTCCGACTTGTTGAGTGATACTAAAAGACCCCTCCCCCTGTTAAAGAAAACCTTGGTCTTATTTCCCCAGATCAGCTTTGGAAAAATATTATTTGTGAAAATCTGGAATTACTCTTAGAATTAATAAAGTAACAAATTGTAAGACAAAATTCTCTGAGTTTTTCTTTCGTAACCATATACGCATTTATTCACTTAAGTATTTATTATTTTGTTCCGAAATACCAGTAATATCACAGTAAAAAAAATAATTATTATTCATTATTATTTTCTTTAAATTTGAAAAAAAGAAATATCCAAAATAGGAAGCAGAGGTATACAAAATGATTTCCTACTCATGTTTTAAACTTGATAACTGAAACTGATTGAAGAACAGTGAACTATTCTGCAAGCATGCAACTGAAAGAAGGGTAATGTTCTCATAACACTATAGTTTATGGACTGGACTATTCTATCAAGACAGTGAGTAACTGATAGTAATGCATGAGTCAACGTAAAGGGACAAAGTGGGGATTTGTAAGGAAAGGAAGGGGATTTGAGACAAAATACTGTCCACAGGGGGTAAGGAATTAGTTACCTTTCATTTCAAGCAACCCCCTGGGTACGGGCAGTAGGTGGGGTTTTGTTGATGATGAACCTGCTTAATTGCAGTCAGTTCATCTCACGTTTTAGAGAGAGGAGAAAAACGAGGTGACTAGTTTTGTTTTTTGAATCCAATAATTTGCAATTATAATGTGGATCATCCTGTCTCTAAAAGACGAGCAGTAAACAGACAGAATATGCACTGAGAACCCTTGATGTATCTTTTCATTTTTCAATCCATTTTTCTCTCAGGTGGTGAGAGGATTTGAGGATTTTGGTAGGTAAATGGCATCCCCAGGGGGTAGGGAACTAGACAATATTTCAACAACTTTTTTTCTGTGAGGAGAGGGGGGGTTTGCACTGACTCATGCATAATAAAAAAGCATAAAATAATTGCAAAAAAGGAGAGTTGACTTTAAAAATCCTCAATCGTGGAAATAATGTGCAGTTTGTGTTATCAATTAATTTGGAATTTGTTGTGGACCCCACAGGCCGCTTTTGATGAGAGGAGAAAAGGG
>NC_090876.1:11833571-11838571 GCF_036669935.1 Montipora foliosa
AAATGAGAGGTATAACTGTGAGTCATCAACATAGCATTCTAACGACCCTACCTTATGTACAGATGGTAGATCGTTAATGTAGATATTAAACAGTGCCGGGCCCAAGATTGACCCTTGTGCACGTGGTACATATTACGAGACTAGGCGGGGTTCAGATGTTTAGCAACCAATTCTCACCGACTGTTTTCTTCCGGTCAAATAGCTTCTAAACCATTCCATTGCTTCTTTAGAGGTACCCATTGCACGTAGCTTCTTTAACAAGGACATGTGATCAATGCTGTCAAATGCCTTGGAAAGATCTAATAACACTAATGCAGTGACTTGCTTGCGATCCATTGCCTCCAGGGCTAGATCTGACGTCAAAATATTGAGTGTCTCTGTCGAATTTCGTTTCTTACTCCCATTCTGGTGTTCGCTGAGACAGTTTCTCCTTGTTGCATATTCGGTGAATTGATTTAAGGCTACTCACTCACATATCTTAGATAGGGCAGGTAACAACGACACAGGTCTATTCTCGTTGGCCATGTGTAATTTATCTTTCCCTGGTGCTTTATTTGAAGGAAATAACTGAACAATCCTATTGATCTCGAAAGAGAAACTGGCAGGGAGTTCCTGATGTGAAGTAGGTAGATCATTGACTGATGCGAGTCTTTTGGCTTCTTCCCCGGCACGTACTCCCACCTCCGCAAAGAATTCATTAAATTCCGTCGCAAGTTCTTTCATATCCCTAGAATAAGCTGGGCGCGACTTCTCCCCAGTTGGTATGCAATTCCGTATCACCTTCCACCGTTCACTAGAGCTCTGATTCTTTTTGACCTCATTCTGGACATACTCCCTCTCCGCCTCGCGTAATACCTCTCTTGCTTGAGAGTCAGTCAAATATTTTTAACCCTTATCACCATTACAATAGACAGCATATAAAATTGGTGTAGTTTTCCAGATATTGGTGTAGACAGTTTTCCAGATATTAGCGATTCAAAAGCTCTTTGTAAAGAGGTGCAGTACATTTCATAATGAGCTATTTCTGAAAATTGAACCCGATATGCAGAGTGATATTAAGCTTTGAAAATTGATGGCTAGTAACTGGCTCGTTTAACTTATCAAACCCAAATTTAAAAGGCTTATATATATAAGATTGGAGATTTAACTAAGTTTAACCAAAAACCCATAAGAGTTGAAACGTGTAACGCGCGTTCACAGCTTCCGAATATTCAGTGCGAACTGATTGGTTGAATGTTTCAGTGCTAAGTACCCTATTTGGAAACCCCTCGCTCTTGTTGTTCCAAATATGGTACTTAGCAAATTGAATATTCAGAAGCTTGTTTCCCAGCACACAAGGGGCCGTTACACGTTTCAACCCTTATGGGTTTCTGGTTTAACTAGTTCTGTCAATTTGTACTGAATAGCATGACGCCTTCTGTGAGCAAACTCGTGTGTTAATGAAGCAAAATGTAAAACAGTGAAAAGATTCCCTCATTTGATTCTCGGTAGTCCTGTTTCATCTGCGTTGGCTTTGTCCCTTTCCGGTGACCGTGTCTTGGTTTCATCATTTTTATCCCTTGTTGAAAATATATATTTGGTTTTGTACTCGAAATTGTTGTAAAGGTCGGTAAAAGTATGCGTAAATCACGGAAACTTCAAAACAAATTCCACATTAACCAAAGAAAGAAATCATAACCAACCAATTGAAACAGATATAGAAAAATAATCGATCTTGCTTGGCGATGAATAATTTAACGCAATAACATGTATTTAATTGTAAGTCTCGATGTTTTGAAATCTAGTGACAACTCGAATCAGTGATACATATTCTTCCAAGGTTATACCTCGAATAAATTTCTTAAAATCAGCCATGAAACTGTCTCCAACACAACGGAAAAACTTGGTTCCTCTGGTCCTTTTCTTAGCAAATCTTATTTTTCTTTACATTGGAGGATTGATCTTCAAATCGATCGAATACGAGCCGAGGAAAAAACACACCACCATTGATGATGTAGCCTTGTTCTTGAAAACGCTGAAGAAAACTTCGATGGGCAAACAAATCTTGCCGAAGGATTTTAACAGCGAAGCTGCCGCTAAGGAACTGAATTCTGAATCCCTGAAAAATTTGGACGCAAAGTTTGAGAGTATTCGAGACGAGCGGACAGCTGCTTCTCTACCCGGCTGGAGTTTTTCAAATTCACTTTTCTTTGCTACAACCGTGGTGACTACAATAGGTAATTATTTTTTTAATTATGAAGTGTGATCATGTTTTTGTGTGCGATATTTCTTCAACCAGAAAGCCGAGCCACAGTGACAAAGATCGCACTTCCAATACCCTTTCAAATATCGTTCGAAGTGATTTCTGTAACTTTTGCCACCGATTTACAGCAAAAATTATCGCTTCTGTTGACTGAAAAGGTAGACGAGAAAATGGTATTCATAATTTCAAAGACGATCCTCTTACATGTTAAAATAGCTAAATTCTTTATCAGCTTCCAAACTGAATCCAAGGCGAATTCTCGCTCAGTCGATGATTACCTGCACGTACGCTTGTTTGGTACTTTTATAATTGAAAGGTCTGTTTTCGGCGACATTTTTGTCTGGTCATCGAATAAGTATCGTTCAAATCAAAACTTTAAACGCCCTAGTTTCGAAGTTTAATTTTTATTTTCCGGCCCACTTTCCTTGTCATCGATACAATTAATCGGCTGGTATTTTGACGTACATAAGAGCTTTCGCATTTTACTAACATTTCACGATGGACATAAAACACAATTTTCACACCAAGCTTTTCAATGATTCAAGGGATACAATTAGTGATTCGGCCGTTCTTCGTGTTTAGAATTGGGATGAAAGGGATTTATATGTTCAAAAAAAAAGCAATTTTTTTTTCAATCTTGCGTTTGAATTTGACAAAATTCAGTTTACTCGATCTCTGTTTTACATTGGGTTGACTTAGGAACAGAACGGGAACCTCAGTTAAGGACGTTTCCTACTAATTAAAGATATTTTTGCCCCTGTCTGTGATTATGCAGGAAATGTAGATCTTAACAAGTGTTATTTAAATCCAAAAAGAAAATTGGGGGTAACCACGCATTTTTCAAAGATAATTCATGAATAATATTTGTAAGAAGCTTTAAAATACAAAGCAATGTATGGTTCTTTCTCAAATTGAAGCTTAATTATCTCTCAAAAATGCATGGTTACCCCCAATTTTCTTTTTAGATACCAAGAGTACTTACTAAGATTTACTTTCTCCGGATGGTTTTAAACTGCGCAAAAATATCCTTGTATTAGTAAGCATCACCGATAGGAAATCCGAGTATCTCGAGATGCGCAGAACGTATGCGCACTAACAATAGTAGGCACCGTCCTTAACTACGGAAGAGCGAGCGGAATAGTCTGTATTCTACTCTAATCTGACGTTCCCCTTCTGTTGCTAAATCAACCTAATGTAAAACAAAGAGTAAACTGCAGAGGTTTCCTTGATTTTCTTCTCTCTAAAGCAAATTAAACCTCTGCACGGACCTTTTCGATGTCGTCGGCAACTTTCGACGAGTAGTACTCTTATTAGACCCATTTAGAAATCGCTGGTGATGCTTGCAATCTGATTGGCTCTCAGCAGTGCGAGTTATTCGCGAATCGCACCACTAGCTTTTTGCTCAGCATCTTTTCCCGGGCCAATGAGAAAGGAACGCTCAAACAAAACAACCAATCAAATTCCAGGAAAATGAAAGGCAATTTTTTTTCCCGAAAACTTTGTTGTTTTTTTAAAAAGAATGGATGGATTTAATTACTTACAGCTTCTGAATGATGATAATGGACTCCTTCAGGCTGAAGACCTACATTTAGGGGAGTTTCCAACGTTCAGTGTCCATTTTGTGTCCGCTTCTTTTGTAAACCGGGAACTGGATCAATAAAATATTGGTACTGACTAAGATCTTGTATATGAGTGATTAAATTGTGCCATTTCAAAATGGATGTAATGAAGTGGTTAATGAACTTCGTGTCGTGCAGAGTAATCACACGTATGATTCATGATTTCATACCATATTGCACTCCAAGTGGCGTTGCGTTGACGTCACGACTAGCATGCGTGGCAGAGCATGGAGGAGATCCTTGCAGAGGTTTCCTTGCCTTCTCGCTGGCGTGGGAAGCAGGGTCGTTTTTACATAGGCCGTCCCTACAGAATAAGCAAAAAAGACAATTATACGCTTGTTTTTATCCACGCATTCATTGAAACTCCGAACTGGCCTTTTGGCGCAAAATCCTTTCAAAACAAATTATGCATCTCCCAATTTATTCTTCTAGATTAATAAAATTGGCATGAATGCATGCGCGTGATTTACACGAAACCATAAGCCGTCTGAAGGAACCCGCACTGATAAGTTTCCACGAGCTTTTTCCTTTGTTTTTGTCCACCAGGGATTCGAGTTGTTTTAGCCGCTTTTGTTTGTGTGGAAAACAACTGTTGTACGACTAATGGCGTCTAACAATCTTTCGAGGTGTCTGTTTTACTTTTTCCCTTTTTTCCTTTCTTTGCACAGGGTATGGTAACCTGGCCCCCGTCACGTTCGTCGGTCGCATGTTTTGTGTCCTGTATGCTCTCATCGGAATACCGCTGACATTGATGCTCTTGGCCGTCGTGGGAAACCACATCGTTCATTACCTGAATGAAGCATGCGCGTGGTTGGTAAACCGCATTCGGACGTATAATGCCAGTTACGAGTTCGAGTCCGCGGACGACCAAATTAACGCGCCAGTGTGGGTCGCCCTGCCAATCATATTTGTCTTTCTGGCCGTAATGTCATGCATGTATTGTGCTTTGGAGGGGTGGGACTTCGGGACAGCGTTGTATTTCATCTTTATCACGTTCACGACGATTGGTTTTGGAGATATTGTTCCTACCTCTGCTGCGGTAAGTTGGCTGTCGTTTCCTCTCGGATAAACTTAGCTTAATATCCGTAACCCACACTTTCGCGCACTTTTCCCCTTCTCTCTGCATGCTCTTCTTTGAT
>NC_090876.1:11843571-11856071 GCF_036669935.1 Montipora foliosa
GATTAGTATTTTAAGCGGTTAATAAAAGGATAATTTTAAGTTATTAACATCATTAAAACTCTACTTGTAGTGACCCTCAAAAGATTCTATACTATTTGAGTGGCTACCAAGATGGAAGCCACCTGAAAGGCCAGATACTTGGCTACTACATTATGTAATTTCCAACAAAGACAAATTTACGGATAACAAAGGCTACCAAAGTTTGGTGGAAATGGTCTTGGTTTTTTTGGGAAAAGACCTGAGGGTGCTCTTCTAAAGATTGATGATAGGGATTGTTAAATTTTGTCCTTTAATGTTTTACGACCAAGATGTTAAAAGATTAAAACAGAAACCGAACATACATACAAGATGCTTCCCTGGTCTCTACAACACTTCCGGTTAACTCAAATATCCGGTTTTGATACATTACATCCCTCCTTTGTTTTGTTTTGTTTTTTAAAGAGCGTAATGAAATCTCCAAAATGAAACGAATATGAAAACTTAAATACTGGATAAAGAGATCAAGTTTAATATGATAAACAGGGTACAGCTGTAAGACGTTTCGCCAATAACGAAGTTCTGTCATACCTTTGACAGTTCATAATCATCAAATTGTTTAGGAAGTCTAATAGTTCGAGTTGGTCTCGGGCTTGTTTGAAGCATAGGTAAACTTGGGTTAACAGTCTGCTGCGCTGAAACTGGGCTAGCAATGGGCTGACCAGCAATTGGCTGGCTAGTAATTGGCTGAAGTGGTGTTGCTGATTCTAATGAGCTAGTAATTGGCTGAAGTGGTACCACTGATTCTGACTCTGTGGTAATATTCTCCTGGTAATTCTAAACAAATGACACATTCCGTTTTACTTCCGCGCCATCTTTCTTCCTTAATGTGACTTCCCCTCTATTTCTGTCTATGACTTCACAAGGACTGGGGTCGTAGTTTGGGGACAGTTTGTTTGTTTTGGTGTTTCTCAACAATACTTGCATGATCGCCAAAATTCCACTTGACTCTTAACTGCATGTCTCTTTGTGTCCACATAATTTTTCTGTGCCAGCTTTCTTGCCCAGTCCCGGTCACGGACTTCTTCATTGATGATGGGTGCCTCACGTTTCAACTTCGATCGCATTTCTCTCCGGAACATTAAGAAGAATGGTGTCACACCAGTTGTCATTTGGGGAATGGACCTGTGAGCAGTTAAAAACTTGTGGAGCTCTTGTCGCCAATCTTTACCTTCAATTTAGGCTACCTGGATCATTTTCAACAAAGTGCGATTTTGACGTTCCACTTCCCCATTCGCTTGGGGCCACAGAGGGGGAGTTGTTCGGTGTTCTACCCCGTTTTCCGCAAGGAAGGCTTTGAACTCCTCTGAAACGAACTGAGGACCATTGTCCGTTTTAAGTTTGTGAGGAACTCCAAACCGAGCAAATATTGGCCGGAGGCTGTCGATGACCTTTGTGCTTGTAGTTGACCTCAGCATATCTACTTCAAAATATCTGCCATAATAGTTCACTATAACAAGTAAATTCTCTCCGCCTGGTAGAGGACCCAATATGTCTGCAGCGCAATCATGCCACGGTCTGCTTGGTGGCTAGGCTCGCGCCATTGTTTCTGGAGCGGAATATTCGCCGACAGCTTGACAACCATGACAACTCTTGCACAATTTTTCTGCATCTGCATCTACTTTCGGCCACCACACCTTACTACGCAGTCTGCACTTTGTTTTCACAATCCCTAGATGTCCTTCATGAGCCAATTTCAGGACTTGTTCCCTTAACACTCGGGGAATTACAATTCTCGAACCACGCAGCAGTAACTGACCATAAGAACAAAGTTCATTCTTCACATGTAAATAGGCAGGTATATTACAAGCACTCCAGTCTCCCGTACACACACATTCTTTCGCAAGGCTTATGTCTGGGTCTGCTGCTGAAGCTTTCTCAATCTCAGAGGGTGTCAGAGCACAAGGAGTGCTATTCTCGACTATGCTGCGAACATGGTCATAGTGATCTCCTTCACCACAGGGTATTCTACAATTCAGCCTTGACAACGCATCTGCAATGTTGGTTCTTCCTGGTCTGTGGATAACCTTAAAGTCATAGGCTTGCAGGCGGAGAACCCAACGTTCTACCCGAGCGGAAGGCTTTGATTTCTGTGAATGTATGTATTCCAGTGGCTTATGATCCGTGTCTAGTTCAAAATCCCATCCACAAATGTACATGTTAAAGCGTTCGCAAGCCCACACTAGTGCCAGGGCTTCTCACTCTGTCTGACTGTACCTCCTTTCTACATCTGTCAGACCTCTTGAAGCATAGGCAATAACTCTCCACTCAACCCCTTGCAACTGAGTCAACAACGCACCTAAACCAACAGGTGATGCATCTGCCACAATCCTTGCCTTGCTGTTTACATCAATGCACTTGTGCTTGTGATCAGTTCCTTCAACTTGTCAAATGCAGCCTGTTGTTCTGACTGCCATTTTAACTCTACATTCTTGTGACTTAATCTCTGGATAGGCTCTGCAACAGTGGACAGGTCTGGAATGAACTTAGACACAAATTGGACCAGACCCAGGAATGATCGTGCCTCGTTGGCGTTCTGCGGTGGATCTGCCTTGCGGATTGCGGCAACCTTCTCCTCACTAGGTTCTACCCCATTCTGTGTCACTTGATGACCAAAGAATGTCAACCTTGGTAACCTGAACTCACATTTCCCCTATTCAATGTCAAACCCACCTCCTTTAACCGATTGAGCACAACAAAGAGCCTCTCATCATGCTGCGCAGCACCATTACCATGAATAACTAGGTCATCGGCAATATTGATGACCCCTTCACAACCACGCAATACATCCCGGATGATTTGTTGATATTTTTTGGGTGCAGAGGTCAACCCAAACATGTGACGGGTCTATCTATAGAGACCGCGGTGAGTCACAAATGTCGTCACGTGCCTACTCTCCTCCGCAAGAAGTATCTGATGAAACCCCCACTTTAGGTTTACACGGCTAAATACTGTGCTGCCATTCAAGTCTTGGAGGACTTCTTCAACTGTGGGGATGGGCTGACGTTCTCTAATGACTGCTTGGTTGGCGCACCTCACGTCAACGCAAATTCTAACATCACCATCAGGTTTGGATACAACAACAAGTGGGGAGACCCAGCTGGTTAGTCCCTCTGGTACTTCTTCTATGATCCCACAAGCTAGCAACTCATCTAACGTTTTCTCCACTTTCTCCCTCACACCAAACGGGATTCTACGGACGGGTTGGGCAACCGGTTTTACAGAAGTATCGAAGTTAAGTTTCAACTCGTAGCCCTTCAAGAGACCCACCCCGTTAAACATTTCTTTGTATTTATCCCTTATGTCTTGATCTGTGGTCTCTACCTCAACACTGTTCACAGAATGGATGGGTCCAATGCGTATTAGGTTGTTTTTCAGTTTTCCGCCGTGTCTCGACATAGTAGAGTCCTGCCATCTCCATCAATAACCACAAAGTCAGCTTCAACAGTAGTATCAGTATCAGTACACATGACATGAGCAGTAAATGTTCCTAAGGTTGGTAGCGGTTTAGTGTTCCCATATGCAAATAAGACCTTGGCCTCTTTTTGAGTTTTGCCCTGAATTCTCTGAGTCTTAAGCCACTCCCACGTTGTTTTGCCTAACAGGTTGCTTGTCCCACCAGAGTCAATTAGGACATTTGGCAAATGGACAACTCCAACGGGCAGGGTTTCTACTCCATTACTCGGTCGTGTATCACCTCCTACAGAAAACACATACTCAGGAACAGTGCCCGATCTTTCATCCTATTCTATTCTTTTCGTTTCCATCGCCATCACCATGTACATGTGTGTTTGTCTTCTTGCCGCTATCAGTTATCTTTGGCTCAACTTCGTACCTCAGCTATTGATACCTCGTCTTTCCCCCTGCTGAAAATTTTGGGATGTCCCTCTCCTGCACTTCACTTTAAAATGACCGCTTCCTCCACACTGGTCACATTTACGACACCTTGCAGGCCATCTTCTATCCTTTGCGAAATGATCATCCCGGCCTCAGTTAAAACAACTCCTCCTGTCAACATTCCTATTCAACCCAGTATCAGTGACATTATTGACCTGTTCTGAATTAGTGTTCTCTCCCATTGCCACCATTTGTAAATCAACTGCTTCCTGAGCTCTAGCAGTTATTAAGAGATCGTTCAAAGTAACACTTCCATCTTTTTCAAGGAATTTTCAACGTAACTTCGCAGAATAACATTTATCAATTAACTGGTCTCTGATGTATTCGTCCTCTCGGTCCCAAACGTCACATGAGGCCGCACGTTGTCGCAGCCGACAGACGAATTGATCAACAATCTCCTCGCTACTTTGAGTAATTTGGCGAAACAAGTGTCTCTCGAAAGGTACGTTAGCTTTAGGAATAAAGTAATCATCTGGTACCTTAAGCGTGGTGGGGTAATCCTTATCTTCACCATCAGGAACGAGAATAAAATAAACGTCTTGAACCTCGAGACCGGCCGTTTGAAGCAAAAAGCCACGTTCTTGCGAGTCACTTGTGATCCCTTCTACCAGCACGTATAACTCGAAAGCAGGAGCCCATTACTAGGAGCCTCCATATGCAGTAGATCTTTGAGTCAACCTTTGCGCGTATCTTTCTATTTTTAGAACGAACACTTGAGCAGAAGACTCGCATTTACATCAATTTACATCAATTTGCACGATTTAAATACAGTTTTACTGCTTTATTTGTCTTCGTTAGACAATGACTTTACTCTGATTGGCCTTTTAAAACAGTGCGTTTAGAGCCGAGGAACTCGTGGCGTTCTAAAAGTAGAAAGGTGCAGCCTCCTACTCATGGGCTACTCATGGGCTCCCGTCGAAAGCTCTTTTCCATTTTCTCCAACGCTGTGAAATGGAGTGTGGGTCCCCTTTTACTTGAAAAGGCTGTAAACCACTGACCTCTACAGCCACCGGCGTCGGAACTCCACTGTTAGTGGCAGCACTCGCCGAATCTTCCGTCTCATCCGATCCTCCGGGCATCGCACCAAACTACGACTCCTAACAAATGCAAATATCCTTTTACACTTTCTTGAAGGTGTCCTTTACCATCCCATCCTCGTCGCCAGGTGTTAAATTCTGTACTTAAATGTTCTGCGACCACGATGTTACAGGATTAAAACAGAAACCGAACATACAAACAAGATGCTTCCCTGGTCTCTACAATACTCCCACTCGAGCACACATGGCATTTTGGGATGTCCAATACATAAGGTTCCGGTTAATTCAAACATCCGGTTTTGATACATTACAGGGAGGTAAATGTAATAAAATTAATACAACATAACATATAAATTTAGGTAGGTGTGTTTTCTGTAGAACTGTTAGCCTACCAAGATTCAATGGTCTGCGCTGCAAATTGGCGAATATACTTGATGTAATATTGGGTTGAGTGTGTGACATCATCAGTCATCTCATTTGCATATTTTACACATTTTTCAAACTTAAATATCTCCGGAACTAATGCAGGTGTTTGCAAACGGTAAACGGCATTTTCATTCTTTCATATAATTCTTTGTGATACGCCTAAAAAATCAAGAGGTAAAAATTTGATCAGAGTGGCGCTTTAACTCATTGACACCTTTTATTTCACGACCACGATGTTACAGGATTTAAACAGAAACCGAACATACAAACAAGATGCTTCCCTGGTCTCTACATTACTCCCACACGAGCACACATGTCATTGTGATGTCCAATACATAAGTTTCCGGTTAACTCAAACATTTGGTTTTGATACATTACAGGAATGATTAGAAATCAAGTTGCTGCAGTGCGGGAGGTAAATGTAATAAAATGAATATAACATAACATATCTTAAAATTTCTCATTACATCCATCTTTTATAACATCCATCCTAAAAGTCGCCGGTGATCCTTGCAATCTGATTGGGTCTTAGCAATGTGATTTATTTCCAAATCGTACTATTTTTTGCTCTAAAAAGCACCATTTCCCCAGCCAATGAAAAAGGAACCCTACAACAAAAAAACACTCTGATTTCAAGGCTTGTTTAAGGCAACCAATCAAATTGCAGGAAAATGAAAGACCAAGAAATCCATTGTGTGTTGAGTTTTGCAACTTCTGTTACCAAATGGATCAATAAAATATTGGTACGGACTAAAATTTTGTATTTTATAATGGTAATTGAACTGAGTGGAGTGCAATTTGGTCTGAAATCACAAGTGTGATTTCAAAATTGACCAAGCGTGCAGCGCGAGTTTGCTTTTAAATCACAAGTATGATTTCAGACCAAAATTGCACGACACGAAGTTCAATTACCACTTTATTACATCCATTCAGAAATCACACAATAATTATTTAATTGCTAAAATTCAGGATTTTAGTCAGTACCGATATTTTATTGAGCCAGGTGGGAACAAAAAGTTGCAAAATTTGCCACAAAATGGTTTTCTTTGTCTTCATTTTCCTACAATTTGATTGGTTTCTTTTAACAAGACTTGAAAGCCGATTGGTTGTTTTGTTTTATTGTTCCCTTTTCATTGGCTGGGGAAATGGTTCGATTTAGAGCAAAAAATAGTGCGATTTGGGAATAAATCGCACTGCCGAGAGCCAATCAGATTGCGAGGAACGCTTGTGATTTCTAAATGGATGTCATAAATTGGTAATGGAACTGAGTGGAGTGCAATTTTGGTCTGAAATCATACGTGTGATTTCAAAATCGAACGAGCACACAACGCACTCCACTCCACTCCACTCAGTTCCATTACCATTATAAACTCCCTAAGACACCCCCAGTTGATGAATAAAATCATCCGGTGTTAGACAGAGTAAACCGTTTTACCCTCCCAGAAGTCAATGGCTTCCCAGGGACGTTTCTAAGTCATTTTGTATTGATGCAGGCATTTTAAAAATAGGAATTTCCATGGACATACTCATCACATGGTAAAATTATAGGATTATTAGTAGTTTTGATCCAGGCATGTACATGTACATGGAAATTTACCAGGATTTGCAAGTGGCATGGTAAAATTATAAGATAAGTAGTTTTTTATCTAGTTCTGGAAATGAGAATTTCCATGAATTTACCAGTGGCGTCGTAAAATTAAAATATTATAATTTAAAGTTCTGGTAAATCAAAGATATAGTAAGTAGTTTTGACGCGGCCATGTACTATGTACGTGGAAAGTTTCATGGATTTACCAATGGCATGATCAAATTGCAAGATTATGAATAGTTTAATTCCGGTCATGTACATGGAAATTTCTATGCATTTACTAGTGATATACCTGTAGTAATATTGTAAGGTTATAAGGAGGTTTGATCGAACTTTGTGCGTTGAAATTATCATGGATTTACAATTTGCATGGTAAAATTACAAGAATATAAGTGGTTTTGTTCCAGCCTTGTACGCAGAAGTTTCCATGGATTGATTAACCATTGACTCGGTAAAATTACAGAAATAATAAGTAGTTTTGATCCGGCCTTGTACATGGAAATTTCCATGGACTTACAATTGGCATGGTACAAGTACAAAAATATAAATGTTTTGTTCTAGCCTTGTACATGGAAATTTCCATGGATTTACAATTGGCATGGTGAAATTACAAGGATATAAATGATTTTGTTCCAGCCCTTTACATGGAAATTTCCATGGATTTACAAATTGGCATGGGGAAATTACAAAAATATAGATGATTTTGGTCCAGCCTTATAAATGGAAATTTCCGTGGATTTACCAGTGACTTGGTAAAATTACAGAAATAATAAGTACTTTTGATCCACCCTTGCACATAGAAATTTCCATGGATTTTCCAGTGACATGGCAAAATTACAAGATTATCAATAGTTTTGATCTAGTTGGTTACATGGAAATTTCCGTGGATTTACCAGTGACTTGGTAAAATTACAAAAATAACAAGTAGTTTTGATCCACCCTTGTACGTAGAAATTTCCATGGATTTACAATTGCCATGGAAAAATTACAAGATTATAAATAGTTTTGATCTAGTTGGTTACATGGAAATTTCCATGGATTTACCAGTGACATGGCAAACTTATACGGTTATAAGTAGTTTTGATCCAGCCTTGAACATGGAAACTTCCATGCTTTTACAATTGCCATGGAAAAATTACAAGATTTTAAATAGTTTTGATCTAGTTAGTTACATGGAAATTTCCATGGATTTACCAGTGACTTGGTAAAATTACAGATACTGAAATAATAAGCAGTTTTGATCCAGCCTTGTACATAGAAATTTCCATGGATTTACAATTGCGGTGGTGAAATTACAAGAATACAAATAGTTTTGGTCCAGCCTTACACATGGAAGTTTCCGTGGATTTACCAGTGACTTGGTAAAATTACAGAAATAATAAGTAGTTTTGCTCCAGCCTTGTACATAAAAATTTCCATGGATTTACCAGTGGCATGGCAAAATTATATTACAGGATTATAAATAGTTTTGGTCCAGCCTTATACATGGAAGTTTCCATGCAGTTACCAGTAACATGGTAAAGTTACAATGTTATAAGTAGTTTTGATTCACGAATGTGTAAGTAGTTCTCAGAAGACTTGTTGTAAAGTTCCATTTTTTTTAGTGATTTATTCAACTATGAAGTGGTGAGCATATAATAAATTACATTCTTTCTGTCTTACGTGAGAACTTTCTTGGTCAATATTACAAAGTGTATTTCAAATATTTACCAGAAAATTTAGAACTGGCAAAGAAACGTTTGTTAGATTGCTTTTTTGCCAAATTTTCTGTACTTCAGAAAATCTCAAGTGATCTTTCAAGTAGCTTTCAAGGGCAACTGATCGTTGGACTGGCGGCACTCATGAAACGGGTGTGATTCCTTATCCTTACTGTCAAATATGTATTTGTGAACAGTTCGTCAGGCCTCTTGTTTGCCTTAGCCTTGCACTCAAGCGATTTCGGACAGGTTTAAGTGTCTCTCAAGTTTGAGAATAGACTCTTCCGTTTTCGCTGTCTTGGCTTAGGTTGCCACAATGTTCGTTTCTGCCATCTTTCGTGCTTGCTTAGGTTTTGCCAGGTTGTTCTTTGGGAGGTTGTTTCCTCTATATAGCTGTTTGTTTGGTTTTGTTTCTTTTTTTTCAATTTCGTGCCTTGGTTCAAGTTGTGACGCTGGAGGGGTCTCCTCTCCTTGTTCACAGGTCTATGCTTGATCTGGATCGAAGTTTAAAAACAAGCTCCAGATTTTCGCCGTGCGAACAATAGTCCGGCGTAGGATTTGTAATTTCTAAAAGTTCGTCGGCCGATGCTCCACTGTGTGGGGACAAATTTTCCTTGAGTGTGTTGGTTGTCTTCCACCATGTTCAGAATTAACTGAAACGTCGCGTTCAAGCAGAACCGCCGATTTCCATTCTTTTTAATCTCTTCTGCCGCTGTTTATGTGACAAGGGACAGGTAGGGAAATTTTCAATTCCGTTCCCGGTAACAGATTTGTTTTTCCAACATTTTGTACCTATATGCAATTGCGGTTAGGATCGAAAATCCGCATTTCCTATTGGCACCTCCGCTATTGATAGGTAGCCAATCACGTAAGGTTATTTTCAATCAATTTTGTTCTGAAGCTCGTGGGTGTGTTAGTCTCAAGGTATTTTAGACTTGTTGTTTAGGCCTACACGGCCTTATCTGTTGCGAACAACGTCGCCTAGTTTAAAGTGGCCATTGGTGCAAATCCTTTCAGGGAACAAAGGATTAGTTTCACGTCAATTTGACAGTGGTCTTACAATTTTGTTTCTTCAAGTTGATCCGGCATAGTCTACTGTGCGATGCCTCATCAGGGATGGGTTTTGTGTGGGAATTTGAAAAAAGTGACTGACTCGACTTGCACGGTCTTCCTTTTGTCGGTACAAACTAGCCATTGCTGGCAAACCTATTCAAGCAACCTCCTTTAATATCATACGAAAGGGGTAAATCACGAACTGACTTAAAGCAAAACTGTGAATTGAAGGTTTCATAATTAGGATTAGAAAACCCACAAAAGGGAGACCGAACAGGTCTGTCACATTCTTTCAAATATCATGAGAAAAAGAAATTCACATCTCATTACATGGAAAAAAAGTCAATTATGTAAGCTAGGTTTTGGATAATGTAATCCGGTGGTTTGGGCATTAGGCTTGGATAAATTCTGCCCGCAGAATTTCAAGCAGAACAAGCGATTTTTGAGGCGAGCATGCTGCCGTGAAGTCGATCTTTCCGTAACAGTTGTAATTTATAGATAGGGTTGTTAGCCCTACACCAACCTCTTTACCTCGAGGAGCGGTGATCCCGTTTGTCAACAACTTCAAAGCAGCAAAATTTGGGAGAAGAGGGGCCCTTGGACCAAGGGTATGTGACGCAGGGCAGTGAAAGCCGTCGGGAAGCTGTAATGCCGATTCCCCTTCTAACACCCAAGAGGACATTTAATATAGCCACCGGGAACATCAGAACCATGTTTCAAGCAGGGAAAGCAGCTCAGGTGGCACGGGAAATGGAGAACTACATTCTGTCGGGATTAATGATATGCATAACAGTTGCCAGTAAAATTTAAAGTAAGCAAAAAAATATGGAAAATACCTTGTATTTGATTGATTACTTGACCTAAAGTAAGATAAATTACAATTTTGCCACGCATAACGAATACCAAATTAAATTTTAGGGGTTAGGCACAGGCTCCCTTCTATATTTGCGAAAATCAATGTGCCCAAATGGCCGAAAATTTTTATGGATACCGAGCAGAATTCGAGCAGAGTAAGGGTGTACGAGCAGAAAAGGCGATTTTTACGAGCAGGCAAAAAAGGCCATTTTACGAGCAGAATTTATTCAAGCCTGGGTATCCAGGGGTTTGGGCTTCCTGTGGTGGAAGCCTCAGACAAATTCGTCTTTTACTGTGTAGGTTTTTCAACTTAAGAACAAAGCAAAGTGGTCTAGTGATTGCGTACGATAATTACGTAATTTAAGGGATAAAACTACCAATAATTCACACTGTTTCCAGACATTTGCGTGATTTTTAGTATGTTAGTAAGTGGACAGTACTTAACCTTTCGTAGATTGACTGGACTAATAGTACGTCTGTGATTTCTAATTTTAGCGTGATTCCTATTCGCTGGTTTTTGACAGTCGACTCTGAAATGATTTCTTTCCTCTTCCGTGCCCTTGCTGAGGATTTCCTTGTTTTCTTTTAAAACTCTTTCAATTCAAGGACAGTTAATTGCCTAACTGGTGAATTCGACAATACATTTCACTGGAAAAACCAATATCGCACTCATCCCTTCGTGATTCATGCGATATCGGTTTTTTGGGTGAAATTTACCATGGAATTCACTAGTTAGGCAGCGAAGAAAATGACGTAATTAAGCAATATTGGGAAAAACCAAAACGCGGACAACTCCAAAGCCTTTTATTTTCACTAATCCTACAGCCAGTAAGAATAAACAACCTGGGAGCTCCGCTATTAGGCTTGGCGAATCTATATATTAAGCTTTTACTTGACATACTTTACTGCAGTTGATAAAGATAATTAACGGCTAACAATCATGAATTGTTATTAACATATGGGCAACGTATGTAGGCCATGACAAGAAATCTGAAAGTGGGTGCATTAAAAAGAATGAAGAAACTACCCCTCAAACTGCTGGAGGAAATTTACTTCAAATCCATTTTACCAGCAGTATCTCTTCTATTATGGACTCTTTAAACCCAAGCGACAGCCATACGAGTTACCTAGCAGGGTGAAAACCTTGCAAAGCCAAATTGGCTACCAATTTCTTATATATGTAAACGAAGACTCCTTCTCCTGATGCCCGATGTTTGACATACCTAAGGTGCTGTAAAAATTACTTTAGCCAGGTAGATGGTGTAACCTTGCCGCGCACTGGTTAGCTCAGTTGGTAGAGCGCCAGACTACCGGGCGGAGCGTATTGGGTTCGAGCCCCAGACCGGACCAACCTTCAGCTGGATCATTTTTTTAAATAACTGAGGAGAACGTAATATCTTTGCAATGAAATGTGGAAATTTTACTTCTAGTCTTTTCGGATAAGTGCAATAAACCGCAGGTCCCGTCTCCCGCATCTTCACTCATGGAACCGATGCACTTTGTCTTTGCCAACTGACTGCGTTTCCACACAGGTTTTGGACACGGAAGACGAAAGTAAATTGTTTCTTTGCACCACTCTACGCACCGCTCGGGATAGGCTATAAAGCAGGGACAATTTCCAAATGTTCAAATCTCCCTTTGCCTTTGCTTTTACTTCGGTGGCCATCTTGATTATTACGAAGACACAAGTTTGCTTCAAAAGAAGGGAAACATGAAACGATTTTAATTGCAATGAACTCGTGCAGTAAAGTTTTCCATGAAAGATGCACCAATCAGACTGTAAGCGAAGTATACTCTTCCACGCAGTGAACTTATGAGTGTGCCGTACGCACGGGGCATGAAGGAACAGCAGGTCACAGTTCACAGCAATACTGGAAAACCTAACACTAACACATAGGTGCTTGGCGCCGC
>NC_090876.1:11871071-11891071 GCF_036669935.1 Montipora foliosa
ATGTATTATTTTCTCAGGACAGGAAGTAATACATACATCCAGAAGTGATTTCGACCGGATCATATATGTGTACATGCAAATCGGGATATGCTGGTTATCAATACAATTGTAACGATAAAGAAAAAATCGTGTGGAAAATAATTAGTAACTCATCTTCCAGTTACATCACTGCCAATATGGACACCGTTGATGGCGGCAATGTTCACGTTATTTTCTGTCACACGATAACAAAATTAACACTGCGGCCCTGAATTATTTTTCTAGATGTCAATGAGTGTTCATCGGGAAAACAGACCTGTAGCACTAAAGCAGTTTGTACCAATACCGAGGGTTCATATCACTGCACCTGCAAGAAAGGTTATAGTGGAGACGGACGAAAGTGTTCATTTGAGCTCATAGATGTAAATTCTCTCCTTTAAAATTCAACATAGTAGCTGAATTGGAATGGAGTAGGATTTTTTAATTCTTAACCATCGCTTTATTCCATTCAGTTCGTTTTTGTCATAAATCTCATATCAGACACACTGCGGCAGATATTTGGTGCTGTACAGTTACGAATTAACATAATCCTCCAAGGAATCCTACCCTTTAAAAGAAGTTTTGAAAGGACTGAGATACGCAAAGAACATATTGCTTCTATTTTTAAACTTTGTTTAACAGAAATAAATCGTGTGTTAGACAAGTCGTTTTGTCACTCACCGTTCGTTTTAAAAGTGCCAAGTCAGCCTTTTTGCCCTTTACCTTCGTACCTAGCTATCGACGAATGTTCAGGGGACAAGAACAACTGTGACCCTGATGCAATATGTACCAACATCGAAGGCTCGTACAATTGCACCTGTAAAGAAGGATTTTTTGGAGATGGAAGAAGCTGTGCACGTAAGTTTCTAAAACTACGTTTTGTCATAAATGGCAGGTACAGTTTGTTAAAAAATGATCATTTGATACTCGGTTTGTGGCTCGGTTTGTGGAAAAAAAAAAAGCTTTTCAGGGAAGTCCATTTGAGGGGGCTCTGTCAAGGCAGTAGTATACCAGGCTTTTACACGGCTGCATATCATTTGCATAAAATTTGTATACTGGAAACAGTGTAATATTCCTCCCTAGGTATTGTTATACATGAGATGTAAATAAGGTGTGGGTAACGACGATCTGGCCTGGGAAGAGCCCAGAGACAGGCGAAAATGAAGGTACATGATACCACCCGACTTACTAGGGGGAGGGAGGGTGGGAGGACAAAACATGACCACCCGCGTTCACGGTCTCAACTTGAGTGACAGGGTGTGGCACAAAACACTCCTTCATATACTAAATTATTACAATCCCAAGGGAGTTAATTACCAATGCAAATCTGAGTTTGCATAGTGTAATATTCCTTCCTAGGTATTTTTATACATGAGATGTAAATAAGGTGTGGGGAAAGACGCTATGGCCTTCCCCTAGCAAATACCCAATCTCAACATGGTATTTACCAAGCCAATCACCGAAAAACACCGTTGATAAATCTAGCACCAAAAGACACAACGAGACACCCTTTTCCCAATCCTTACGTAATTTAAATTACACTCTAACGATAATATTTGAAATAATACAATAAAGGTGACAATAACCAATTATGTAATAAGAAACAAAAGAAGTTTTAATTCCACAGAACAGTGCTAGACTCACTGAAAAGCCTGACGAAAAGCCCTCAGATTATTAAGGTGTTTATGTACCCCTCCCGTTTCCAAAGGAAGATCGGCTAGTTTAGCTGCAGCGCCTGCCGGATTCACTACTTGTTTCAACTTAATATAATGCAAGGCCGTTTTGTTACTCCTCCAACCAACATGATCCATAATTTCATGGAGGCTGACACCCTCCAGCGCTAAAGACACCGCTGCACCACTACGGAATCCATGGAGAGTAAAATGACCGCTAGTAAGCCGTTGCGCTAACAAGGAAACATAGAAATTCAACCTAGCTTGAACCGCCGGAGGTTCCAAACAAGCAGATCCAACCCCATTAGATTTGGTGACAGAACGGAAGAGGAAACCTGGGGCGAGACGAATCCCCAGCAGGTTGCAAACATTGACATATAATTCTAAACCCCAAAGAGGGAAAACATTCAGATTAGAACCCCGTCTACAAGCAAAAACATTTGCATCCCGCGACCTGAGTGATTTTGTCCAGACCTGATTGAAGAGAAACCCAGAATTATCAGGAAAACAAAAGATTTCTGATGTTTTAATTTCTAGCAAATCGGCAGCTCGATCACCCGCAAAAAAACATCGCTTTAAAGAGCGCCTGATCTTTGACAAGCACAAAAATTTGGTTTGCGCGTAACCCCCCGCAAACCTTAAGCTGATTCTGAATATACTTTGAAATTACTGCTAAATCACCCACAAGGATAGGTTCAGCTTTCCTAGGGGTACCCCTAGCGCGAAGATGTTGTTCCCTAACATCCGCTAGGTATCGTTTAACTGATCTGCAGGACACAAGGTAACCTACACCTACAAGAGAGTGCCATTCCACACCTCTACCGTTGTCAGCAAATATCCACCTAAGCTTCCCAATCAGGGAGTCAACGGTACCAAACTTTAGCCCTTAGGACAATCACAAGGAAGACCTTATGGACCTTAGTTCTTCCTCCTCTATCTTTCCAAACAAGAAAGATGATAACGTGAAAAGGAAGAGCATTGGTTAACGATTTGGGAATGGATAGGCTCTCTAGAAATTGAAATAAGTACTTTTCTGTCGAACATAACGTGAAGAAGACCGCTGATCCAAAAGAACCTGCAGGCGCTGTGAAAAACTTTCCTCGTCAACCTTGAGTGTTGCACCCTCGCTGGGCTGCCCTCCAGAGCGCCTTGCATAGCCACATTGTTGACAGAATTGAAAATCCTCATCGTTAGGAGGACAGCAAGACGGACAAGATACTGAAGGCGAGTACAATCTGGGAACTCTGGGGAGCGTCTGGAAAAAGAAAAACACCCTAAACTTCAAACTCAATACGTCCGATAGCGTACTATATATTGAAATCGTGCAAGACGCACAGCCCACAAATCCACTGGGCAAGGAACGGCCCTATAGCCACCCTTTGAGGGAGACAAAAGAACGTTCATGTCCCCTCTCTTTCAAAGACACAGATTATCAGAGGCACGGGCCATCAATTCAGCCCACCAATACTTCCGGGGAGAGAACAAAGGAAGTACTGTAACAATTGTAAATGGAATACAAATACTATAAAGGAATTTCAAAACCGCACCAATAAGCGAAAAGGAAGGAAAAACATAATGGTTAGACATACAGTCCATTGCGCGCAACTCCTGACAAAAAAGATTCACACCCCTTGACTGAGGGCTGGGAAACGGAGAAAAGTGAGGTAAGCGATAACAATCTCTACCCCTGACAGCATTGAACTCCAAGGCCAAAAGATCAAATGAAAGACCATGAGCACCACCGAAGGCTCTATCAATAGCCTCAAATGCAGTCAAAGAAAGCGCCGAGTCACAACGAGAAAGGCGTCTAGAAGGATCATCCGCCAGATTCTCTCCGGAAGGAACGTATAGCAAGTTTAGTTGGATATTACGGGACGCCAATTCAAAAAACAATTGCTTCGTCACCGACGTCAACTGAGAGGAAGACTTACTACCCTGTCCTCCCAAGACGTCAATTACCACCTTGCTGTCAACGCGGGCGTCAATCCGACAGTTATGAATGGAGTCCAGTAAAGCTTTAATCGCATACACCAAAGCAAGCATCTCCTTAGACGAAATAAAGAGACTGAGTTGATCGCTAAACTAATAATCGCCAAGGGCCTGGTCACCTGACGGAGAGTGAATGACACACCCCCAACCATGCCCTGACGCATCCGTGGAGAGAGTTAAACTGTGATGTTTCTCATCCCTCCACGGGGGCCATTGCTCCCAATTATCGAAGAAACGCCAATGCGCTATTTTCGACAAAGAGACCATGCCATCGGAGTTTACCAATGAAATAGCTCTACTTACGTCTCTGATAAGACGTTTAGCGGCCGGAACAGCCAACGAAAAAGAAATACATTTCCCTTGAAACCTCTTTAAAGTTTTTAGAGGGGCAGTAGAAGACTTCCCACCAAGGATACTTTCTCTAAGTCGGGAAAACGACTCAATCTTACGCTCGGGAATTAAGAGCGATTGCTTTGTAGAATCTACAATGAAACCCAAATATTGTACAGACGTAGTAGGGTACAAGACGGGTTTCTTAATGCCAATAGTGTAACCAAGTTCCACTAGAACAGACAAGACTACAAACAAAGCACCTCTAGCCGCGCTCAATCGAAAGTTGGCGGACCTCTTCTCCGGAGGAACCGACCACGGGCCACAGGATGTTAAGAGTTCGCCATTTAACCGATCGTCGATATACAACGAGCAAGGGATACCCTTAGACCTCAAAAATCCTGACGCCGAAATCCCTATTGTATGGTAAACGGAAGGTGATATCTTCCAACCAAACGGTAAAGTAGTGCAAACAAACCACAGACCACCAAAGCTGAAACCAAAATATGATTGCGAAGCTTCTGACAAGAGAACGTGGTCATAGCCAGACTAATCGTCGCACTTCGTCATAAACGAATTTGGGTACACAAAGCGAGTCACATCAGACAATTTGTCAAGAGAACAAGGAGCATCTCTCATCCACAAATTTAAGAATCGAGCGTCCAAACAGAGCCTAGGCTTGGAGGGTTCTACAGTTAACGGAAGAACAAGGTGGATGGGGAGGGTCATCAACACCTACCTCGCCCCAAACCCTAAACGCACCCACCCGTTCTAACTCGATTGATAACCTCATTACTAATGAATTCATTGAATTTTTACAAGAGACATGATTACGAAATTGCTTCTGACGAGGCAAAATTGAAGAATACCGAACTTTCTTACATACACCGGTAAAAGGCTGTGAAAATTTAAAAATATCTACTTTATTCTTAATCCAATCAGAGATAGAGTCCCTTAAGGGGTGTTCTTGGAAGACTAGGTCCCAGGCTTCCAGACTTGATGCAAACCCCCCGGCTATAAAGTATTCGGGGTTTCTTCGGCAAAGACAGTCTAAATCCGAGCATATAATGTCGCTCCCTCCTAAACGGGAACCCCGCTTACATTCACCCAAGAAGCCACACTTCTAGGCTTGACACCTCTTACTTGAAGTTTAAATTCAGCTAAACTGGTACCTCGACTATCCTTTCCCAAATTTGAGTTTGACCGGAGACTCACCTTGCATACGGAACCTGCGCCCGCAGTGCGCGCGGCAGTCAAAACTGTGCTATCCTGTCAGATCCTGTCAATCATTTGCCCCTTCACCGGAAACAGTGCATTTCGGTTGTTCGTAAATGACATTGTTGTTGATCTACGCAAGGACGCGGTCAAAGTCTTTATTCGCGAAGTGAACTCAAATAAATATCGATACGGTTTTGCCGTCTTCTTGCACTTGATTCGAAAATACCAGCCTGAATTCGTCTTAGAATAGTTAGAAAAAGCACAAATAAAAGCCAAAGCACAACAGGTCACGTTCGAATTCTGCTCGCCGACAACCCAAGTTTGTTGACAAAAAAATTGCCACAAAATGTTTTAAATGGTTTTCTGGCCCTTTATTACTATTGGCGCTCACGTTCATTTTAAATGGAGTATCGGGAAAGAAACATTGTCAAGCTGATATTTTTTTCGTGTGAACATACATTTTCACGTAGCGAAAATTTGTATAAGCACTACAAAACGTTTACTAACCATTGCCCGAACGAACACCTTTTAAAAGCTGCAAGGAAGCCGCTGATGAATTTTGCACAAAAACCTCGGCCCCTAACACCGGAAAGCCAGACTTGGAAAGTTTTTCAGTGGAAGGCTCGCTAAGGAAGAGTTTCTAGAGCTTACCCTCCCGCAGGTCGCCAGAAAGGTGCAAACAACAGGGGCACCCAACGAGAATATGGTTCAAAACCTCTAAACATAGCATTGTTAAACGTATTTTAGTATTTAAACGGTAGACATAGGCATATTTTTATCCCCTAAAAATTTTTCATCTGTTCGGATTTCCTAGCTGAAAGTCTAGTAATCCGAAAATTACAGGGTTCAAAACATACCTTTTTGAAAATTCCAGCCAGAAAAAAGGCTCCCGAAAATTCTAGGTGACCTTTTTAGGCCAAAAATCCATTAAAAATGGGCAATTATACCATCTTTTAGATGTTCGAAATTCCTAGGACAGGCAGGCAAGCAAGAAATTTTACAACAAATGTTCCGAAAATTCTAGATCTCAAATCGCCTTCCGAACAGATATTTTCCAAAAATTGACGTTGGGTGCCCCTGAAACAAGCTGGTTCATGTCTGAAAAGAGCAAGATCTAGAAGGGGCAGTCAAAATTGTGTTTCTTTTATTGTGCGAAAATTTATTTTTCCCTCAATCCCAGATAAGAACTTGCTGTGTCTTGCAATTCAACAGTGAATTGCTATTAGGCCAATAAGAGAATCAACATCAACAAAGAGGCACTCCCAGGGGTTTGGGGAAGAAAAGAACATGGCTAATTTAAACTGGTGAACAGAGTAACATACATACATACATACATACATAATCTTTATTTAACGTGGGTAGAAACACTTAGCTGAAGCTATTTTACAGGTTCTCCACAAAATAATATTAAAGAAAAAAAGAAATATATACATAAAAATGTAAGAATATGAATAAAATATCTAGTATCTAAAATTTCAAAATTTAGGTAACTAAAATTTAATGTTCCTCACTGGTTTTTTTAACAATATCAAAATATTTTAGGGAACAAGGGAAGAAAACCAATTTAAATTTTAGGGATCAAAAAGCTGGGAACAAGTTTGAAAGTAATTTGGGGAACAAGGAAACAAAAGCAAATATGTAAAGGGGACAAGGACTCCTCTCCCCAGGTGGGCCTCATCAAATGTCCTGCATCTATCCAACAGCTCAAACAAGCTATTCCAACAATTTTTGAATGACCAACAAGAAAAGAAGACTCTCTTAGAGAAATAGATTATTTATAATAACACTTTAGCATGCGAAACAATGCTCAGATGCTTACGAGCACCCTCATGCCCATGTTTGTAAAAAAGCACCATGAAGTATTCCTTGTGGCTGGCTGGTTTAGGCATTGTTTCATCTTTCAACATTGGGCAAAACCAAATCAACTCCATTCTCAGAGGGCACTGGGGAAAAAGGCTAGAAGAAAAAACTGGCCTTGATCCAATTCTCCCAAGGTAATCTTTACAGAATAAGATCATAGAAGGAACACTTTTGAGTGCCAACCTTAAGCCTTTTAAAACAAGTGCAAACAATATTAATAGTCTTTAAATTCACAAAATATCAAACACCATATTTTAGTCTCATATTCAATTAGATTTGGCTGCAATGTTCCTTAAAACTATGCAGAACTATCTACCATAAAATGTGGAACATTTCCTGCCTATCTAAATATGCCGCAAAAGGGCTCCAAAAAGCAACCAGTTAAGTTTTTAGAATAAGATACACAATACCTAAAAAATAAATTACTTGATGTGATCAAGACATTGAATGACCAAGCAATAAACAAATGGCAGCAATGTATGTTAGGTTCACAAAGTGGGAAAAAATATTCCTCAACTGATGTTTCAATATGCATTTAAATAAATTTTCTATCAACAATTCAAGGGACTGACTTTTCACTGGTATTGATTTACATTTCCATGATAAGTTTGAAAGTGAATCTGGTAACCACAGTGCCCTATGAAATGGGAAATAACTTAAACAAACTCTTTAAACTAACATTTTACAAGGGACACCATTATTGATGCCCTGCGAAGAACAAAGATTAAATTGAAAGAAGAGTTGGTCTGGAGTTTATCCACAATGGACAGTTAGTGGCTGCATTCACCAATGTAGAGAACAAACACATTAAGTTTCTTGTCAAGCAACCAGGTGTTCAAGGAGCTATTCAATTTCCAAAGAACTATGGTAGTGTGCAAAAGTATCTGGGTGAATTCGGGTACCTGGCATGAAACTGAAACTTGTGGAGCCAAACAACTTGTTGAGCTTGGTACTTAAACTGGGTAGATAATTATGTCTACAAATATTGTCTATTCAACCAACAGTTTCTCCTAATTTTGTGTAACATTCACTTAATGGTTCCTTAATAAAAAAATCGCTAATTCAATTAAGGATTCAAGTCCTTTGAAATCATCAAAGTTACTTTGTGCCACCAGGAACAAACGAAAAAGTACAAGCACTGAAGACAAACAGCTCACGAAAGGCAGGACTCCGTTTAAAACAGCAAAACGGACGGGGGATCCTCGAGTCACTAAAAAGTGCTGCATGCTACGTAGATGTTTGCAGAACGATCGCAAGTTGTAATCACTGAAAGAAAACTCCAATCCAGATCTGATAGACGATGGTCGTGCAAGACTCACCAAGCACATGGAACACCCGACAGGATTGTTTGTTGTCTGGCACAGCAGATGAACGAAAAATTGTTCCCCTCACTATTAAGTTCCAACCCAAGACCAATCTTGCCCAAATACAACAACAATTTGGGCAGCAGGCAAGCTCATCACAAGCCACCGAAGTTGGCATAAAGCAGCATAGCGCTTCACCTGAAGTTCGATCATGATCGACACAAACAAGAGCTGAAAAAACTTCATATGGTCAGACGACCAAATGTGATTGATCAGTTATCGGACATCAAAGTGCTGAACAGTACAAACCAAGGGATTTCGTCGTAAAAATGTTCACTCAGCAACGTCTTCTTCTTCTACAGAATAAAGTTCAAAAGCGATCCTGGTTGTTATTCACATGCTAGACCAATCCATAAACTGGATAAAGTGGATTGGTAAATTGATTGCCAGAACAATGAGTCATTTCTGTCTCGCTGAGTTCAAAAAGCGACGGTCAAGAGAGTCACAAGGCTGAGCGAATGTCCACCGATCTAACCAATCAGAATGTAAACAATTGGCGTGACGTCGGATAGCACAAGGATAGCACAGTTTTTCCCTCTCGCTGAATTCTGATTGGACAGTTTAAATTTCAGTAGCTCTCGCCGTATGCAAGGCATGTCTTAGCGCAGAAAAATAGCAAAAACGGAACTCACCCCAAAGAAAAGAAAAAAAAAGGGAAAGTTGCAGAATTAAATTATCCTATGTTGAGTGAAAATATCAAAATGTGACTTCTATAGAGTAAATAAGAAACGGGGTTCCCGATCAGGAGAGAGCAACCACATACGTCTGAAAACAGAACGTTTAGTGGCTACTGTATGCGGCAGACCAGCAGGAGTTGCTCGGCCCGACCCAGAACCAAGAAAAAATTACAAAAAAAAATTTGCAGGAAGATAGGTATGCCAACCTACTGTATATTCTACACTGCATTTATTACTCAACGCAAAGGAAATTCAACCACGAAGATGATTCGATAAACTAAAGCCCTCTAAATAACAAACCACTTTTTTTGTTTCTGTTTTTGTTAAACTAACCAAAATTGGATACAAATAACCTGTGACTTTCACGAAGCAATACAAACAAATGACCCAAACAGAAAAGTATTCACCAAAACACAATTTACTCAAATTTCCTATAGGAAATCAATCACACAAGTACTCAACTACAGCCGCTAAATCAGCACCATTCTACATCGAATTAAAAGAAAAAATCATAAAATTATATTGCCCCAAACGACCAGAAACTCACTATGATATTATAAATAGCATTCTCAAACAGAATCCTTCTCTCTATTAGAATTATAGTCACCATAGGTAAAGAAAAACCACAAACATGAAAAGCCAACAAGACTGAACAATCCAGAAAAATATATCATCTTTAAAAAAAAAAAAAACATGAATTGCCCACAGCAATAACGAAAGACGCAATATAGAGCACTACACACCACCGGTAAATCTCTTGAGTTAACCAACATTTTTAAGTCCACAGCCAGAAAATTCTTTAGAACTTACCAACATTTACCAACAAAAGAAACACCCCAACATTCTAGAATGCCGTATCGCTTGAAAAACTTAATCCAATGAAAATTGAACCGCACAAGAGTTACGAAATGAAAGCTTGAATACTTTATCCCCTGACGCCTCACAGGCAAAACAACTCACAAATTTAGCCCCACCAGGCACATCTCAAAGGCCAGTATCTCGTATTATTATTCATTCAAAATATTTCCCCGTTTCTGATTGGTTAAAACCACACGCATAATTCACCATATACAGCTGCTGTTCACCAAATTTGGAAAGAAACTTCGTCATATTGAATCAATGACGTCAAAAGTGCAGCCTGCTGCAGATTATTGAACCGATGACGTCAAAATGACGTCAAAAGTGCAGCCCGCTGCAAATTATTGAACCGTTGACCGAAAAAAGCTGGGGACGAGATTGTGTTATTTTTGTTGAGCAGAAAAATGGCTGCGAGTATGTTTAGAAGTTTGAGCGAAGAAAATATTTTGAATGAATAATGAAGCAATTATTGAATTCGGCTTTCGTAGAATATAAAGTATTCTGCAGATCTCGGAGGATGTTATCCACCTCGGCCTTCGGCCTTGGTGGATAACACCCTCCTCGACCTGCAGAATTCTTCATATCCTACTCAGCCTCGTTCAATAATTGCTAATACTTCAAAGGTAGCCTCACCAGGCAGGCCTCTCAGGCAAAAACCTCACAGGCAAAAACCCATGAGTTGAATTCAACAGTGTAAAAATCAAGGTAGACAAATTGCTAAAAGTGTAGCCCCGCCAGGCACGCCGCACAGGCCATTAACCCCACAAGCAAAATAAACTTCAACATGTCCTCGCACGTAAGCCAGACAAACGACGCCCCACCAGGCAAGCCACACGGGTTAAATAATTAAAACGGACTATAAGGTTCCTAGAAAAAAAACGAGAACTAATACTAGACGCAATAGAACCCATGGCAAGAGATGATATGGTACCGAAGGTTGAGCTTGTGGGACCACTGGTTGAGCCTGAGGCTGTCCCGCCGCCTGGTGAACCTGGTTATCGCCCGGTTGCTGGGCTTGAATTTGCTCTGGAGCTTGAACCTGTTCTTGGCGCGCCTGAACCTGGTCCGGTAAGGCTTGAGGGCTAGCAACCTGCTGTTCCACCGGAACGACCAGCCTTGGCTGTTGTTCATCCGCCATTCTAGTAAGTCGGGTGGGTATCACAAATGGCAACGAGACCACCCGCGTTCACGGCCTCAACTTGAGTGACAGGGTGTGGCACAAAACACTCCTTTATATACTAAATTATTACAATCCCAAGGGAGTTAATTACCAATGCAAATCTGAGTTTGCATAGGGAGTTTGTACGGGAATGGGCATCAGACCGGACGTGCCCTAAAATGATGCCATAGGGTGTCACACCAGACCGGAAATGCCACGTCAGTTGTCACAGGCTAAAATCACGCCAAATTAACTATGACCTAAAGAGCATGATCCAATCACAACCACACCACATGACCTCACCAAAAACCAATCAGAAACAACCAATGAAAACACGAGAAAATCAAATTTTTAGCGGTGCTACGCGCGCGCGCGCGCGCGCAGAGCACCATCGTTAAGAAAATATGGTAAACACTCTTATTCTTCGGCCATTTCAATTTGAGTAAAAATAAAAAACAAACTGCGGTTATAAACATAACCAGACAACGCATGTTGAACTTTTTATGAACTTGACGTTGCGTATGCTCCAACATACAACTTCAAAAGTAACGATTACCTAAAGTACAATTTAATTTAAACACGAAGACTAATACCAAATAAGGAAAGTAATGACAATGAGAAAATTAATTTAAAAAAAACCGACCTAGTTAAATCTGCTTGAGAAACTATAAATAGCTAGTTGAGAAGAAGTTTTTCGCTGCCAACATTTTCATTAAGCGCTGGTTTTAAATCGCGAATCAACAAGGTTTCCTTAATTTTACAATGTATATCAGACTGTCCAGTGGCTAAAATGTCAAAATGATCCCATTTAATCCTGTGGCCTGTTTGGGCAGAGGCAGCCCAGGTTCGCGTCACTAGAGAGCGTGTAATAATTAATTACTAGTGGGAAGATGACCTTTGAGTGCAAGCGGTCTTGGGTTACAGGCAGCCGTGGAAAATTTAAACGCGTTATAAGACTTCGTATGGGAAATAAAATACCGTCGATTATGAAGCCTAAAAAAACGCTCAATTTAACGTTTATTCAATAAAATGGATAAAACTGACTCACCTCTGGTGTATTCTTGTACGTTTTGGTGCTTATTTTAACGTTTCGGGAATTCCGTGTTTTCACTGTCCTAAGACGAAGTCAAGGCAGCACACTAGGATTTCGACCCTAAGCTCGCGTAGTCAGCTCAGAGGCGGTTTGCGCCTCGAAAATCCATCCAAGCCGAGATTTTTCACGCAAAGCTAAAGCCCCATCATTTGCGAACCTCGGTGATTATTACAATTACAATTATTAGCTATTAGTCTCTCCCCTCGGGGATTTTCAGGACTAATTTACAATGTTTTTGGGGGACTTTAGCCAGACTGCTTATTACACAGTTTACAACTTTTATTTTAGGAAGTGAAAGATGCCCCCGTCCAGATAAGGTCAGACCACAACACCGGGGACTACGTCCTCTACTCTAATCGAATAGTGAGTGGGTTCTTTAACGTCCCATATTATTTAATTTCCAACAAGGGTTATGAGACGGGACTCCGGTTTACAGTCCACATCCGAGAAGACTTGAAAGTCTAACCATTTGCAGATGTAATTACAAAGGCACCACATTCTCCTCAGTTATTTTAAGACCCTGAGTGTTGGTCCGGCCGGAGTCGAACTCACGACCTCCCACATGACAGCCCGATGCTCAACCAACTGAGCCACCGGTGCGCGGTGGTAGCACCAAAACGCACAAGAATACACAACACAACGGCTCCCTGTAACCCAACACCGCTTGCACTCAAAGGTCATCTTCCCACTAGTAATTAATTATTACACGCTCTCTAGTGACGCGAACTTGGTCTATGGTTTGGGTCATATGATCAGCAACGGCAGAAGAATGGCTGTTACTCGTCAGCGCTCTGAAATGTTCCGTTTTCCTGTCCTGTAATCGACGTTTTGTTTTCTCGATATAGTAATCATCACAATCCCAGCAGCTAGCCTTATAAACTACTTTAGACCTAAGGGAGCGGCTGAGTCTGTCTTTATAGAGGAATAAAGACTTAATTCGGCGAGTGTTTCTGAAAATAATCTTGGGATTAAAACAACCATAGAACTTGTAAATACATGATTTAAGCTGTTGAGTGACAATTTTTCTTTGAATACCTAGATAAGGTAAAACAATGAAAATTCCTTTTTTGGGCACTGTAATAATATCCTTAGGTTTGTTTCGGTGTTTATTGACTACATCGTTCATGTTATAAGAAATAATACCAAGGGGGTACCCATTGCGTGACAAATGCCTCTTGAGATCATCTAAAGCAGACTGTGGCAGACAGGGTGATGAACAGATTCGCAGACAACGATAAGTGAGTGTGCGGATGAGGTTAATTTTGTATATCCGGGGCGTAAAAGAATCCCATTGAGTGTAGAGTCCAGTGAACGTTTCTTTCGGTAGATGGAAGTGGAAAAAGAGTAGATGGTAACCCATCGATGCGAGAAAATTTGGTTTTGGTCACCGGACGACCGTACGTCCACCCCTCCATGTATGCCAATGTGACCAGTATCACGTGACCATGTCACGTGAGTCCCAGTAATCCTGGTTGATTTGTGTCAACTATGTGGAACGTCAGCTCTTTTTCTGCATTTGCTTTGTACGTCACTGGCAGTTTTGAAATGCCAACAACTGTTAGCTTGTCTTCAAAGTAGCTGACTAGTTTGTGTGTACATGGATCAATGCATGGGTTGCTTCCAGTTATCGTCTTAAGTTCTCTGGCCAGGAAAAGATGTTGACTTGAGATCCCGTGTGTACCTCAAGTCTTAACCTGTCCTTATACTGGCAATATCACGGAACGTTCATCATTTTGAACTTCAACCTTGGTGGTGATGGCTCGAACAAACAGGTTTGTGTTGCAGTGGTATTCTTTGGTTTCTTCTTCAAGCCCATGAACTTTCTTTCGTGACCTGCACATTCTCCGGAAATGATGCTGTCTCTGCCAACTGTGTCACGTCTTTCCATACGCGAGGCATTTTGTCACGCCATGTCTTGTTCCGCAATTCCTGCAGTAAAACATCTTGTTTGCAGCTGGTTTTTCCTTCTTGTCTGAAAGCTGCTTTTTGAGGACTGATTTCCTCTTCTCCTTGCCAATACCATCTACTAACGAGTCACTTTCCTGTTAT
Organism: Montipora foliosa; assembly: GCF_036669935.1. NCBI lineage: Eukaryota > Metazoa > Cnidaria > Anthozoa > Scleractinia > Acroporidae > Montipora > Montipora foliosa. The sequence continues at coordinate 11,885,360 of NC_090876.1, forward strand.
TGAAGTTGCTTTTCTGTCATTTCCGCTGATCTAACCACGTCTAGAGCTTTTTCAAGGGTCAGTTCTCGTACTCTGAGCAATCTTTCCCTCGTCTTGCAATTATTTACACCAAGCAGAATTGGATATATGACGAGAGTTCCTTAGTTCCAAATTCACAGGTTTCACTCAATTTTCTCAGTACAGTCACATATTGGTCGATAGTTTCGCCGCTCTCTTGAGCCCTTGAGAAGAACTTGTATCTTTCGTAACTGACATTCGTCTTGGTTCACAGTGTTCTTCAAATTTCTGTAATACCTTGTCAATCTTTGTGTCATCACTTTCTGTGTCCCACGTTAGTGTGTTGAAAACATCGGTAGCATCATTGCCGATGACTGTTAGTAGCGTGGTCACTCTCGTCGCACTTTCTTTCTTGTTTATTCCAGTGGCAATTTCATAATCAATAAACTTCTGTTTGAACGTCTTCCAATTTTCGGAGGTATTTGTGTGTACATGGATCAATGCATGGGTTGCTTCCAATTATCTTCTTGAGTTCTCTGGCCAGGAAAAGATGTTGACTTGAGATCCCCGTGTGTAGCTCAGGTCTTAACATATCCTTATACTGGCAATATCACGGAACATTCATCATTTTGAACTTCAACCTTGGTGGTGATGGCTCCAACAAATAGGTTTGTGTTGCAGTGGTATTCTCTGGTTTCTTCTTCAAGCACATGAACGTTCGTTCGTGACCTGCACATGCTCCGGAAATGATGCTGTTTCTGGCAATTATGGCACGTCTTTCCATACGCGGGGCATTTTGTCACGCCATGTCTTGTTCCGCAATTCCTGCAGTAAAACATCTTGTTTGCAGCTGGTTTTTCCTTCTTGTCTGAAAGCTGCTTTTTGAGGACTGATTTGCTCTTCTCCTTGCCAATAACATCTACTAATGAGTCACTTTCCTGTTCTTGTAGTTGCTTTTCTGTCATTTTCGCTGATCTAACCACGTCTAGAGCTTTTTCAAGGGTTAGTTCTTGTACTCTGAGCAATCTTTCCCTCGCTTTGCAATTCATGATTTACACCAAGCAGAATTGGATACATGACGAGAGTTCCTTAGTTCCAAATTCACAGGTTTCACTCAATTTTCTCAGTACAGTCACATATTGGTCGATAGTTTCGCCGCTCTGTTGAGCCCTTGAGAAGAACTTGTATCTTTTCGTAACTGACATTCTTCTTGGTTCACAGTGTTCTTCAAATTTCTGTAATACCTTGTCAGTCTTTGTATTAGCGAGAATACACAAAGAGTAGTAGCGAGAATACACCGTTTCGACAATTTAATCAGTCCTAGCACAATTTTTACCTGGACCTTATTAAATCCCACGAGTTTCCTACAGTTCAGTGATAGAGCATCCGAACTAGTAATCGGAAGATCATAGGTTTGACTCCTGCGAAATATTATCGCTTCATAAGGAGAGGGGCATTTTTCGGTCTGCGCGTGCGCGACTTTGAAATCTCTTATGGGCGTATCCGCTGGCCCGCCATTAGCACCAACCAAAATAATGGTGGTCTTCCTTGTTTCGAGTTCGTGTCGTTATCTGTGTCGTTTATCTTCCTTGCCTCACGTGTAGACGGTGTCAAACGATCGAGAAAACGGTTGGGCTGTTTATGGCAAAAAGTCACAGCAAAGTACGTTCGAGTAATAAGGGAAAACCAAGTTGTTTTAGTGTGGAACTCTCAAGGAGTCAGTAATCTTTATAAGACTTAAGTTATTTGCGAAAGTTGCAGAATTCGCAGGGCTCTTCAAACACACATAAGTAGACTAGACAGACATTTTACCGCGTTAGGTTTGATTCCAACCTACGTGTTTACCTATCACTGTACTCTCTTCTGCTCTGTTGGGCATTCTTGTTTGAAATGTGTTAAAATATCAAGAATTTCAGCTCCATTCTGAAAATAAATGTTCACACCCAAAGTTCACGGCAGCTTGCCTTTTTTGGTTTCAAGTTTGTTGGCATGAACGTGAACGAGCGTGAACAACGAACCGAAAACAGCAGCTTTGGCCAAATTATGGTCTGAGTAAACAGCCAGAAAATAGAGTGTTGGTAATTTTACCACGGGAAAATGTTTAGAAATTGTGGAAAGTTTGACGCTTCTGACAGAGTGTCAGTCAGGTTAAGTCTTGGTTTCGTGTATTGCATGGAGCACCTCCCATTTGAAAATTACTTAGCTTACATGGTGTTAGCTTCAGGGAACTAGAGCAAGATAGCTGGTTAAGGTTTTGAGTTTAAGCACGTCCCCAAATCCCTGGGGAACTAAATGTGAGGACCTGAAACAAATAACCACTGTCTAATGGCATAGCAAGGTCTATGATGCCCATGTTGTACTTGAACAAGCTGCCATCTTGAACCTTGTACAACTGTCTCAATCTGAATGATCCTTCTCTGTGTTCATTTCCAAAGAATCAGACCACCGGTATTCAAGTTGAAAATGACAAACAGGAAATTAGTAAGTTCTGACTAGACCAGGCCCAGGGAACAAAGCGATGTTAAGATTGACACACCAAAGAGAATTCCTTTTCTAATATCAAGCCCCAAGCTTTTTAAACTTTTACAAGTATAGAACTAAAATATAATGTAATTTGTTAGTCCTTCGGAAGTATAAGATAAGAGGAAATGGTCAACAACTGTATTCACAATAAATGGATATACTCGTATACTCATATACATATTTTTTGAGCAAATTGAATCTCAATTTGTAAATAAAACACTCTCAAGTCAAGATTTGGCCTCAATTAATGCCTATGAAACTAAGAAACGCTTTCATCAAATCACTCTGCAATAATACAAACACAACTTCGACTTCTTGAAACTTACCTCGTTTAATTGATTTCTTTCTTAGCCATCTTGATTGAAAGAGGAAGCCCCGTCACTCTGCTGTGCTTCACATGAAAAAAAAACTATTTTGTTCAGACTTTGATCTCCAAATACCGCCAATCAAAGCGACAGCAAATTCTGCTAAAGCTTTCAGTGATAGAACTGTTGTTGAACTAATAAACTTTCTTTCAATTTTTCTTGAACTGTGTTTCCAAAGCACCGATATTCAATTATAAATACCGCACAACACATCCCTTAAAACAAAATGGCGCCGCACTGTGTTCGAGCTTCAATGGCTCGCCCACGCGCGGACAGAATGCCCATCTGCTCTCTTCATATCAAATTCCTGTCACGTGACACGTTTCACAGATCACATGCGATAATTTTTGGGTTGATTTGACATCCAATTCAGACTCTCAAAGACTAATAAACCCTGCACATTTAATAATTACCATTGGCGTGAAGAATGGTCATTTTCGGCAAATATAGAAATAATGGGGTTGTTGTTTTCTTTTTTGTGAGCTATTCACTAAAAAACCGTCAAACATACGACGAAAATGCCGAGTAATACATGCGGTATGTCAATAGCACGCTGCTGCTTATGGGTTCTCCAGTAACAACATATTTTTATTCCAACATCAGGAGCAACGTCTTGCAAGCACATCCGGGATATGGATCTCTCCAATCGGAAAGAAGACGGATATTACTGGATCGACCCCGCCAGTAATGGAATTGATCTGAAAGTTTTCTGTGATATGACTACTGACGGAGGTAAGAGATAAGAAATACCTTGCTACGATTAACTATACCGTAAGTACAGAACCACCCTATACTGCTAAGGAACCCGACTCAAATGAGTGATACATATTTGAATTATCTGAAAACTGCCTTCGCTTACTCTCGCCCAATAAACTAGAACTCGTACATCTAACATTGTCTAATCAACCCTAACTTATAGCGCGCACCAAAAATGTCAAGTCTCCTTGGAATCTTAAGTTCCTTTATAACTGCTTAAGTTAGTCAACTAGCTGCGATGATCTTTCTATCTGCGATGATCTTTCTATCTCATGCTGAAAGTATCTCTCACTCGTTCGCTTCGCTTACTCGTGAGAGATACTTTCATCACTCGAGGATAAAATTCGTATCCCCGCACGGCCATGTAATATCCTCTGTGTTTCATAATTAATTGAGGAAAGTGAGTGTAGTCCTGAAGACTAATTAGGATGACACTGACTGACGTTTCGACAACCTGACAGGAAGTCTGTCAGTGTGTTGTCCTCTTTAACACATTAGGGCCGTTTATACGACAGAAAATAAGCCGCGAGTTGCTCTGGCCGCGGCTTACATAAGACGCAAACGCCCCGTATAAATGGTACAAAATCTACGTTCACGCCTTTCTCAAGCCGCGGGTTATCTTGGCCTGGGAGTTTGTACTCGTATAAATAGTTCCTTTCCGCGTATTATGTACGCCGCGGCCAGAGTAAGCCGTATAAACGGCCCTATTGACTCCTGGTATTTTAATCGTCAATGAGGGATGGTTCAGGAGTCAATGCTTCAAACCATTTGACGATTTTAACAAGGTGTTTCTTGCAGAATGCTTTGGTTATTATGTCGGTCATTACCGAAAATTCCAGGTGTACTGACAAGTGTACAATCCCAAGTGTATAGCTGCTAAAAGCGCGCGCTCGACTAATCGCCGTAACCTTCCAGCAGCACGTAATCTGAATAGAGCAGTTTTCAACTGAGTGTCGTAAAACAAATACCAAAGTAATTAATTACTTCGACCAATCACAGTTGTGCAAACAGCGCAATGAACCAATCCAATTTCGTAGCAATTCCACGTAACTTGCTCAAGGCTCGCGAAAAATTGCGCGTGCAAATTGCAATGGTTTTGCGTTTTCTTTTCGTTGGTTGATAAACTGGCGCGATATTTTCAAACCAATCACCAAGCGTAGCTTTTTTTAATCCCATAATTACTTTGACAGTCATTTGAAAATCGCTCTATGACGGTACTGATATTGATTTATAACATGTGGATGAGGATACCATGTGGGTACAAGGTTAAAATGACAGGGGCACCCAACGACCAATTTGTTGTAAAATGTATTATTATACCCCAGTTAATGAAAATAAATGTTATTAAGGCATTTTCAGGTGTTTTTCAGTGTTGCTGGGAAAACATTATCTGTTCCTTTTTCCCAGCAAGACACACAAGAAATTTCTCAGCCAGCTAGATAAAATTGGTTGGTTTCCCAGCCAGCTGATCAAATTTATTTCCCAGCCAGGAATTCCGTGCGCTTTCAAATCCGTCGATCCAAAACGACCGAACAAAAGCGACAAAACCGGGACAAAACAGGTTTTTTCCGCAAGCGCAATCACTCTGACCAGCCGTCGTATGTTTGTGACTATTCTCAGGGAGAGGGAAGGGGCTGTTTTTTTTTTTTTTTCTTTTTTTTTTAGTCGTCCTCAGTCTTCAGAGTTTCTACAGCCAGCTCGGTTTGAAATTCTAGAAAGAGTCAGTAATTCCCAGGCAAAATCTCAATCAATAACAAAATTCCCCAGCCAGCTCATCGAAACACCTGTATTTTTGCCAGCCCGCAAGATTCCTCTGGGGAACAGATAATGTGAGGAACAGATTTTGGTGCCCCTGAAATGATGTGGGTTCAAACTGTGACAAAATAAAAAGTTACAACCGTAATAGACTAGTTTTGCAAAGCACAGAGAAACGATAAAAGACGATAGAATTACACTAACAGGAAACGATGATACTTTCATGTTACGACTATTAGGAAACTTAGTGAACGGAAACTGCTCGATAAGCAGAAAGATTTAGACTCAGACAGCTTAATAGCGAACTGCGGGTAGC
>NC_090876.1:11896071-11911071 GCF_036669935.1 Montipora foliosa
CGAATTGACGACTCCCCAGCGCCACGGGGGTATATTTCAGCATCTTTGGTCGACCGACCAGAAAATCACTTTATTCTATAACCGTGTGTACCTGAAAGAGTATCTCGGGGTCATCAACAATCAAAGGAGTTCTGTTCCTGGGCATGGGTATTCTTCCAAGCTAGAACAATTTGAGAGCCTTTATTGCGAGAAAGGAGAGCTTTATATGGAATATAGACGAATGTAGTGTCAAGAGCAAAATTTTGCGAGAAGGAAGAGACTACCAGCGCTCCACTTCCGACTCGACGACCATATACCGACTATGGCAAGCTGCCAATCTTCCATTATCTCCCTTGGAGTGCAACCCCCACCAATGGCCGTGAGCCGGACGACTTCCAGCCTCGAGCTCAGATTAGGCGATTGTTTGAGGAAAGTGAACTAGTCAGTGGGGACAGTGAGGGCTATTAGAAAGTTTTCAGATAAATACATTGTCTCCGAAAAGCTTGTGGCAGAGTATGTTGAGCACCTTGCCCAGATAAAAATGCGCAAGGACAAAAAGAAAGAAGAGGCTGAAAGGGATCGAATGGAACGGCTGAACCGGGAGTACAATGACATTGACTGGGCTGGACTGTACAACTCCGATAAGCTGTCGTCCTTGAGGGTGGACGAGCTATCCTTGTACTTTTCCCACCACAAGATCACCTTTAAAGGGAAGAAAGCTGAAAAGGTCGCAATGATCAAAGCGCGCATTGGCAGCTTGCTGTACGATTTAATGGAGCGTCAACAACCTCGGCAGCTACCGCTAAGAAATGTGAGGCAACAAGTGACCTCATCATTTTCCGAGGTCGAAACTGACTCGCAAGGTGATGTAGTATGTTGAAGTTCGAGTAGTAGGTTCAAGTTCCAGTAGCTTAAGTGACGAATCCTCACCGGAGACTGATTTTATACCAGAACCCCGCGCGGAAACATCAAAATATTGGCGGAAGCGGGCACGGGTCGAAAGAGACTATTATGTTAGTTGAGAGAAGATAGTTTTTTGATAAGTAAATTTTTCGACACCTGTAAATAATTTCGATTAATCTCGACTGGTAGCTTTGTTTCTATATACAAAATAGAAGCGACATGGAGTAATTTTTTCCTTGCCAAAAAAAACTATTACCCTCCCCGGGTTGAGAATAAAACAGGTTTGACCCTCCCCAATTCGTAAAAAAAATTCTAAGGACCCTCCCCTCCCAATTAAAAACGTACCTAACCTAAAACAATGCTGTTCTCTTGTTGGAGTGTAGATGAAAAGCAACAATTTACGTTTCATATTTCATTTACATACTGAGACACTCTTAAGGTATTCAGGAGCAACAATAGTCAATTGAGTGCCAGAATTTCGTCTCAGCTTCTTGTGTTAAGCTGTGGGAAGCTGTTTAACTGTTAATTGATACCAAATGGCTTTCTGTTCCACTGTCATCTTTTGCCACTGTAAAATCACCCTGTCTTTGATTACTTCTATACTGTCTTGAGAGTTTAAGTTCTTTACGACACAAATTCTGGTTCGCAATACACGCAGCTCACTGAACGTTTTCGGGATAATTTATTCCCTACTGCATTCTTGTGCGCATCCTACTGCCTTTCATTGAAGTCGATAAAGATTTCTTCGAAAACCTCATTCATTGTATGGTCCGTTTTGCGGATACGAGGTCACGAATTAAAAGTATTCGTAGAAACACGATAGTATAATACAAAAAGACACTAAACTTTACTCGGCGTCTCTAACTAACCCTGGAAGTTTGAGTCCAGTACGTAAACGAGATCCTCTTAAAAAGGGTGTACATTATACTAGAAGTTTCAAATAATTTTAGAGAATTACTTTGTCATCAGCAGTGAAATCCATTTTAGATCCTTTGTTTTCACCACGCTGTGTCAGTTAGCCGTCGACGCAAAAACTGAACCGGTGTATTACTTAACGCGACATGAAAATCACCAGGTGTATTGCCCTGTTATAAACAGAAATGACTAGAAATCGAGATCTCAATGCATCGATCCAATGCATCAAAAACCGATTCTCGCCTTTTGTTGTCGAGGAATTGAACATACTGAGCATCTTTCAACCAGGACTTTGATTTCAGCACTCATTCCTGGCTAGAACACAATATCTCTAGCCTTTCGTAAGCATGAAGCCACAACCTTGGTGACTTGAATGGATCCTCGAAACTATCTCCGGTCTCATGGCTTTAGGGCGGTACTAAATCTTTCGCAGGAGAAGACAACAGCCAAACACTCTATCTCTATTTGGGCGTACTGTCTCTCAGTCTGTGATAAAGATCGTGAGGCGAAAGCAACGGGTTGGCCGTTTTGCAGAAGGGCTGCTTCTAACCCATTTTCACTGGCATCACACTGCACCACCACTGGTTCTTGTACATCATAATACTTAAGCACAGGATGCTTGACTACTAGCTCACGTACTTCCTTGAATGCTGTCTCATGCTGCTGTCACCAGATGAACTTTGCTTCCTTTGCGGTCATTTCTCTCAGTGGCTGCACAACTTCTGACAACTTTGGAAGAAATTCAGATAAATCCTAGCAGCTCCTTCTTAGATGTGGGCCTTCGCATTTGCTGAACAGCCTTAACTTTTTCCGGATCGGGCTTTAGACCATCTTTTGTAATTAGATGACCCATGAATTTGACTTCAGTCTTTCGAAGATTTAGCTTGCTGCTGTTTAAGGGTAGGTTGGCTTTGCGAGCCTGCTCCAGTAGGCGGGTCAAGTGTTCATCATGATTTCTATTGGCTTCAACTTCATTTTCACCATAGCCCATCACCTATATATCATCCCTTATCACTGCTACACCAGGGAGACCTTCCAGCTTCTCACGAAGTTTACGTTCAAATTCTTCTGGAGCTAGATTAATTCTAAAAGGTAACCTTAGGTACTTGTAGCGGCCAAAGGGTGTCCAGAATGTGATCTTCAGACTGCTCTGCTCATCTAATCCAACTTGATAAAATCCATCTTTAGCATCCAAAGTAGTGAATACCTTTGCTTTACTGAACTTGGGTAATAATTCGTCTAGAGTTGGCATTTGATTCTTAGGGCAAAAGACTGCTTTGTTAAGATCTTGGGGATCAAGATAAGTTCTTATCTTGCTTGGCGTAGTGACTACCACCATGCTAGTAATCCATTCTGTTGGTATGGTAACCTTTTCCACAATTTCTTTGTTTTAGTCCTACGGTGGCCGAGAGTGGCCATTACAAGTGAGAACTCAAATTCAAACATCGATTTCCAAAAGTAACAATTCTAAACTGAACCTCGATTGCTAAAGTGAAAACTTTAAATTCAAACTCACTAAGTGCAAAAGCCATTTCCATAATTGGCAATTCAAAAGCCATCATTGACATTCGACAACTGCGAATTCGCAGTTGCGAAAACGCAGTTTTCAAACATTTAATTTTGGGGCTCACGATTTAACGATAAATCGCCAAATTTAAACTTTACACCTTTTCTACGCAGGATTTACGTTACATCCTGCGCGTATTTCTTGTGGGTGTCTTGCTGTTCACACCCTTAGTGGAACGTGCTTTTGTACTATCACTTCATGTATAAAACTAGTTCCCTTTAGACATCTTGTTAGAATCCCTGATGAAGTCTGTTTGATCAGATGAAACCGGTCGGATAATAAATAAAGATCAGTTGCTGTGTGCTGCTCACTAGTTTCGTTTTAAAAAATTAAAAAATTAAAAAAATTATAAAAAATTAGCAAAAAGTTAGGGGAGGGGGGAGGGGGGTGGTCAAAGTGGAAACTGAGAATTGGCAACTGCCAATTTAGCAATCGACTTTCAGTTTAGAATTGTTACTTTTGGAAATCGATTTTTGAATTTGAGTTCTCACTTTTAATGGCCACTCTCGGCCACCGTAAAGTCCTCCAGTTTTGCTTTAACTTTATCTCTGAGGGCGATTGGGACTCGGCGTGGAGAGTGCTGTGTGGGCTTTACCAGAGGATCAGTGACAACGGCTGTGACCCCAATATGTCATAATCCTTCAAAAACATCCCTGTAATTGGCCATAATTTGCTTTCTAGAGAGGGTTTGCTTCCATCTTCTTTAATTGCAGAAATCTCTTCTATCTTCAGTATAGATTCCTCTGAATCATAATCTTCTTCTTCTTTTCTCGACAAACACACTTTGCTGAAGTGATTCATCTTCTTACAAATTCGACATTGCTGGCCATAAGCTGGGCAATCGGTTGGCTTTGAATGCCATTTGGCCTGACCACAAAACTTGCATTTCCACGTTTTCTTTGAACCTTTATTGGTCTTATTTGGATTTGAAGGTCTTGATTTCTTGGTCTTATTTTTACTTTTATCTTGGACTAGATGAAGCTCTTCCTTCGACTGCTTGCTTTCGTGCTGAGGCGACTTGATCTGCTTATTTGTAATCTCACTCGATTTGCACATGTCGAGAGCCTTATCCAAGGATAAATCTTTCTCCCGAAGCAATCTAGCTTTTGTGCCGGTATCGTGCATGCCAATGACAAGCCTATCACGAATCATCTCTTCGGTGAGTGTTCCAAACTGGCAAGAGGATGCTAGTTTCCTCAACCTATTGACATAGCAGTCAACAGTTTCCTCAGGTGTTTGAATACAGGAATTGAAAACATACCTTTCGTACACTATATTTCTTTTAGGAAGAAAATAATCTTCTAGCGCAGACAACGATGACCTGATCGTGATTTCTTCATCGCCAAAGTTAAGATTAAGAAAGATCTGGAGAAAGTCTTTCCCCATGACTGGCAGTCTTTCCCCATGACCCATGAAAAGTCGCCACACGAATCGCTTGACTCTTTTGATCCAATCCTGTTGCCAGTTCGTAATCCTGCCATTGTTGCTTAAAAAATTCCCAGTTACTGGTGAGATCGCCTTTGCAAACCATAGCGCTTGGTACTGGAAATTTTGAAGGAAAACTGATTATTTGAACTTGCGGCGGCGGTGCCGCTTCTGGAGATGCTTGCATTGCTCTTTGCTCGCACGTGGTCCAGTGAACTAAACGGCTTAAGATGCTCTTAGTCGCTTTAATTTGCTTGAAAATTGGTCGGCTATGCCAGGAGCCGCTTTCACTGACTGTAAACTGGACTTCTCTTGTTGAGCGTATCTAGCTCGCGGTAAAATAAGCATCCACGTCTGTCACTATATTCAGTTAACACAGTGTCACAACGTACCCCAATGCCACGCTTTTAATGCCTGATTCATGTAAGATGCATCCTGGTTTATATAAACTTACAAACTTCTAAATATGGTAAAAACAACCATATACGTAACAGAAATGTACCTGATAAGATTTGAACGGATGTGCAATTGGGAATTCCAAAACACACCCATCAATTCCAAAAGAAAACAAAAAAACAAAATAAAACAGTTGAATAACATTAAATCATATTCTCTACAGGAAACATTTTCGACTTGCTTATGCACAACTAGGTATGCTGGATGCCCTGTTTCCTACTGTACCAATAGTTGCACTTACAGCTACTGCAACGGAGAAAACCAGAAAGATAATTGCACACTCTCTAGGAATGGTGGATCCTGTCACAATTGCAGTTAACCCAAAGAGAAAAAATATATTTTACACCACTGCAGAACGCCAGCAGACAGGTGATGATAAGATAGAGACCCTCCTGCTACCTTACATAGCAAAGCTAAAAGAGTTGAGAGAGAATATGCCCCTTACTGTGTTTTATTCAAACTTAGAAATTTGTGGGGAATGCTTTAGCATTTTTCATCATCGCTTCGGTCAGGAGCACTACACACCAATGGGTGCGTCAAATATAATTTGGCAAAACAACAGGCTGTTTGCACAGGGCCATGCCAACTTAACCAGAAAAGGGAAAAAATGACATACTTAGTCTAGATGACCTAATAAGAGGTCCAGGCAAAATCATGGAGTAGATTGTCCTCATATTCGAGAAGTTGTGCACATTGGTGTTCCCAGCACAATCGAGAAGTATTTTCAAGAAAATGTGAGAGCTGGCAGGAATGGTGATCCAGCTATATCTAGAATTCTATTCAACTCATACTACATATTAAGTAGTGGCATGAAAAACTTGCATCAGATAATAAGGAAATTTGTCACCACAGGCACCTGCAGAAGAAGCATTATCCTAGAATATTTTGGATTCACTGCTGAGGAAAACTGTGCCTTGCATTCTTGTTGAGACAACTCTAAATCATTATCAATGCAATTGTGATGACTGTAAAGGAGAGGCAGTGATTCATACTACACTAAATAAACCCACAATATCTTAAAGACGGTGCCTACTAATTCAAAGGTATTTTGCCCCTTATTATGCGAGAAATGTAGATCTTAACAAGTGTTGTTGAAGTCAAAAAAGAAAATTGAGGGGTAACCACGCATTTGCAAAGATAATTGATAAATAATATTTGTAAAAAGCTTTAAAATACAAAGCAATGTATGGCGTTCTTTCTCAAATTAAAGCTTAATTATCTCTGAAAAATGCACGGTTATCCCCAATTTTCTTTTTGGTTACCAATAGTACTTACTAAGATCTACTTTCTCTGCATAATTTTAAATTGCGCAAAAATATTCCTGTATTCAGTATGCATCACCGATAGGAAATCCGAGTATCTCGAGATGCGCAGAACGTATGCGCAATAACAATAGTAGGCACCGTCCTTAACTAAAGTATGCTTTTCTGGTGACATGCGTTAACCACAAGCTATTTTCAATCCCCTTTTATAAAGAACGTTATTAGAAAGATTGGCTTTATCAACACTGTATCAGTGACGTTCTTTTATGATTTGAAATACCAATTGCTTACCAAGATATGCTCTTTATTTTGATGTTATTTACCATGACAACAATCAAGTCCTTCAAAAAACACTATTATATAAATGAAAAATTGTTACCATTCTTCATTGAGATGTGCCTCGTCAACTACAACTGCTTTGACCTTTTCCCTTATTTGAACACTGTCCAAAACCTTCCTAGGTTTTCCAATATACTCCTTTAGGTGCCCATAATTATAAATGATTCGATATTTCCACTGATTTAGTCCTTACGTTTCTGATGCAGAGACGTCTGACGAATGCCCGCTACGAATTATTACAGATGGTACTTGCATACTGTCAAGTTTGATTGACTGATCCCGCATCAACGCATTCAAAGGCAATATAACTAAAATAATAGTCACTGACTTCCATCCACGCGTCAAAAACGAAAGGCAAAAGCTGAAATATTAAGGATTTTCCATACTACCGAAACAGGCAGACTGTTTTTTCGGAGAAGAACGTAACACCGTTACCGACAAATGTCTTTGAATTGTGCGCACGTGATCAACAGATGACATCATAAAGGTAAGCGCACGTGATCACATTCCTAAGCGTCTGAAGCCCGTGAGAAATAATGGCGCGCTTTTCCGTGAATAGCAAGGGAAGATCTTTTATTCAGGAAAAAAAGGATAGAAGAAAACCTCCGAGCTAACATAATCGATGACATTGACAGTTCCTTGAAACTGACCACCTCATTTTCTTCGGTCGTTATAATTTCACACCTATCTCTTTCGGGAAAAGAAATATTCTAAAAAGCTTTCAGTTTCAGTTTCGATTTTCGAAGGATCAAAGCGATGAAGCGCGGCGAGCGAAGGAATGTTATTACGTGTGTATCCCTTTTTATGAAGCAGCGTAAAGCCAAGAGACCAAAACATTCCCGTTTGTCGCCAACGGCAACTGTCGCGGCAGTCTCTCAAAAAGCAGTCTACCAGTTTCGGTAGTATCCAGTGGGCAAAACAAACTAAAACATCCTTCTTTTTCTCCACAATGTTTCTGAGTGCTTCTACCTGCGGTTCACGAAGAGAGATCGACTCTAAATTAAGGAGACGCAGAACATTAGAGAGCATCTCGGGGAACTTGTCCCCTCTTGAAACCCTCAGTATGATCGTGGAATTCATACATTACCAAATGCGGAAGTCCTAGAATCTAGGACTTCGACATCCTGTGTCTCTAGAGCCCTTCGTTTTCTCGTGCCAAGGCCCCGTCGACTAAGAGAAACGAAAAGGGCGATGGGGACGAGAATGGGAGTCAAAGGACAACCTCGTTCCCAGGGTCTCCATTGCCTCTTCATCGACGAGAGAACCTGGGAACGAGGTTGGTCAAAGGGTTAATGAAAGTAATAAATTGTTATGTGAATTTAGAATGTCTATACTAGGTATACATGTTCTGCCGATAAACGATTTAGATGCTCTGTAACTGCGTATGACGTTCAGCCCTACCGTTCATCCTCTTTTTATAGCGCTGGGTTCCCAAAGTTGTACCTACTTCGTGACATCATACCGTTTGCTCCTTATTGCCTCGATATTTCAGTCGTTTTGGAGAATACATTAGATTGCGTCAGAACGAGCTCTAGATGCTGAATGTACGTGAAGAAATAAAGTGGTTTTCTCTGTGTTTGGTATTGCTTTGTTTTGTCTGTTATTCAAGAGGCGAATTTGTGCAGACCATTTTATAACCAAAATTTAGGGAGATAAGAGCGCGGACCATTTGTTTTATGGGTCTCCAGCCTGGCCCTTGTCTTTAGTGGAGGTTATACCTTGAAGATCAGACCGTCAAAGGGGAAGTGAAACCGGAAATATCAAGGCCCACATCTCTGTAATAAACCACACTTTTGAGGCACCGAAAGAGTGAAAGAAAATTCTGGACAACTTTTAAGTGATATCAAACCTTACTTTTTCGCCCACTGAAAAGGATGCATCGTTTGTTATGTCGCAGAGGTCTAAGACGTCTATGGTGTTAAAATCGTATACCCCTTAGGCAATCATTAAGTAAAACGAGATGCTTCCGTGAAGCATACACTGGGTTGCCTGTGGTACGTGTTACAGAAAATCAGAAGGCACTCAATTGTGTGGTATTGAACTACAGCATTCCAGGCTCTGAAGAATAACAAATAAAAGAGAAGCGAGAAACATTGGCTTCTGGGCTGACATGTTGATAATTTTCAAGTTCCCTCACAACTTCTTTTCACCACAAGTTTAAGCGTGCCTTCTGAGCATCTGACAGCTTTGTAATACTAAGGGCGAGTTCGATTGACCCTATTCCGGGATAAGAATACGTGGAGTGATGATTAAAACGGTATGTTTGGCGCGTTTCGAAGCAGCAAGGGTAATAAAAGATATGTTTAAAATAGAATTTTAGCAGATGTTTGACAATTTTAATCTGAATCCCCGTACAAATGAAGGATTTCCAACTGATATTCCATATATTCCTATTCCGGATTACGGTCAATCGAACGCACCCTAAAGTTCACTGATGTTAACCCCTGTCCGGCGGGGTTAGAATCAGGATGGGAGACCAAAACAATATACCCCTCATAAAACAGAAGCATCGGATCGAAAATACTGTTAACGCTAACAAATGCGAACTCAGCAAGGTACAGTTTTTGTTAGCTTGCTTTATGCAAAACAAATATTGATGCAAAAGCAAATAACTATTGATACACAGTTTTTAGAAAGAGCAGAAGGCCGGAAGTTTCCGGGACGGTCGATCGAGAATAACATATTTACGACATGAAAACAACATTAATTTTGAACCTTGAATATAGAATATAAAAAGTTACGATCAGCGACAAACATTTTGGGAGTATTTGCTGCGTTCAAATAAATCGCAAAATCGAAAGTGACGTGGCCGGAATTCAGCGGGCGCCGTGATTAAGTGACAGCGGCATATTTACTCGCCAAACAGTGAAGCATCTGTGTCAAATGATGGCAAGATACCGGGTTTTCGTAAGTTTCTTTTTCTGTCAAGTGTTGCAAAGTTTGACAATGAAATAAGCGAAGTCAAAACAAAGATCACAATCGCCCAACTCTTGTTTATGCAAAGTCAAATTTACTCTCCAAGACGCGCACGACGTTATTTATCACCAGGTAATTCCATCATTTTGGAAATAGCAGCTACTTTATTATTCATCTGCGTCACAATTTTTCACTGATTTTGGGGCTCATTTTGTTGAAACTCAAGCACGCTTCCAACAGGCCTGTGAATCCTTCCTGCTTACAGAGCAATACTAAAAAAATTCTCCCATATCACATTTCAACCTTAAGCTGGAAAATTCAATACACAACATGATATTATAATTCACAAAGGCAGGAAATACCACAGAATACTTTTCCAGCGAAACATTTATTGCAACAAACAACATATTTGCTCTTAGGCGAAAACCTCTTCATATTTCATTGCGAGCGTGAAGACAAGAAACTCAATCCTGTCAAATTACCATGTACTTCAGGTTTAGAACCTTTTCCTTGAATAACAAGAAAATGATTTTTCTATTGCCATACAAACTATCCCGTTAAGCTCGCATATCATAAAACATGAGGAATTCATAAAGGCCACCTTTTCCAGCGAACAATTTTTTGAAGCAAACAACATATTTGCTATGAGAGGTCAAAACCCCTTCTATTTCGTTACGTGCGTGAAGAGAAGAAACTCAATCTTGTCAAATATGCGCAATATTGCAACAAACTAAATTTGAGGATCAAACCGTTTCCATGAAGAACCTTTTCCTTGAATAATGAGGCACAAAATAGACGACAAGCTTTCTTTCAAATAATTCATGGGGGTCACATTTCCAATTATGTTTTTACTGAAGACTGTGCAGAGTTTATCACAGATCCACGTAAGGTGTTCGATTCGTTCTCTGTCTTTGTTGAACCCATAAGTTACCAGAGAATTTTCCATTTGGTTTCAGTGTTCTACATAACAGCACACTTGGTAACATATTTGAAATACAGCTCACTTTGATTTCGGCTCGACGGGCGATAGATTGTTGTCGAAGTCCATTACTCGTCGCTTTTAAGATTCCACCGCCTGTATATCCAATTGACTTGCCTTTTTTGAGCTTCATAAGGGTATATTTTGTTCAAAGATCCACTAAAACGCCATTCGCGTTACATGACTTTCGACGCCATTGCCGGTTAAGTTAATCGTTTTACTGTGTCCACCAGAGAAATCTACGCATTTCCCACTACCCGCTCGATCCTAAGAAAATACGCGCAGAAGGCTCTATGCACAAAGACACCACTTAGCAGGGGAGTGACAGGCAAGACTTTTACCGACACGGAAAAAAAAGAGAAACGAGATGCTTCCGTGAAGCATACACTGGGTTGCCTGTGTTACAGAACATCAGAAGGCACAGAATTGTGTCGTATTGAACTACCGCATTCCAGTCTCTGAAGAATAACAAATAAAAGAGAAGCGAGAAACATTGGCTTCTGGGCTCACGTGTTGATAATTTTCAAGTTCCCTCACAACTTCTTTTCACCACAACTTTAAGCGTGCCCTCTGAGCATCTGACAGCTTTGTTATGCTAAAGTTTGCTGAAGTTTATCCATGGAGGTTCGGCGGGGTTAGTATCTGGATGGGACACCAAAATAATATAACCCTCAAAACAGAAGCATTGGACCGAAAATTCTATTTGAACGCTAACAAATGCAGACCAAGCAAAGAACTGATTTTGTTAGCTTGCTTTATGCGAAACAAATATTGATGCAAAAGTAAATAAATAGTGATACAAAGTTTTTGGGAAAAGCAGAAGGAAGTTTTCTGGACGGTCGATCGAGAATAAAATATTTTGCCATCAGCAACAACATTTATGACATGAAAACAACAATAATTTTTAACCCCCAATATAAAAAGTTACGATCAGCGACAAACATTTTGGGAGATTTTTGCTATTGTACTTTTGGCTGCACAAGTAAAAACGCAAAATCGAAAGTGACATCGGATTCAGCGGGCGCCGTGATGAAGTTACCGCGGCGTGTTTTTATACTCGCGAAACAGTGAAGCATCTGTGTCAAATCGTCATTTGACACAGATACCGGGTTTTTGTTTTTGTTAGTTTTCTTGTTCTTTCAAGTTTTATAAAGTGTGACAAGAAATGTGCGAATTCAACACAAGGATCACAATCGCCCAACTCTTCAGGTTGACAGTCAAAACTTTACTCTCCAAGACGAGGTTATTTATCGCCAGGTAATTCCATTGTTTTGGGGATAGCAGCTACTTTATTACTCATCAGTGTCAGATTTTTTTTGCCGATTTTGGGGGTCATTTTGTTGAAACTCAAGCAAGCTTCCAACAGACCTGTTTATTTTCGTTACACTATACCACAAAAATGCTCCCGTATCGCATTTCAACACACGCATGCAAATTTGTTAAGCTCGAAAATTACACAACATGACATTAAAGTTCACAAAGGCTGGAAATATCTCGGCAAAATCCTTTTCCAGCGAAAAATTAATCGAAACAAACAACATATTTACTATTAGAGGCAAAAAACCTTCCTATTTCAATTGCGTGCGTGCAAACAAGCTAGAGATGCAATTAAATACATTTTTGACAGTTCACATCAAACCCTTTTCGACTCGGAACCTTGACAGTAAATAATAAAGCACAAAAGCGACAACAACTTTCATTCAAATAATTCTTCACTGTCACATTTCCAAATATTTTACACCTTTGCAGAGTTGAGTACAAAATACCGGTAAATGTAAATTGTCAGACAACTAAGATACGACTTGAGTAAACACTGTGATGCATTCTTGTAGGCGTTCGATTCCTTCAATGTTAATTTGTTAAATCCATAAAACAATTGCTATTTGATTTCCGTGCTTTATATAATACCAAGTTAGTAAAATATTGGAAACAAAGCTCACTTGATATCCGAAGGCGAAAAATGAAATTGTTGTCGAAGACCATTACTCGTCGCTTAAAATCCAGATATTTAGTTTTTCAGCGCTGTCTTGCTCATCCAATTGACGATCCATTCTTGAGCTCCATGAGGGTATATTTTGTTTAAAGATCCACTAAAACGCCATTCACGTCAATGACTTATTAGTGAAATTTCCAATTGTTATACCGGAAGACTGTGCAGAGTTGAGAACAGGTAAATACAAATAGAGAGACAACTGAGATAACAGATCCACTATATGGATTCCTTCTCTGTCTTTGTTGAACCCATACTGAGTTACCAGAGAACTGTTCATTTGGTTTCAGTGTTGTACAAAACACCACACTTGGCAAAATTTTAGGAAGACAGCTCACTTTGATTACGGTTCGACGGGCGACAGATTGTTGTGGAAGTCCATTACTCGTCGCTTTTTACATTCGACAACATTTAACATTGTCTGTCTTGTTCAGTATCCAATTCGCTTGCCATTATTGAGCTTCATAAGGGTACATTTTGTTCAAAGATCCACTAAAACGCCATTCGCGTTACATAACTTTCGACGCCATTGCCGGTTAAGTTAATCGTTCTACTGTGTCTACCAGAGAAATCTACGCATTTCCCACCACCCTCTCGATCCTAAGAAAATACGCGAAGAAGGCTCTATGCACAAAAACACCACTTAGCAGGGGAGAGACAGGCAAGACTTTTACCGACACGGAAAAAAAAAAGAAAACGAAAAATTAAAAAACGACGAAATTAAAGACAGATTCCGACTGGGTTTGCCATACTGGCAACCCAGTAAAAAAAGAGAACTAACAAACTAAACGCAGACCCCGACTGGGTTTGCCATACTGGCAACCCAGTAATAACTCTTTAAAAACAGTCCCACAAATATCAAAATTTGGCATTTCATCACCAAATGGCTCTTCGGACTCCTTGCCTGTGTAAGTTTCAACACTTTTCGGCTTCAGTCAACTCATTTTATGGTAACAAAGACTATAAACTTGCGGGGAATTTCAAATTACCCGCGACAAAATTATTTACGTGAGAAGCTAGTGTTACCATGGATACGTTTCGCTGGTAGAAAGAATTAAAATTTCGATCAGGCGCGGGTTGATTAGTTTACAGTTTCATTTATCCTTATAAATGATGGATCGCGATACAAAACAAATTGCGATTTTGAGACGGCGATACCACATTATATTGACCGTGTTGGAAGAAAATATATTCCGTATTTTCTCCCAACTAGCCGTCAATAAAATGTGATATCGCTGTCTCAAAAGCGCAATTTGTTTATAGTACCATAGTTTCTAGTTTCAGCAGCTATTGTTTTTTTTAGTATTTAGAGACCGAAACTCACTAACATATTTTGACTTGATAACGACGTTTAGCTAACGTCGAAACGTCGTCGCTTTTTTAGCAATTTTTTAATCTTAAAATGATTTTAAGAAATGTTTTATCGCAATTTTTTATAGTTAAATACTTTTCAAAATCACTTCTACTTCGTAAATTTATTTTTAACTTAATTATAGTTGTATACTTAAACCCCATAGAATTTTCCATGAAATTAGTTTGTTTATTGTTTCACATTTTGTTAGTTATTGTAGGTCCGCATCAGCCTCAGTGGCTGCCAATATTGTAAGCTGCATTGACTGGGAATTTTTATATATCAACAAGATCTCATTCTGGAAAAAAGTTAAAAGCTTTCCCTATTGGATGAGAAACGCCCGAAAGTATCAAAAACATTGATGTATTGTCCAGGCCAATGTGGTTGTTCGCCTCGATCCCATTCTTGCATGTAAAGGAGTCGATTGCCTTCATCTTCTACGTTCGCTTTTTATTTTTTTTTTTTAACGTAGCAACAGATTTGTCGCCTGAAAAAAAAAAAAGTAGTTGGAAGATGTTATCCGCAGAAATCCAACACCTATCCATGTTAATAATTCGCAAAGTACTGAAAGGAGATGTGGAGAAGCATCACAATTTTCGAGCTACCGTGATTGTACGAGGGGGGAGGAGCAGGGGGGGGGGAACCTCCCATCTCCCTACTTTTGTTTACCTCACAACGCCTTCAAGTATATATATCTGAATATGAAATGGACTTTAGGGCGACAAATGAACGAATTAACTCTCCGGTCTTCTTCTTATGATTTTCGCGGAAATTACGCGAATGTTACGGTACGTACATTTTAGGTCCAATTCGCTCTTGTCACACGGCGGCCATATTATCCCGGGAGACCAAAAAAGCTTTGTTTTACCGCGCCAAGCCTCACCCCCATGGTTTCCACTGCGAGGCTTTCCATGGTAA
>NC_090876.1:11916071-11918571 GCF_036669935.1 Montipora foliosa
GAATTTAGTTTACTGTTGAGGTTCATTAAAGAACAAGTTCGCATTTAGCGACCATAGTTTCATGCGCCTTGCAGCCGCAAGATGGCAGGATTCCATGTCCCAAGGACAGAAATCTTTACTTTTTTTTTAACTTCCCACATTGATTTATGTTCATTTTTGGATAATGTGCAGATAAATACTGGGCTGCCAGTATGGCAAACCCAGTCGGGATCTGCGTTTCATTTGTTTGTTTTTGTTGTTGTTTTTTCTCTTTTTTTTCCGTGTCGGTAAAAGTCTTGCCTGTCACTCCCCTGCTAAGTGGTGTCTTTGTGCATAGAGCCTTCTACTCGTATTTTCTTAGGATAGAGAGGGTAGTGGAAATGCGTAGATTTCTCTGGTGGACACAGTAGAATGATAAACTTAACCGGCAATGGCATCGAAAGTCATGTTTACGCGAATGGCGTTTTAGTGGATCTTTAAACAAAATATACCCTTATGAAGCTCAATAATGGCAAGTCATTTGGATACTGAACAAGACAGGCGGTGGAATCTTAAAAGAGACGAGTAATGGACTTCGACAACAATCTGTCGCCCGTCGAGCCGAAGTCAAAGTGAGCTGCATTTCTAAGATTTTACCAAGTGTGCTGTTATGTAGAACACTGAAACCAAATGGAAAATTCTCTGCTAACTTATGGGTTCAACAAAGACAGAGAACGAATTGAACACCTTAAGTGGATCTGTGATCAACTCTGCACAGTCTTCAGGCAAAAAAAAAATTGGAAATGTGACAGCCAAGAATTATTTGAAAGAAAGCTTGTCGTCTATTTTGTGCTTCATTATTCAAGGAAAAGGTTCTTCATGGAAACGGTTTGATCCTGAAATTCTAGTTTGTTGTAATATTGCGCATATTTGACACGATTGAGTTTTTTCTCTTCACGCACGTAATGAAATAGGAAGGGGTTTTTGCCTCTAATAGCAAATATGTTGTTTTCAAAAAATTGTTCGCTGGAAAAGGTGGCCTTTATGAATTCATCATGTTTTATGATATGCGAGCTTAACTGGATAGTTTTTATGGCAATAGTAAAGCATTTTCTTGTTATTCAAGGAAAAGGTTCTTCAGGAAAGGGTTTGAACCTGAAGTACATGGTAATTTGACATGATTGAGTTTCTTGTCTTCACGCACGCAATGAAATAGAAAGAGGTTTTCGCCTCTAGGAGCAAATATGTTGTTTGTTTCAAAAATTTGTTCGCTGGAAAAGGTGGCCTTTATGAATTCATCATGTTTTATAATACGCGAGCTTAACTGGATAGTTTTTATGGCAATAGTAAAGCACTTTCGTGTCAAAATGAGGTTAGCGTTTTTCTGTTGTGCTAACTTAATTAAATATAAATGTACATTCTGCCTCGTGAGTTTGTTATTTTCGTTAACCAGCAGTGGCGTCGAAAGTCATGGCAACGCGAATGCCGTTTTAGTGCATCTTATGTTGTTTGTTTCAATAAAATGTTTCACTGGAAAAGGATTCTGTGATATTTTCTGCCTTTGTGAATTATAATATCATGTTGTGTATTGAATTTTCGAGCTTAAGGATGAAACGTGATACGGGAGGATATTTTTAGTATTGCTCTGTAAGCAGGAAAGGTTTCACGAAAATAAACAGGTCTGTTGGAAGCGTGCTTGAGTTTCAACAAAATGAGCCCCAAAATCAGCAAAAAATTGTGACGCCGGTGAATAATAAAGCAGCTGCTATTTCCAAAATGACGGAATTACCTGGTGATAAATAACCTCGTCTTGGAAAGTAAATTTTTAACTTTGCAGAAACAATGGTCAACCTCACTCAGAGTTTGGGCGATTGTGATCTTTGTTTTGAATTCGCTCATTTATTGTCAAACTTTATAACACTTGACAGAAAAATAAACTTACGAAAACCGGGTATCTTGCCATCATTTGACACAGATGCTTCACTGTTTGGCGAGTAAACATGCCGCGGTAACTTAATCACGGCGCCCGCTGAATTCCGGCGATATCACTTTCGATTTTGTGATTTATTTGTGCAACCAAAAGTACAATAATAAAATTGAACGTAGAAAAAGTCTCCCAAAATGTTTGTCGCTGATCGCAACTTTTTATATTCTATATTCAGGGTTCAAATTTAATGTTGTTTTCATGTCGTAAATATGTTATTCTCGAGCGACCGTCCTGGAAACTTCCTTCTGCTCTTTCTAAAAACTGTGTATCAATTTACTTTTGCATCAATATTTGTTTTTGCATAAAGCAAGCTAACAAAATCTGTACCTTGCTGAGTTTGCATTTGTTAGCGTTAATAGTATTTTCGGTCCAATGCTTCTGTTTTACGAAGGAGTATGGTCACCTATCCAGATACTAACCCCGCCGGACAGGGTAACTTTAGTAAATTTTAGTACATTTTAGTATTACAAAGCTGCTCAGAGGGCACGCTTAAACTTGTGGTGAAAGAAGTTGTGAGGGAGCTTGAAAATTATCTATATGTCAGCCCAGACGCCA
>NC_090876.1:11928571-11943571 GCF_036669935.1 Montipora foliosa
AGTTTACATGACAAAAAAAAACTATAAAGCTTTTAAAAGTAAGATCGCCGTAACAGTAACAGGTTTTTTATTTATACATTCATGAATTGTGGTGTTGCAACTTCTCAATTGGGACCAAATTCAGTCATATTATTAATGCCCCACTCACACCAGCAAGACATGTTTAGTTATTTAAAACAGGTTTAACAGAATAGCGACAACAACATTTCAGAAGAGCGTTAAATGGGAGCATGGATTTGTGTTTTCATTGTGCCATACATCAGTTTAAGCAACTTCCAGGAAAAAAAATCAATTTTAACCGTGTTTGACAAAACTGTTTTACAAATATGGTTTAGCTTTGGTGTGAATTGGATATATTAAAGTCGAAATAATATGGCCGGAAACACAAAAATTACCCTAGTCATAAAAAGTTCTTGCTATATGATGGGGGGGGGGGGGGAGTGATGCCAAAAAGTATTGCCTGATGAGGGGGGGCCATGCAAGAAAAGGTCGGGTGGCTGGGGGGGGGAGGCATACAATTTCCAAATGACTTTCCCCCACATCCTATGAAAATTAACCGTCTCCAAGGCAACAAAAAAATCTGAACAAATTATATTGTTTACACCTTTTGCCAAAGTCTTTCGTTGTTGTAGTAGAAGACGAATATAGACCAATGAGTAACTTCAGCAAGGATGCAGTGCGTAGATTAAAACACATGCGGATCATATATGTGTACATGCAAAACGGGATATGCTGGTGATCAATACAATTGTAATGATAAAGAAAAAATCGTGTGGGAAATAATTAGTAACTCATCTTACAGTAACACCACTGCCAATATCGACACCGTTGATGGCGGCAATGTTCACGTTATTTGCTGTCACACGATAACAAAAATTAAAACTGAGGCCCTGAATTATTTTTCTAGATGTTAATGAGTGTTCATCGGG
This sequence comes from Montipora foliosa, assembly GCF_036669935.1. Classification (NCBI taxonomy): domain Eukaryota; kingdom Metazoa; phylum Cnidaria; class Anthozoa; order Scleractinia; family Acroporidae; genus Montipora; species Montipora foliosa. The sequence goes on from NC_090876.1 coordinate 11,929,501, forward strand.
AAAACAGGCCTGTAGCACTAAAGCAGTCTGTACCAATACCGAGGGTTCATATCAATGCACCTGCAAGGAAGGTTATAGTGGAGACGGACGAAAGTGTTCATTTGAGCTCATAGATGCTGAATTGGAATGGAGTAGGATTATTTAATTCTTAACCATCGCTTTATTCCATTCAGTTCGTTTTTGTCATAAATCTCATATCAGACACACTGCGGCAGATATTTGGTGCTGTACAGTTGCTAATTAACATAATCCTCCAAGGAATCCTTCCCTTTAAAAGAAGTTTTGAAAGGACTGAGATACGCAAAGAACATATTGCTTCTATTTTTAAACTTTGTTTAACAGAAATAAATCGTGAGTTAGAAAAGTCGTTTTGTCACTCACCGTTAGTTTTAAAAGTGCCAAGTCAGCCTTTCTGCCCTTTACCTTCGTACCCAGATATCGACGAATGTTCAGGGGACAAGAACAACTGTGACCTTAATGCAATATGTACCAACATCGAAGGCTCATATAATTGCACCTGTAAAGAAGGATTTGTTGGAGATGGAAGAAGCTGTACACGTAAGTTTCTAAAACTACGTTTTACCAATGGCAGGTACAGTTTGTTAAAAAATGAGCATTTGATACTGGGTTTATGAAAAAAAAAGCTTTTCAGGGGAGTCCATTTGAGGGGGCTCTGTCAAGGCAGTAGTATACCAGGCTTTTATACGGCTGCATATCATTTGCATAAAATTTGCATACTAAAAATAGAGAGTTTGTATGGGAATGGTGGATGTTATGCAAATGAGGCTATATTAGCCTCAAATGAGGCTATATTATGCAAATGAGGCTATGTTATGCAAATGAGACTATATTACATTAAATTAACTAATTTACAATGTTTTTCGGGGGACTTTAGCCAGACTGCTTAATACACAGTTTACAACTTTTATTTTAGGAAGTGAAAGATGCCCCCGTCCAGATAAGGTCAGACCACAACACCGGGGACTACGTCCCCTACTCTTATCGAATAGTGAGTGGGTTCTTTAACGTCCCATACTATTTAATTTCCAGCAAGGGTTATGAGACGGGACTCCGGTTTACAGTCCATATCCGAGAAGACTTGAAAGTCTAACCATTTGCAGATGTAATTACAAAGGCAGCACGTTCTCGTCAGTTATTTTAAGACCCTGAGTGTTGGTCCGGCCGGAGTCGAATTCACGACCTCCCGCATGACAGCCCGATGCTTAATCAACTGAGCCACCGGTGCGCGGTGGTGGCACCAAAACGCACAAGAATACACCACACAACGGCTGCCTGTAACCCAACACCGCTTGCACTCAAAGGTCATCTTCCCAATAGCAATTAATTATTACACGCTCTCTAGTGACGCGAACTTGGCCTATGGTTTGGGTCATATGATCAGGAACGGCAGAAGAATGGCTGTTACTCGTCAGCGCTCTGAAATGTTCCGTTTATTTCCTGTCCTGTAATCGACGTTTTGTTTTCTCGATATAGTAACCATCACAATCCCAGCAGCTAGCCTTCTAAACTACTTTAGACCTAAGGGAGCGGCTGAGTCTGTCTTTATAAAGGAATAAATACTTAATTCGGCGAGTGTTTCTGAAAATAATCGTGGGATTAAAATAACCATAGAACTTGTAAATACATGATTTAAGCTGTTGAGTGACAATTTTTCTTTGAATACCTAGATAAGGTAAAACAATGAAAATTCCTTTTTTGGACACTGTAATAATATCCTTAGGTTTGTTTCGGTGTTTATTGACTACATCGTTCATGTTATAGGAAATAATACCACGGGGGTACCCATTGCGTGACAAATGCCTCTTGAGATCATCTAAAGCAGACTGTGGCAGACAGAGCGATGAACAGATTCGCAGACAACGATAAGTGAGTGTGCGGATGAGGTTAATTTTGTATATCCGGGGTGTAAAAGAATCCCATTGAGTGTAGAGTCCAGTGAACGTTTCTTTCGGTAGATGGAAGTGGAAAAGAGAAAATTTGGTTTTGGTCACCGTACGACCGTACGTCCACCCGTCCATGTATGCCAATGTCACCAGTATCACGTGACTATATCACGTGAGTCCCAGTAATCCTGGTTGATTTGTGTCAACTATGTGGACGTCAGCTCTTTTTCTGCATTTGCTTTGTACTTCATTGGCAGTTTTGAAATGCCAAGAACTGTTAGCTTGTCTTCAGAGTAGCTGACTAGTTTGTGTGTACATGGATCAATGCATGGGTTGCTTCCAGTTATCGTCTTGAGTTCTCTGGCCAGGAAAAGATGTTGACTTGAGATCCCGTGTGTACCTCAAGTCTTAACCTGTCCTTATACTGTCAATATCACGGAACATTCATCATTTTGAACTTCAACCTTGGTGGTGATGGCTCCAACAAACAGGTTACTGTTGCAGTGGTATTCTTTGGTTCCTTCTTCAAGCCCATGAACTTTATTTCGTGACCTGCACATGCTCCGGAAATGATGCTGTCTCTGCCAATTGTGTCACGTCTTTCCATACGCGGGGAATTTTGTCACGCCATGTCTTGTTCCGCAATTCCTGCAGTAAAACATCTTGTTTGCAGCTGGTTTTTCCTTCTTGTCTGAAAGCTGCTTTTTGAGGACTGATTTGCTCTTCTCCTTGCCAATACCATCTACTAATGAGTCACTTTCCTGTTCTTGAAGTTGTTTTTATGTCATTTCCGCTGATCTAACCACGTCTAGAGCTTTTTCAAGGGTCAGTTCTTGTACTCTGAGCAATCTTTCCCTCGTCTTGCAATTATTTACACCAAGCACAATTGGATATATGACGAAAAAACTCATGTGACATGGCCGCGGTAAGACGTGTTCCTTCGATCTGCTGTTTGCCGACGCTTATTTTAGCATATCTATTCTTCTTCAGTTGGAACGTTTATTCGAGTCAACCCTATTCGGATTTGTTCTTCAATGCAGCGCCTTTTTATAGGTTTTATTCTTCTAGGAGCCTTGGTTTTATCCACCTTTATCTTCATGCGTCGTCTCAACAGAGACGCCATTTTAAGTTGTCAGTCCGTGGCAGAACTTATTTATCATCTCGGATAAGTTACTATCCGAATTCTTCATCTTTCTTCCATCTTACAAGAATAATCAGAAGTGGTGATATAAGTACGAGTCCCGGTCCTGACAAATGTCCTGTGTGTAATAATACAGTTGCAAAGAACCATCGTGCTCTCTCTTGTGACACATGTAACCAGTGGTGTCATATCAAGTGTGGAAAGGTTAAACCTAGCGAGTACAAGAAACTACAACTTGTCGACAATTTCTCTTGGAATTGTCCCGCCTGTTCACCGCTACCTTTAACGACACCGGCTTGTTTACATCATAGTTTTAATTTTTCACCTTCAATTGGACGAGATAAACATTCGCTCGACTGCATAGTACTGAATGCACGCTCTCTTCGTAACAAGCTTCTGGATTTTCAGTCTGTAGTTTATGCTGGTAAGTTTGACATTGTCACCGTTTCAGAGACATGGCTCGACGACACAGTGTTCGATCATGAAATCTTGCCTACTGGATATACAATTTTTCGGAAAGATCGTGTTGATCGAAGAGGCGGCGGTGTGTTAATGGCCTTCAAATCTGACATAACTGCCTGGAGAAGAAATGACTTGGAATCTGACTGTGAGTTATTGTGGTGCGAATTCACTTCTTCTGCGGGTCAAAAGATATTATTTGGTTCATATTATCGTCCGCCAAATACTGGAATTGAGTATTTTGAATTGCTACGTGAATCTTTCACTGCTATTAATAACAAATTCGATAAGGTATTCTTGGCTGGTGATTTCAATTTGCCTAACTTCGACTGGATTAACCAAGTACCTCTTTCCTCAGAGACTATTTATTGGAATGCCTACGAATTATTAAACGATGCATTTCTTACCCAAGTAAACACTTATCGTACACGTAACAATAGTATTCTGGACCTGGTACTAACTACTGTTCCTGATCTCATTGATGATTTATATTCCTATCAGGATGTTGTGGAGTCAGACCATAATTGCATTTCTTTCAGAATTGGCCTCTCATCCACCGACTCTAGACCAGTGCTTAAAGAAGTTTTTAATTACAAGAAAGCAAACTTTGAAGAGCTTAAAAGAACTTTGTCATATGTTCCCTGGCATGTTGCTATGCTCGATGATGATCTAAACAGCATTGTTTCAAATTGGGAAGATCTATTCTGGGCAGCAGTTGATGACTTTGTCCCCAAGAAGAAAATCTCAGGCAAGCAAGTTCCACCTTGGATTGACGCAGAAGTAAGAGCCCTGTGTCGTAAGAAGGATAAAATGAGGCGTAAAGCCCTCAAAGAAAAAGATCAAGTGTACATTGATAAATTCAAGTCATTAAGAAAGGATGTAAAGAAACTCATCCGACTAAAGTACAACACTTATATTAAGAACTTGGCTGACAAAGTTGAGTCGAACCCAAAGAAGTTTTGGAACTTTTATAGCTGTAAAACTAAGTCTCGTAGACTCCCTCCAGCCATTAGAAGAGACTTATCAGATACTGATCCTGTATTCAATCCTACTGACAAAGCTAACTTATTTAACAACTATTTTCACTCAGTTTTTAATCATGTTGATAATGAACCTCCTCCACCTGGTTGCCATGCAAAAGTTTCTGTTCGTGAGTGCTTATCTCATATTACACTGCCTGCATCTGATGTCTTGACTACTCTGCTTCATCTTAATCCTTCGAAGAGTCCTGGTCCTGATGGAATACCCCCTCTACTTCTAAAGAATCTGGCACCTGAAATTAGTAACTCTGTTACCTATATCTTTAATAAATCCCTAAATGATGGAATTTTCCCAAGTAAATGGAAGGATTGTAATCTTACCCCTGTTTTTAAATCTGATCAGAAAGATGTTGTCTTAAATTACCGTGGTATCGCTTTATTACCCATACTATCTAAAGTTTTAGAAAGACAAGTTCACACAAGATTATACCAACATGTCTCAGGATTCTTGTACTCCCAACAGCACGGATTTAGGAAACAGAGATCATGTATTACACAGCTCCTACAATTTGCTCACACAATGGCCAAATCGCTCGATGATGGTATCCATACTGATGTAATATATCTTGACATGGCTAAAGCCTTCGATAAAGTTCCTCATGAAAAACTGCTGTATAAATTAGAAATGGTTGGTGTGAGGGATCCACTCTTGGCATGGTTAAGGAGTTATCTTGCTAACAGACGACACAGAACTGTGATTGATGGATTTGCTTCCGACTGGAGATATGTCCCTTCTGGTGTTCCACAGGGATCCATTATTGGCCCTCTCCTTTTCCTCATTTTTATAAATGACATTGCTGACGATATCAGCACTGACACAAATATCCCCCTTTATGCAGATGATGCTAAATGTTATAGGAAATTGCTTGTTCCAGCTGACCAAGCCATTCTTCAGTCTGACCTCAATACAATTGTAGATTGGAGTGAGTTATGGGGAATGTCTTATAATGCCTCTAAATGTAAACATCTTAGTCTTACGAAAAAGCAAAAGCCGTTAGAAACAACATATTTTCTTGGAGGCAATATATTATCTAAATCTGCATGTGAGAAAGACCTGGGTGTTTTAGTTAACAGTAAGCTCTCCTGGCATGATCACATTGTAAACAAAGTAAATAAAGCTAATAGAGTGCTACGACTAATTAGAAGAACTTGTGGAACCCACGCTAATACTGATGTAATCAAAAAGCTTTATATTCATCTTGTTAGACCTCATCTTGACTATGCTTCACAAGTCTGGTCTCCCCATCAGGCCTATTTAAGCAATATGATTGAAGGTGTACAGCGTCGTGCTACCAAACTTATGGTTGGAAGCAAGTTATCATATTCTGATCGTTTATTGAAAACTGGCCTCATGTCACTTTCTTCAAGAAGAATTTACTTGGATCTGCTTTTCCTATTTAAATGTCTACACGGTCAATATGACCTTGATGTGTCTGGTTATCTACAATTTTATGAACTCGAATCTTATAATTTAAGAAATACTGAACTAATGTTTAAAAGTATTTATGCTAGAACTGACACATTCAAGTACTCTTTTTTTCCTAGAGCTGTACGTTCATGGAATAAGTTACCTTTATCTGTTAAAAAAAGTGACTCAGTCTCTAAGTTCAAACAAGAGTTAAAATTGTTTTGTCTTCAGATCGATCGCCATGACTGATCTTACATTCTTTTTTTTTTTTACTTTTTAATTAATCAATTAATTAATTTTTATTTATTTAATTAGTACTATTATTATTATTATTATTTTTATTTTTTTTTTATTTTTTATTTTGGTAGCCTACACTTGTTAGGGAAGTTCATTCCTGTTTTGTGGGTTTCCAACAGCATACTTGTTTTTAGTGTCATAGTTAAGTATTTGCATACTTGTAATTTGCTTCTTTGCTGTGAAATAAATAAAGTAAAGTAAAGTAAAGTAAAGAGAGTTCCTTAGTTCCAAATTCACAGGTTTCACTTAATTTTCTCAGTACAGTCACATATTGGTCGATGATTTCGCCGCTCTCTTGAGCCCTTGAGAAGAACTTGTATCTTTCGTAACTGACATTCGTCTTGGTTCACAGTGTTCTTCAAATTTCTGTAATACCTTGTCAATCTTTGTGTCATCACCTTCTGTGTCCCACGTTAGCATGTTGAAAACATCGGTAGCATCATTGCCGATGACTGTTAGTAGCGTGGTCACTCTCGTCGCACTTTCTTTCTTGTTTATTCCAGTGGCAATTTCATAATCAATAAACTTCTGTTTGAACTTCTTCCAGTTTTCGGAGGTATTACTGCAGCTTAAATCATGTGGTTCCGGAGGTGGAAGGCCAAAATGCATAGCTATTTCCTATGAGTTTATCTCTTGACTTGTTGTAGGTACGTTTTCTTATGACATGTGTGTTGCACACTGAGCGGACGGAAGCATGGATTCGGACTCGCACTAAAAACACATACACATTCAAAAATGGCGGACAACAACAACCTCGTGTCTTTATTCTTCCCATGACTCCTTGCTACAGTTTTGTTGCTGGGGGGAGAGGGGTTAACACCGTATTCCTTAACCTAACTGTATAGGCCCTACACACTCCCCCTTAGGAAAAGAAAAGGTCGTCCTCGACATTAGACAGTTATCTAAGACTGGCGTCTGCGGTTATCAATACACAAGTCTCCTCTTTTCATTCCTGAGGTCAAGTGGAAAGGGGTGATCCGGCCCTAACCACAAAGCCACGAGTACAACCACTTAAGACTTGTATACACATACAGTTTGGACTACTGTTAAGGTTCAACGACTTCCACTGGCATACTACTAAGTGTGATGTTGTAAAGTAACAAGTGCAACTTGTGTTCTGTCCTTTTGTTTTTTTGTTAATCTTAATCACAGAAAAAAAAATTCACAAAGTTCGTGTTAGGATTTTTCTGATCACTTTAGAAAGGATATGAGCCAACGTATCCGTATGGTGTAGGATAAGTAACTGGCCAAACAGAGTTCATGCGGACATTAGGAATTCCTCCAAGGGGTCCTGGTACCAGGGGTACAGGTACTGGTGCCGCTCCCGCATTGTGGCTAATTAAACACAGTCCCGCTGGTTGGTAATAGCTCGGAGTTCCAAAGCTGTCATAAGTTAGTAAGGTAGGTGGTCTGCGTTCCCTTATCGGTCTCCCTTCTCCTGGTCTGACTTCTGACTGCTCTACTACAGATGGTTCAAGGACTGGATCTGTCGGTGCTTGTATCTGCAGGTCAGGTTGGTAGATACTGGAGCCCGCCTCCTCATCAGCGCATGCCTGGTTGGCTGAAGGCTCCTTGGCTGAACAGCTACTGTCTGACAACGCGCTTTCTGGCTCTACGGGAGTGAAGGTTAACATCCCTGCGGATTCTTCTTCAGAACTGTCTCCGACATTGGAGGCCCCTGGTGACGACAGATGTGGCTGGGCAGTTGGCAACTTCCGTTTGGATCTTTTGCGGGTGTCACCGGGCCTTGCTTCAAAAGGAAGATCATTGCATGGTAGTAGAAGGTTGCGGTGAATCACGCGGTGTCGCCCTCCTCCAGATTCAGGCATAATTTCATAAATTGGACTCTCTTCACCTTTCCGTCTCACTACCTGGTGGATGGTGTCTTCCCAGTAGGACCTCAGCTTCCCAGGGCCGCCTCTCTCACTTAAGTTTCGTACAAGGACTCGGTCGCCTGGCTTGAGTACTGGACTGTGAACTCTCCGGTCATACTGTTTCTTGCCTCTGAGTCCAGATAGCCGAGATTTCTTAGTGGCTATTCCGTATGCTTCTTTCATTGCCACTCGTTAACATAAGCTGGGTAACTTGAGTAGGCAGTGGGTTTGGTACCAAATATGACATCAATTTGGAGTCTTGGGGATCGCCCAAATAATAGGAAAAACGGCGAATATCCTGTCGCTTCATGGCGAGTGCAATTGTAAGCATGAACCACCTTTTGGAGGCTGTCCTTCCACTTGGACTTCTGGTGCTCAGGCAAAGTTCTTAGCATGGATAGCAGTGTTTGATTCAGGCGTTCTGTCTTTCCGTTTCCTTGGGGATGATAAGGCGTTGTTCGAGATCGGACCATACCACAGCATTCCTCCAGCCGATGGAACAACTGATTTTCAAATTCACCACCTTGATCATGCAAGATTCTTGCCGGAAACCCGAAACGTAATATAAAGTCATTATACAATTTGTCCGCTGCTGTTCGTGCAGACTTGTTGGTGGTCGAATACGCTTGGGCAAATCTTGTAAAATGATCAACTATAACCAGGATATACTCGTATCCCCCTTTGCTTTTTTCAAGGTGTACAAAGTCCAATGACACCAGTTCGAAGGATGTGCTACACTGTATGGTCTCCATTGGTGCTTTTGGCAAGATGTTTGGTCTCTTTTGTTTGATGCAACTACAAACATGCGTCAAGTAATGTTCAATGTCTCTTTTCATCCGGGGCCAATAAAACTGTTCCCTGGCAAGGTGAAGGACCCTTTCTGTCCCTAAGTGTCCCATTTCTTCATGTAGCTCTTTGTAGACCACTCGATGAAACTTCTGCGGAAGGACAATCTGAAGATTAGGGCCACTTCTGCGCCGGAGGATTCCATCTTCTCCAACTGCGAGTTTACTCCATTCACGTGTACTGCAGGTGACGCCTGGCGCTTGTCTTGTGCTGCGAGTGCTTTGCCGGGTTCCTTATACCGAATCACTGCACTCATCACCTTGTCTTTCCTCTGAGCCTCGTACAGTTCCTTAGGTGTGAGAGGTTGCACCCTCGGTTCATAATCCACATTCATAATGTGTCCCATTTCACTTGGCTGACAGGATACCGATAGGAACCAAACTGGATCTCCTTTCTGCTGGGCATTCAGTGCTTCCACTGTGGCTTTAATCCAATGCGGTTCTACTTCTTCAGTACACATGTCTATGAACTGTTCCATATGCATCCTAGAGAGAGCATCAGCATCCCGGTTGGCCGTTCCTGGTCGGTACTTTATCGTGAAGTAGAAGTCAGCCAGCTCCGCTACCCAACGGTGTCCAGTTGCATTTAGTCTCGCCGTAGTTAAGACATAGGTCAACGGGTTGTTTTCTGTGTAGACCGTGAAGTGCGGGGCATAATACAGGTAGTCCCGAAACTGTTCAGTTATGGCCCACTTAAGTGCCAGAAATTCCAGCTTACTGGAGTGAAGATGATGGTTCCGTTCCGCTGCAGTTAGCGCACGAGATCCGTAAGCAATTACCCTTAGTTGACCGGCCTGCTTCTGGTAAAGTGCTGCCCCAAGGCCCTGTTCTGACGCATCCGTGTGAAGAATAAATGGCTGGGTGTGTTGAGGGTAAGCCATCACAGGTGGGTTACTAATAGCACTGATAAGCTTATCGATTGCGGCTTGGTGTTCACTGGTCCAGTTGACTGGCTCCCGGGATGATACGTTTCCCTTATTTCTGACTGGTCTTGTATTTCTCCTCTGAGTTCACCGCGGCGACTGTCCTCTCTTTTCAGGTTCTTTAAGAAGATCGTAAAGGGGCTTTGCAATCTTGGCGAAATCACTAATGTACCTCCTGTAATAGCTTAATAGTCCTGTTAGTTTACGGACTTCACCCACAGTCTCTGGCATAGATTCTCTAAGACTCGTGACCGCTTTAGTAGTCTTGGGATCAATGCTGTGTCCAGACTGATTTACAATTCGGCCTAGATAGCGGACCTATCTCCTGAACAGACTACACTTGCTTGGCTTCAATTTCACTCCATATTTGCGCAGGCGTCTCAACACTATTCGCAAATTTTCCACATGTTCTTCAAACGTTCCACTATAAACTATGACATCGTCCAAGTAAGGAATGCAAATCTCGTCGCGGATACCTTCCAAACAATTTTCCATGAACCGCTGAAAGCTTGCTGGTGCATTACTCAGCCCAAATGGAATCCGAGTCCATTCATACAGACCCCAAGGTGTGATGAAGGCAGTCAGGTGTCTGCTCTCTTCCCGAACAAAACCCTGATGGTATGCCTTTCCCTGGTCTAACACTGAAAACCAGGAGCTCCCTCCAAGATTATGCAGTGTCTCTCGGACTCTTGGTATTGGGTGCCTATCTGGTACTGCCTTACGGTTCAGCTCCCTGTAATCCACGCACAGGCGTAACCCTCCATATTTCTTCCTTACACACACAACGGGAGATGAATAATTTGACTGAGACTTAGTTATCCATCCCCGGTTGAGCAGATCTTCAATGTAGTGTTTAACTTCAGCATACAGGGGACGGGGAATTGAGGAATAGCTCTTCTGGACTGGCATGGTGTCTGACAACTCCAAATTTAATTGAAGCCCCTCTATCTGTCCCATATCATCATCATCTTGGGAGAATGACGCAGCCTCCTCCTCTAGCATGGTCATGGCCAACTGGCGTTGACTTTCTGTCAGGTCACCTAACACCACGGCTGGTGGACTTTCTTTCATTAGCAACTTCCCTGTTTACTTGATGTTGGGGTACTGATGGGTTTCCATCCTGGAGTGAGGTACCACCTGTTCCCTTTGGATCCACAGCTTTCGAACGAGGGAGGTCCTTTCTTACTACTTCCAAAGGGGTAACCGATTGCACTAGCTGCAAGTGTCCCAGTAGCGTTCGCCGGCTAAGGACTACATCATGCTTTGAGGGGTTACGGACTGTAATGTTCACCCTGTGTGGCGACCCTCCTGGTGGGGTGATGAGCTGCTCTACAACTTCCAAGTCCGCTGGCCAAGGCATACCTGGGTCTGGTTCAAATAACACTGGTGTCCTCGCCTCTAGAGAACCACAGTTAATTCTACACGGTACTGTCACTGCCTGCCCTCGTGGTACCGTCAGATTGCGCTTACCATTCTTCAACACACCCATGTCCTCCATACTTGCATTTTGCACCAAATCAACCAACGCAGTAACATTCTCCAGTGCTACATCCTTTAAAGCCGTATTCATGATGTCAACAATGGAGCTGCTTCCTTCGGTTTCTCTATCCTTCACTACTTCTTCTATTACATTGTACCCAATGATTAGAGTTTCCAACTCATCTCTTGCAATGAGGAATGGTACAGTTAGAGAACTTGATGACTCTGTGTCCGACTAGAGCTGAAACTGTACTTCCACCCACCCTTCAAATGGTATGGTTCCACCATTTGCTGTTCTTAAGTTCAGTCCTACATCCTCGCCAAGCAACTCTTCAATGTTCCTTAACTTTGAGGAAGGCAAATATTCCTCAAGCCAGCTCTTGGACACAATAGACACCTGTGCACCCGTATCCCAAAGGGCTTCGACTGGGACTCCATTGAGAACACATGACACCTTACACTTCTTGCCAACCAACCTTGCAACTACCACACGCTGCCTGGGTGTCAAATGACTAGCAAATACATAACCATCCCCCCGAAGTACTGGCGAACTGTTCCTAGCTTCCAGTTGCTGGATCGCTTGGCAGAGACCCTTGTGACTGTCCCAGTGACGTTTCTGACAACTTCGACCACAATAACGAACTGCTTTACAACCTAAACATTGTTTGAAACTTTGTTGGGATCCTGCTGCAATACTCTGACAATCAGCACACTGGTGGGACTTTATAAATCTGTCCTGGGGCGGGGCTACTTCCTGTCCCTCGGCTGTAGCCCCCGCCTGTTTCCCGGCCCTGATCTCCGTTTCCGACATCCACAGGCCCAATGGTCACTACAACCACAAATGTGGCAGTGGTCGCACAGCTGCCCCTTTCCTTCCTTTTGACAGTCGATACAGCCCCTTGGGCCCTGATACCCTTGCAGATTCTGATTTACAGGTAGGGGCCTGGTGAAACGTTCCTCGTTGGTTAGATTTCTCTCAACTGATTCTTTTAAAGTGGTAAGTTTTAAACGGACCGCTTGTAGTGCCGCCATGAACTCCTCTTCTCTAGGACTCTCTTTTCCCGGGGAGTTAAGCTTCTTAGCGGTTGCCCCTTGTTGGATGGATCCCCCTTCCCCTTGTGATGCATGCACTTCGTTCACCCTTGGGTTCCTTTGACGAGGGTAGAGCCTAGTTTGGATTTTCTTTCACTTTCTTCTGAAACTACTACATTCATTTGTTGAATTAGATCCTCATCCTGTACATCTGGTTTTTCTATTATTGGTCTCAACCTGATCCGAATGGCCTCATCTTGAAGACCAGTGTCTATTGCAGGTAAAAACATTCCCTGCACTAGCTTTAGATCATATTTCAACTGAGTATCAACCTCCTGCGAGGCAAACAGGATTTTTTGTCTTGTATCGAGGGCTCTGATTAAAAAGCTTTGAGGATTTTCCTGTGGCTCCTGAACTAAAGTTGATAGCTGTCTGTACAGGTCACTCGCACTCTTCTCCTGAAAATGGGATCTCAGAATACGTCTTAATCGGGGGAGTGTTAAGTCACTCAGTCCTTCTAAATAGCTTCGTAATCTCATCCCTGTATTAATAGCCCTGACCACTGCATCAACAACCTCTTGTGGCTTGTAGCCCTTTTGCAGTGCACCTTCAATTTGTCTCACTAGACTCACAAAACTCAATTTGTTATTTTGCCCTGGTTCCCCGATTTGGCCAATAATCTTTAGTTCTCGTTTAAAATCACACGGTTGGAAGTATAATGACTTTGACTCACCATTCGCCTTCACCTCCTCTTTGTTGTCAACATCCTTCTCCGGTGGATGTGCTTTACCCGTGGTCAATGCCTCAAATTTCTGTTTAATCACCTCATATTCCAACTTCATCTTTTCTAGTTCCGATTGAGAGACTTCCGACTTCATTTTTTTGCTTACATCCTCGAGCGGTGGACACCAAGGTGTGTCAATCATTATTCCAGTCCTGAAATCTTCCAAAAACTCGGTGTCCGGCTCCACGCTGCCCTTCAATTTGGCTTCGAGATGTTCCTCGATCAATCTGACAAGCCCTTTCCTCGTTTTATCCTTAATGTCACTGTCACCGCAGCCTGAAGTCTTAGCAACTACTCCTAGATCCTCAACCTTTAGCTGGCAGAGAGGACTCTGGATCTCCATTTGTATGTCTTCGATCTCCATCGCGTGTGTTGATTCCTTTGCGAGCGTGTGCACGATTTCAGCTACTTCAAAAACTTGTTTCCTTGTCTCCTCGCTCCCGTCCTCATCGATTGCTTAAAACTTTGTCTTACTTTCTTTCATATCTCCCGGACAGACCCCCAAATGTTGCACACTGAGCGGACGGAAGCATGGATTCGGACTCGCACAAAAAACACAAACACATTCCAAAATGGCGGACAACAACAACCTCGTGTCTTTATTCTTCCCATGATTCCTTGCTACAGTTTGGTTGCTGGGGGGAGAGGGGTTAACACCGTATTCCTTAACCTAACTGTATAGGCCCTACATGTGCTCTGATCTCCGCAGTCGATTACTTGAATTTGCCGCTCGTATTCGTTATAAAATTCATGATCAGAATGGCTGAATTTACGGTGCGTGATTCACTTGACACCGTGTTATAATCTCGTTATTTTGGGTCGATATAATCAGATGAACACAGATGCAAAGTGAACCCTAACAGTTTAATTCATCGTCAGGAGTCC
>NC_090876.1:11948571-11951071 GCF_036669935.1 Montipora foliosa
CCATATAACTTGCTCAAGGCGCGCGAAAGATTGCGCCTGCAAATTGCAATGGTTTTCCGTTTCCTTTTCATTGGGTGATAAACTGGCGCGATATTTTCAAGCCAATCACCAAGCGTAGCAAGTTCAATCCCATAATTACTTTCGACAGTCATTTGAAAATCGCTCTATGACGGTACTGATATTGATTTATAACATGTGGATGAGGATACCATGTGGCTACAAGGTTAAAATGATGTGGGTTCAAACTGTGACAAAATAAAAAGTTACAACCGTAATAGATTAGTTATGCAAAGCACAGAGAAACGATAAAAGACGATAGAATTACACTAACAGGAAACGATGATACCTTCATGCACGTGCGTTTTACATTTTGGTACATTTCTTTGCCGTCATCTCCTAAATGACGACGTGACATGACCAAATTCAAGGTTCTGTGGAGGACGTTAGCACATGACGATGAATTTTCAGTTCTCTCTCTACGCTTCCAACCCACTCATACCAGTTTCATTCCTAGACAGTTACTACACATTTTTAACGCGTAACGACATTGAATAGTTTCGTACTGATATGAATAACGCGAACTTGTATTTTTAAATGAAGTCCTCATAACCGTCGTCGTCCTCGTTTCGTAAGCTCTCTAATGCTAATTGGGGGACAGTAAGGACAAACAAACTTAACACCAACAGAACGATAATGAAGAAAAAACGTTAAAATCTTACGCATTCTTTTTCCTCTCTAATGCTAATTGGGGGACAGTAAGGACAAACAAACTTAACACCAACAGAACGATAATGAAGAAAAAACGTTAAAATCTTACGCATTCTTTTACTTAATGTCAGTCAAAAGAGATGGATGTGGCGAGTGACCGCCTTCAAGAGTTGCAAAAAGAAGTTTATTTTCTTTTTGTATGTTATAAAAATCGTCTCGTTTGATTTAGAGTCGTCAGTCTTAGCTTACCTGGCAATTCAGTAGTTTTGGTAGTTTTGCAAAGTAGTGAAGGTAAACACTAAGGAGATCGAATGTCAAAGGGAGATTTGATCTGATTTGATTTGCGTTAATTTGTTAATTTCAATTTACAGTGCATGTCGCCGCCTAGGGCTCCTGCGCTAGTAGATTAGACAAATTTCCTTTCCTTTCCTTTTCTTTTAATTGTAGATCGTTCCCACAGTGAATTAAAGGTTAGAGAATGGGGTGGCTGCGACATCTGTTGACTGTATTGCTCTTGCGTTTTAGTATTTAGGTCTATGTAAAGCCCAACCTCGTTTCCAGGGTCTCTCATCTTCCCGCCCACTGGAGCTCCAGTGGGCGGGAAGATGAGAGACCCTGGAAACGAGGTTGCGGAAAGCCCTGCACTTTTACTCTGATTCCAGGGGGTTGGCTGCTTGTCTCCAAAGTTGTGATGAATAGCTCAACTCCTCCTACTCAGGCGCCACTCAACACCTCATATCGTGGAATAACGAGGAACGAGATGCTTCTCACAAAAACTGCCATGAATGAGCTGAGAATACACATTAATTTCTCTCAACTGAGATTCCACTGCAAGAAAGAGCAATCTGGGCGCACGTTTCACATCACCACTGCTGATAACAGTTCGGGTGAGGCTGTCGTCCAGTACTTCAGCGGTCAGACGAATGTTATGCCTAAAGCTTGTTACTCTTTTGTTAAAATGAACGACGACAAATCTAAGTTAGCGTCAAAATGTAATAAATGGGGAAAGGGCACCAAGTACCACGTCGGTAGATGGGGGCATCCAGGATTAATTGAAGACCGATTATATAATCACCCTGCTTTTGCATGGAATTCGAATCACTGGCTCCTTGGTTATAAGGGCACTAAGTTTTGGGGCAGGTTTGAATGCGATGATTATAAAAAAAATGTATCTGCTGGTGATTTTTGGAAAATTTATGTTCGTTAGAAACGGAGCTCATTTTGGTTGACTTGAGTAGTGTCAATTAAATAGCCCCATGAATGTAGCTGTCATATTATTTGTCCTTTCTTTCCGTTTTGGTTAATGTGGCTTGCTAAGTGTAAAGGTGATCATTTGTGATTCCAAGTTACTCAGTTCATTTATTAATAAAGTTACAAATCAAAAACCGAAAAATAGGGTTAGCATAAGCACATATCTTCAATATCAAGATTCCCAAAATTATGAAAAAAAAAATTTTATTTCTACAGCTATATAAGACTATTTTCATCAGTTAAATCTTGACCGATGTTGTTGTATCTAGTCTGCCTTAAGTGGTGCTGGCTCTGAGGCAATATTTCTTTGGTAGCTGAACAGGCACAGGCTGGGCAACTGCATTCCTTTCCTCACACCGCTTGATAACTCCTGAAATCAGACCTGACAAAAAATTGTATGATTTCTTCTCACTGATTGGCTTGACAACCCATCGCTTATGGGCCTTCGGAAAGCACATGTTGTAGCGTGCCTGGCCTGCATGTTCTCTTGCCTGTGCTCGAGCTTGATTACTTATTAATTAAACCATCTTGGGAAGTACCC
>NC_090876.1:11953571-11958571 GCF_036669935.1 Montipora foliosa
TTTCCCAAGGCATCAGTGTACATTACCCCATCTGCGTTTAGGTTTATCCGCAAAGAGACAGAAGTGGTTGAAGAAGAGGTTACACTGGTCACCAAAACGGATAGAGCTTGCGTGCCCACTCATTCATCAACTTGGGCGTCCAACAGCATGCGTCTTCGGTGGGGAAGGCTAGGTATCCACGAACCGGAAGAGTTGCATAGATATAGGAAATACTCGGAGGAACTTCGTGGCTTATGTGCTCGAGTGCATGACTGTACGTTATATTACATGGATTCGACAACAGAGATTGATATTCTGTCTGTGACTGGGGCTGACAAATGCCCTTACAGGAAGTACGAACAGTTGCGCTTGCATTCTTTAGAGTACCAGGTTACAAGTGCAAGGGAACGTTGGCAAGAAAATCAGGACATTAAAGGCTCTGAGAGGGAGATTGGAGACAACATAGTCAATGTTGCTAATTGCCTCCTAGATTGTATCAGTAAGGCAGATACGGATATGAAACATGTAACTGGCGAACAGTTGCAGAGGGTACTGAATCTCGTACTCGATCAGTGCGATGAGGTCTTGAGAAGAATCGCCTGCCTCAGACTGCCACCTGTGTATCCACGTTTACTAGAGCTAACTGATGCTGGTCCAGGGGTGGGTGTGTCCAGTGCAGAGTCCAGAATACGAATTCTAGAGAAAGCAAGAATGCTTGGCAATGAAAAGGTCTTGAGGATTCACCGGGCAAGAGAAGACTCGGGACAGAATGAAGGGGAGTGACTCAATGCATGTATAGGTGATGCTCTGTGTGATGGAGGTAGTCTTAAATGGCAGATATACGAGACTTTACATGGACTTTCTGAAGAGGAAGTGAAGTCTCTTTCAACTTCAAAACTAGAGGCGCACAGCAGTAAAGTCATGGAAAAAAATGCGTGGGATGTTGCTGAGGAAGTGTGTCTTCGAATTGACGACTCCTCAGCGCCACGGGGGTATATTTCAGCATTTTTGGTCGACCGACCAGAAAATCACTTTTTCTACAACCGTGAGTACTTGAAAGAGTATCTCTGGGTCACCAATAATCAAAAGAGTTCTGTTCCTGGGCATGGGTATTTTTCCAAGCTAGAACAATTTGAGAGCCTTCATTGCGAGAAAGGAGAGCTTTATGCTTATATGGAATATAGACGAATGTCGTGTCAAGAGCGAAATGGCCAACTATGTCAATTGTGCGAGAAGGATGAGACTACCAGCGCTCCACTTCCAACTTGACGACCACATCCCGACTATGGCAAGCTGCCAATCTTCCATTATCTCTCTTGGAGTGCAACCCCCACCAATGGCCGTGGGCCGAGAGACTTCCAGCCTCAAGCTCAGATTAGGCGATTGTTTGAGGAAAGTGAACTAGTCCGTGGGGACAGTGAGGGCTATTAGAAAGTTTTCAGATAAATACATTGTCTCCGAAAAGCTTGTGGCAGAGTATTTTGAGCACCTTGCCCAGATAAAAATGCGCAAGGAGAAGGAGAAAGAAGAGACTGAAAGGGAGCGAATGGAACGGCTGAACCGGGAGTACAATGACATTGACTGGGCTGTACTGGATTGACTGGACTGTACAACTCCGATAAGCTGTCGTCCTTAAGGGTGGACGAGCTATCCTTGTACTTTTCCCATCACAAGATCACCTTTAAAGGGAAGAAAGCTGAAAAGGTCGCAATGATCAAAGCGCACATTGGCAGCTTGCTGTACAATTCAATGGAGGGTCAACAACCTCGGCAGCCACCGCCAAGAAATGTGAGGCAACAAGTGACCTCATCACTTTCCGAGGTCGAAACTGACTCGCAAGGTGATGTAGTAGATCGAGTTGTCGGTTGAAGTTCGAGTAGCTTAAGTGACGAATCCTCACCGGAGACTGATTTTATACCAGAACCCCCGCGCGGAAACATCAAAATATGGGCGAAAGCGGGCACGGGTCGAAAGAGACTATTATGTTAGTTGGGAGAAGGTAGTTTTTTGACAAGTAAATTTTTCGACACCTTTAAATAATTTAGACTAAACGCGACTGGTAGCTTTGCTTGTATATACAAAATAGAAGCGACATGGAGTAATTTTTTCCTTGCCAAAAAAACCTATTACCCTCCCCGAGTTGAGAATAAAACAGGTTTGACCCTCCCCAATTTGTAAAAAAAATTACTAAGGACCCTCCCCTCCCAATTAAAAACGTACCTAACCTAAAACAATGCTGTTCTCTTGTTGGAGTGTAGATGAAAAGCAACAATTTGCGTTTCATATTTCATTTACATATTGAGACACTCTTAAGGTATTCACGAGCAACAATAGTCAATTGAGTGCCAGAATTTCGTCTCAGCTTCTTGTGTTAAGCTGTGGGAAGCTGTTTAACTGTTAATTGATACCAAAAGGCTTTCTGTTCCACTGTCATCTTTTGCCACTGTAAAATCACTCTGTCTTTGATTACTTCTATACTGTCTTGAGAGTTTAAGTTCTTTACGACACAAATGCTGGTTCGCAATACACGCAGCTCACTGAACGTTTTCGGGATAATTTATTCCCTACTGCATTCTTGTGCGCATCCTATTGCCTTTCATTGCAGTCGATAAAGATTTCTTCGAAAACCTCATTCATTGTATGGTCGGTTTTGCGGATACGAGGTCACGAATTAAAAGTATTCGTTGAAACATGATAGTATAATACAAAAAGACACTAAACTTTACTCGGCGTCTCCAACTAACCCTGGAAGTTTGAGTCCAGTACGTAAACGAAATCCTCTTAAAAAATAATTTTAGAGAATTACTTTGTCATCAGCAATCAAATCCATTTTAGATCCTTTATTTTCACATCGCTGTGTCAGTTAGCCGTCGACGCAAAAACTGAACCGGTGTACTATTTAACGCGACATGAAAATCACCAGGTGTATTGCCCTGTTATAAACAGAAATGACTAGAAATCGAGATCTCAATACATCGATCCAATGCATCAAAAATCGATTCTCGCGTTGTGTTGTCGAGGAATTGAACATACTGAGCATCTTTCAACCAGGACTTTGATTTCAGCACTCATTCCTGGCCAGAACACAATATCTCTAGCCTTTCGTAAGCATGAAGCCACAACCTTGGTGACTTGAATGGATCCTCGAAAGTATCTCCGGTCTCATGGCTTTAGGGACAATCACTCTTTGGTTCTTGAACAAAATCCCATTGTGGAGTGAAATCTCTTCTCTGTAATTCCAAAAATCTCTCACCTGTATTGGCACGTGTTCTTTCCTCTCAGGCCAGCCGGTAACTACTGTTGTCTTAAGAGTTTCTAGAGCCAGGTCTTGGGCTGTGGCTTTCTGCAGCTGTGTTAACCTCTCAGGGGTTATTTTGATAGAGTCGAACGGGCTGAGTGACTCGAGCTCAAGGACAAATACTTGAAAATTGTCTTGGGTCTTCTCTGTAGCTTTCAGTGAGGCTCTGAAGAGGTGATCGGCAATGAACATCTGCGTGCCAGGCTTGTAGTTACCATCAAGATTGAAGCGCTGCCGCCTTAATAACATACGTTGCAGGCGACAAGGAGCAGAAACAATGGACTTCCGGAAGATGCTCTGCAACGGCTTATGGTCTTTTTCAACGGTGATTTTCTCACGACCAGCGAGGTTTTGACTAAATCTTTCGCAGGAGGAGACAATAGCCAAACACTCTTTCTCTATTTGGGCGTACTGTCTCTCAGTCTGTGATAAAGATCGTGAGGCGAAAGCAACGGGTTGGCCGTTTTGCAGAAGGGCTGCTTCTAACCCATGTTCACTGGCATCACACTGCACTACCACTGGTTCTTGTACATCATAATACTTAAGCACAGGATGCTTGACTACTAGCTCACGTACTTCCTTGAATACTGTCTCATGCTGCTGTGACCAGATAAACCTTGCTTCCTTTGCGGTCATTTCTCTCAGTGGCTGCACAGGTCTTGGGCTGTGGCTTTCTGCAGCTGTGTTAACCTCTCAGGGGTTACTTTGATAGAGTCGAACGGGCTGAGTGACTCGAGCTCAAGGACAAATACTTGAAAATTGTCTTGGGTCTTCTCTGTAGCTTTCAGTGAGGCTCTGAAGAGGTGATCGGCAATGAACATCTGCGTGCCAGGCTTGTAGTTACCATCAAGATTGAAGCGCTGCAGCCTTAATAACATACGTTGCAGGCGACAAGGAGCAGAAACAATGGGCTTCCAGAAGATCTTTTGCAACGGCTTGTGGTCTGTTTCAACGGTGATTTTCTCACGACCAGCGAGGTACTGACTAAATCTTTCGCAGGAGGAGACAATAGCCAAACACTCTTTCTCTATTTGGGCGTACTGTCTCTCAGTCTGTGATAAAGATTGTGAGGCGAAAGCAACGGGTTGGCCGTTTTGCAGAAGGGCTGCTTCTAACCCATGTTCACTGGCATCACACTGCACTACCACTGGTTCTTGTACATCATAATACTTAAGCACAGGATGCTTGACTACTAGCTCACGTACTTCCTTGAATACTGTCTCATGCTGCTGTGACCAGATAAACCTTGCTTCCTTTGCGGTCATTTCTCTCAGTGGCTGCACAACTTCTGACAACTTTGGAAGAAACGTAGATAAATACCAGCAGCCCCAGCAGCTCCTTCTTAGATGTGGGCCTCGGCATTTGCTAAACAGCCTTAATTTTTTCTGAATCGGGCTTTAGACCATCTTTTGTAATTAGATGAGCCATGAATTTGACTTCAGTCTTTCGAAGATTTAGCTTGCTGCTGTTTAAGGGTAGGTTGGCTTTGCGAGCCTTATCCAGTAGGCGGGTCAAGTTTCCATCATGATTTCTGCTGGCTTCAACTTGATTTTCTCCATAGCCCATCACCAATTTATCATCCCTTATCACTGCTACACCAGGGAGACCTTCCAGCTTCTCACGAAGTTTACGTTCAAATTCTTCTGGAGCTAGATTAATTCCAAAAGGTAACCTTAGGTACTTGTAGCGGTCAAAGGGTGTCCAGAATGTGGTCTTCAGACTG
>NC_090876.1:11968571-11973571 GCF_036669935.1 Montipora foliosa
CCTCTTCAACTACAACTGCCTTGGCCTTTTCCCTGATTTGCACACTGTCCAAAACCTTCCCAGGTTTTCCAATATACGCCTTTAGGTGTCCATAATTATAAATGATTCGATATTTCCACTGATTTAGTCCTTACGTTTCTGATGCAGAGAAGTCTGACGAATGCCCGCTACGAATTATTACAGATGGTACTTGCATACTGTCAAGTTTGATTGACTGATCCCGCATCAACGCATTCAAAGGCGATAGAACTAAAATATAGTCACTGACTTCCATCCACGCGTCAAAAACGAAAGGCAAAAGCTGAAATATCAAGGATTTTCCATACTACCGAAACAGGTAGACTGTTTTTTCGGAGAAGAACGTAACATCGTTACCGACAAATGTCTTTGAATTGTGTGCACGTGATCAACAGATGACACCATAAAGGTAAGCGCACGTGATCACATTCCTAAGCGCCTGAAGCCCGTGAGAAATAATCGCGCGCTTTTCCGTGAATAGCAAGGGAAGATCTTTTATTCAGGAAAAAAGGGATAGAAGAAAACCTCCGAGCTAACATAATCGATGACATTGACAGTTCCTTGAAGCTGACCACCTCATTTTCTTCGGTCGTTATAATTTCACACCTTTCTCTTTCGGGAAAAGAAATATTCTAAAAAACTTTCAGTTTCAGTTTCAATTTTCGAAAGATCAAAGCGATGAAGCGCGGCGAGCAAAGGGATGTTATGACGTGTGTATCCCTTTTTATGAAGCAGCATAAAGCCACGAGACCCAAAACATTCCCGTTTGTCGCCAACGGCAACTGCCGCGGCAGTCTCTCAAAAAGCAGTCTACCAGTTTCGGTAGTATCCAGTGGGCAAAACAAACTAAAACATCCTTATTTTTCTCCACAATGTTTCTGAGTGCTTCTATCTGCGGTTCACGAAGAGAGATCGACTCTAAATTAAGTAGACGCAGAACATTAGAGAGCATCTCGGTGAACTTGTCCCCTCGTGAAACCCTCAGTATGATCGTGGAATTTCAAGACTTCATACATTACCAAATGCGGAAGTCCTAGAATCTAGGACTTCGACATCCTGTGTCTCCAGAGCCCTTCGTTTTCTCGTGCCAAGGCCCCGTCGACTAAGAGAAACGAAAAGGGCGATGGGGACGAGAAGGGGAGTCAAAGGACAACCTCGTTCCCAGGGTTTTCATTGCCCCTTCATCGACAAGAGAACCTGGGAACGAGGTTGGTCAAATGGTTGATGAAAGTAATAAATTGTTATGTGAATTAAGAATGTCTATACTAGGTATACATGTTCGGCCGATAAACGATTTTGATGTTCTGTAACTGCGTATGACGTTCAGCCCTACCGTTCATCCTCTTTTTATAGCGCTGGGCTCCCAAAGTTGTACCTACTTCGTGACATCATACCGTTTGCTCCTTATTGCCTCGATATTTCAGTCGTTTTGGAGAATACATTAGATTGCGTCAGAACGAGCTCTAGATGCTGAATGTACGTGAAGAAATAAAGTGGTTTTCTCTGTGTTTGGTATTGCTTTGTTTTGTCTGTTATCCAAGAGGCGAATTTGTGCAGACCATTTTATAACCAAAATTTAGGGAGATAAGAGCGCGGACCATTTGTTTTATGGGTCTCCAACCTGGCCCTTGTCTTCAGTGGAGGTTATACCTTGAAGATCAGACCGTCAAAGGGGAAATGAAACCGGAAATATCAAGACCCACATCTCTGTAATAAACCACACTTTTGAGGCACCGAAAGAGTGAAAGAAAATTCTTGACAACTTTTAAGTGATATCAAACCTTACTTTTTCGCCCACTGAAAAGGATCCATCGTTTGTTATGTCGCAGAGGTCTAAGACGTCTAGGGTGTTAAAATCGCATACCCCTTAGGCAATCATTAAGTAAAACGAGATGCTTCCGTGAAGCATACACTGGGTTGCCTGTGGTACGTGTTACAGAAAATCAGAAGGCACTCAATTGTGTGGTATTGAACTACAGCATTCCAGGCTCTGAAGAATAACAAATAAAAGAGAAGTGAGAAACATTGGCTTCTGGCCTGATATATTACAACTTCTTTTCACCACAAGTTTAAGCGTGCCTTCTGAGCATCTGACAGCTTTGTAATACTAAGGGCGAGTTCGATTGACCCTATTCCGGAATAAGAATACGTGGAGAGATGATTAAAACGGTATGTTTGGCGCGTTTCGAAGCTGCAAGGGTAATAAAAATATGTCTAAAATAGAATTTTAGCAGATGTTTGACAATTTTTAATGTGAATCCCCGTACAAATGAAGGATTTCCAAGTGACATTCCATGTATTCCTATTCCGGATTACGGTCAATCGAACGCACCCTAAAGTTCACTGAAGTTTCCCCTGTCCGGCGGGGTTAGAATCAGGATGGGAGACCAAAGCAATATACCCCTCATAAAAACAGAAGCATCGGACCGAAAATACTATTAACGCTAACAAATGCGAACTCAGTAAGGTACAGATTTTGTTAGCTTGCTTTATGCAAAACAAATATTGATGCAAAAGTAAATAACTATTGATAAACAGTTTTTAGAAAGAGCAGAAGGAAGTTTCCGGGACGCTCGATCGAGAATAAAATATTTACGACATGAAAACAACATTAATTTTGAACCGTGAATATAGAACATAAAAAGTTACGATCAGCTACAAACATTTTGGGAGATTTTTGCTACGTTCAAATAAATCGCAAAATCGAAAGTGACAGCCGGAATTCAGCGGGCGCCGTAATTAAGTTACCGCGGCATGTTTACTCGCCCAACAGTGAAGCATCTGTGTCAAATGATGGCAAGATACCAGGTTTTTGTAAGTTTCTTTTTCTGTCAAGTGTTATAAAGTTTGATAATGAAATGAGCGAAGTCAAAACAAAGATCACAATCACCCAACTCTTGAGGTTCACAATTTGTTTATGCAAAGTCAAAATTTATTCTCCAGACGCGTACGACACTATTTATCACCAGGTAATTCCATCATTTTGGAAATAGCAGCTACTTGATTATTCATCTGCGTCACAATTTTTCACTGATTTTGGGGCTCATTTTGTTGAAACTCAAGCACGCTTCCAACAGGCCTGTGAACCCTTCCTGCTTACAGAGCAATACTAAAAAAATTCTCCCATATCACATTTTAACCTTAAGCTCGAAAATTCAATACACAACATGATATTATAATTCACAAAGGCAGGAAATACCACAGAATCCTTTTCCAGCGAAAGATTTATTGAAACAAACAACACATTTGCTCTTAGAGGCGAAAACCTCTTCCTATGTCATTGCGTGCGTGAACACAAGAAACTCAATCGTGTCAAATTACCATGTACTTCAGGCTTAGAACCTTTTCCTTGAATAACAAGAAAATGATTTTTCTATTGCCATAAAAACTATCCAGTTAAGCTCGCATATCATAAAACATGATGAGTTCATAAAGGCCACCTTTTCCAGCGAACAATTTTTTGAAGCAAACAACATATTTGCTATGAGAGGCAAAAACTTCTTCTATTTCATTACGTGCGTGAAGAGAAGAAACTCAATCGTGTCAAATATGCGCAATATTGCAACAAACTAAATTTCAGGATCAAACCGTTTCCATGAAGAACCTTTTCCTTGAATAATGAGGCACAAAATAGACGAAAAGCTT
This sequence comes from Montipora foliosa, assembly GCF_036669935.1. Taxonomy (NCBI): domain Eukaryota; kingdom Metazoa; phylum Cnidaria; class Anthozoa; order Scleractinia; family Acroporidae; genus Montipora; species Montipora foliosa. The sequence goes on from NC_090876.1 coordinate 11,972,235, forward strand.
TCTTTCAAATAATTCTTGGCTGTCACATTTCCAATTATGTTTTTACTGAAGACTGTGCAGAGTTACCAGAGAATTTTCCATTTGGTTTCAGTGTTCTACATAACAGCACACTTGGTAACATATTTGAAATACAGCTCACTTTGATTTCGGCTCGACGGGCGATAGATTGTTGTCGAAGTCCATTACTCGTCGCCTTTAAGATTCCACCGCCTGTATATCCAATTGACTTGCCATTATTGAGCTTCATAAGGGTATATTTTGTTCAAAGATCCACTAAAACGCCATTCGCGTTACATGACTTTCGACGCCATTGCCGGTTAAGTTAATCGTTCTACTGTGTCCACCAGAGAAATCTACGCATTTCCCACTACCCTCTCGATCCTAAGAAAATACGCGCAGAAGGCTCTATGCACAAAGACACAATTTAGCAGGGGAGTGACAGGCAAGACTTTTACCGACACGGAAAAAAAAGAGAAACGAGATGCTTCCGTGAAGCATACACTGGGTTGCCTGTGGTACGTGTTACAGAAAATCAACAGGCACTCAATTGTATGGTATTGAACTACAGCATTCCAGTCTCTGAAGAATAACAAATAAAAGAGAAGCGAGAAACATTGGCTTCTGGGCTCACGTGTTGATAATTTTCAAGTTCCCACACAACGTCTTTTCACCACAAGTTTAAGCGTGCCCTCTGAGAATCTGACAGCTTTGTTATACTGAAGTTTGCTGAAGTTGTTCCTGTTCGGAGGGGTTAGTATCAGGATGGGGGACCAAAATAATATACCCCTCAAAACAGAAGCATTGGACCGAAAATTCTATTTTAACGCTAACAAATGCGGACCAAGGAAAGAACTGATTTTGTTAGCTTGCTTTATGCGAAACAAATATTGATGCAAAAGTAAATAAATAGTGATACAAAGTTTTTGGGAAGAGCAGAAGGAAGTTTTCTGAACGGTCGATCGAGAATAAAATATTTTGCCATCAGCAACAACATTTATCACATGAAAACAACATTAATTTTTAACCCCCAAAATAAAAAGTTACGATCAGCGACAAACATCTTGGGAGATTTTTGCTATTGTACTTTTGGCTGCACAAGTAAAAGCGTAAAATCGAAAGTGACATCGGATTCAGCGGGCGCCGTGATGAAGTTACCGCGGCGTGTTCTAATATTCGCGAAACAGTGAAGCATCTGTGTCAAATCATCATTTGACACAGATACCGGGTTTTTGTTATTGTTAGTTTTCTTTTTCTTTCAAGTTTTATAAAGTTTGACAAGAAATGTGCGAATTCAACACAAAGATCACAATCGCCCAACTCTTCAGGTTGACAGTCAA
>NC_090876.1:11991071-11996071 GCF_036669935.1 Montipora foliosa
TTTTTGGTCACAGGGGCACTTTAAGACTTTTTAATCCCAAACAGTATCTTCAACAGAACTATGTTTTAATTTTATATTTTCGGTGCGAGCCACTAATTTGCACAAAGTTTCTTTTTTAAAATGTACTTTTCGTTTTCTCGCACCTCCACAATCGGCGCCCGAAAGGTCCATGTCACTTGAACAGTCTACAGGTACTGAGTAGGATTATGCACCATGGAGCCTTAAAAGATTTGTATTGGCTGGTATTTTGTACAGATAATAGGTCACAGGTCATTTTTTACCAATACAGAAAGTACTTACGGTGGGCAATAGGGACAAAACACTTCCCAGAATCCAAAACACTTCCTAGAATCCGAAACACTTTCCAGAATCCGAAACACTTCCCAGAATCCAAAACACTTCCTAGAATCCAAAACACATCCCAGAATCCAAACCTCATCCCAGAATCTAAAACACTTCCGACACTACAAAACAACTACCAGACGAATAGGTGAGGCCTGGTTACCCGATAAGCTGTCGACCATGCTCGTTGAACAGCAATATACGAGAAAGAGAGAACATCACTATGAAGTTCCCTGCTGTGATATTATTACTGCTTCAGATTATAGCTCATAGTGTAGGATTACCAGACTGTACTTGTGTGGAAACATCCAATTCCGTCGAGGAATGTATAGCTGCCTACTGGAGGAAAGGGTATCGATATGCGGCCATCTTAATCTTCCTTTCGGTTTATCATGGCATTCACTGGATCCTGAGACAACTGAAATACTTTATAAACCACAAGCTAGGTTTGCGGAGAAGGGGGAATCAATCCACCAGCCGCTGTTTTGTTTTCTGTAATACGACCACCATGCTTCGATGCGTTGGTTGGACGGTGAGCTGCCGTATCGATGGCTGTTGGGACCATCAAAAGGACGAGAAGCATTAATGCAAAAAACTCCCTGTATTGCAGCAACTACCACATTTTCGGTCCCACAGTCAGTTTGAACTAGTCTTGGACATCCTTGTATCTGCTTTACACAGCGTAAGTAATAATATGCAATGACCCCAGGATCATGATTGATAGCTGCAACCTGCAGAAACATAATCCTTCTGGAATAGCCATCAATGGAACCACTTATATGAAATCCATAAGGAGCTAGCTCACGGCCATATCCGTCAATGTGCCACGCCCCGTTGGGTCCTGGGTTTCTATAGCACCTTCGTTCAAGTCTTCTACGTCTTCTTTGATTAACACCGTAAGGATCAATATTCTGTAAAAGTGTTCTGACGTGTTTTCCAACCGAGAGATGGTAGTCATGCTGTAGCCTTCGTGTCATGGATCGATAACCAAGGCAACTGCCTGAACCGTTAAGTTCCAAGTTATTGCTCGGCGAACGTCGGCAATTGATGATTGATTCCCCCTTCTCCGCAAACCTGGCTTGTGGTTTATAAAGTATTTCAGTTGTCTCAGGGTCCAGTGAATGCCATGATAAACCGAAAGGAAGATTAAGATGGCCGCATATCGATACCCTTTCCTCCAGTAGGCAGCTACACATTCCTCGACGGAATTGAATGTTTCCACACAAGTACAGTCTGGTAATCATACACTATGAGCTATAATCTGAAGCAGTAATAATATCACAGCAGGGAACTTCATAGTGATGTTCTCTCTTTCTCGTATATTGCTGTTCAACTAGCATGGTCGACAGCTTGTCAGGTAACCAGGGCTCACCTATTCGTCTGGTAGTTGTTTTGTAGTGTCGGAAGTGTCTTAGATTCTGGAATGCGGTTTAGATTTTGGGATGTGTTTTGGATTCTGGGATGTGTTTTGGATTCTGGGAAGTGTTTCGGATTCTGGGAAGTGTTTTGGATTCTAGGAAGTGTTTTTGGATTCTGGGAAGTGTTTTGGTATTCTGGGAAGTGTTTTAGATTCTGGGAAGTGTTTTGGATTCTGGGAAGTGTTTTGTCCCTATGGGCCACCGTAAGTACTATCCTAAACATTCATAAAAGCTAACCTTAGGCCTAAAAACTTTTGTTTAGGCCTAATTAGGCCTAAGGTTAGCTTTTGTGAATGTTTAGGGTACTTTCTTTATTGGTAAACAATGACCTATGATCTGTGGCCTGTGACCTCATGAATTCCTTGATTATATTCAAGGGAAAAACACCCTAATTAAGTTCCCAAACACTACCTGTGATTCTGAAAGCGTATTATTAAAATGAAGGAACAGCATCAAGGGAAAAGAACAATCATAATTTCCATTTTGCAGGTGATTGTCGTCAACTGGTCTTCCCTCACTTTTTTTTTGTTGCCAACAAACGCCTTGTAAACCACACCATAAAGACTGAAGACGTCCAGGATATGGATTATTGTAAGTGGCTGTGTTACAAAGAACCCAATTGCGTCAGTGTCAATTTTGAAATCGAAGCACAAAAATGTGAGTTGAACAACGCCACACACAGAAAACATGGTGCAGAGCTCGAGGACAACGATAGTTTCCTCTACCATGGAGCAGATGTAAGAGACAAATTTATGTTAGGTTCGAAACGTGATTGCAATTATTAAAAAATATGTATGTTTAGCGCGCAGCGGCTGATAAACGCCATTAGCAAATAATTATGTTATTGGGCCATCATAAGGTTTTACAGAGAAGTTCTGCACGCAATCGATTTGGGTTTTTCCCGGAAATTCCCTCCTCGGTCTTCAGTTATCGAAAAGGTTCCGCTCTGATATGAGTCACCGCTTATCCAGCCCCAGCATTAGTTTTTCTCTCGAACACTTTTCGGTACAGTGACGAATATCACAAGGTCAAATCTTAGTTCATCTTTAAGGTCTATCCATCTATCTAGCCGGTGCAGACCCAACGTAAGTCAATTTCTTTTCGTTTCCAGTTGTTACTAGGCAGATTATATCAATTTTAATTCTTTTGTTTCCAACGTTGCTAAGCTCGAGTTTTTCTTCTGGATTGCATGTCCAGCTACTTTGTTTATAGTAGTAAACTTGTCATTATGTTATAGTGTTAGTGTTTAACCTGTTAGCGTGAGGTTAAGCCACGATCTTCTCTATTCGTAAGGACTCCGTGCGGATCAGTTCTTTCATGTTAATTTATTATTGTTAGTTTGTATTCAAGTTACCTGTACGGTTAGGCTTTACGGCACGTTTACGCCTACCACCGAGTTATTAGTTTTGGTGCCGAAATTCTTCAGTTGTTTAAAACTTGTTAGTTTGAAATAGATTGATTGTATTCTGTTCCACTTGTTCTATTTCAGTTCGAACCAACTTTGCGATTTCTGTCTTGCCTATTCGCGATCTTTGTTAATTCTGGCGTGAGGTCACAAGCCATTAAATTAATCGTAATCCATCTATGTCGAGTTCAACTTTTCTGATGCACCCTGGTTGAAATTCTACAAATACAATTTAAACGTATCAAAAATTAATCTTTCTCTGTTTTTTTCTTTTCCGTTTACCTGTTCCTGTCCTTCTTTATCTCCTCCTCCTCCTCCTCCTCCTCCTCCTCCTCCTCCTCCTCCCTTGTCCACCTTGGCAAAATCAAACATAACTGATTTTCTTCTTGACCAATACTGACACCCAGTTTCTTTGTTTCTAGAGCGCTTGTGACACAGACCATTGTCAAAACGGAGGTGTTTGCCAATCCGGCTACACAGACAAAGGATATCGTTGTGTATGTCTTCCTGGATTTACATCTGATCAATGCGAACAAGGTATAATGCTATAAGGGACGGTTCATTTTTCATGGGATGGGGGGAGAGCATGCAAAAAAAAATAGCTTGAAAAGGGGTCCAGGGCAAAAAAAAAATGAAGGAAGGGTGGGGGGGAGGGTTGGGCAGAATAAAACTAGGGTGGAAAAGGTTTTCAATTGATGAAAAATTCTTCTGGTTTATTCACGAAATATAAACATAGCACTATATGCTAAATCAGTTCTAAAATAATTCTCAGCAAAGTTTACATGACAAAAAAAATTATAAAGCTTTTAAGAGTAACAGGTTTTTTTATTTATATATTCATGAATTGTGGTTTAGCAACTTCTGAATTAGGATCGCATTCAGTCATATTATTAATGCCCCAGGTTTAACAGAATAGTAACAACAACATTTCAGAAGAGGGTTAAATGGGAGCATGGATTTGTGTTTTCATTGTGCTATACATGTGCAAGAAACATCAGTTTAAGCAACTTCCAGGAAAAAAAAATCAATTTTAACCGTGTTTGACAAAATAGTTTCACAAATATGGGTTAGCTTTGGTGTGAATTGGATATATTAAAGTCGAAATATGACCGGAACAAAAAGTTTACCCTAATCACAAAGTAGTGCCTAATGAGGGGGCCATGCAAGAAAAGTTCGGGTGGCGGGGGGGGGGGGGGGGGCATACAATTTCTAAATGACTCTCCCCCACATCCCATAAAAAATGAACCGTCCCTAAGGCAACAAAAAATCTGAACAAATTATATTATTTACACCTTTTACCAAAGTCTTTCGTTGTTATATAGACCAATGAGTAACTTCAGCAAGGATGCAGTGCGTAGATTAGAACACATGCGGATCGTATATGTGTACATGCAAATCGGGATATGCTGGTGATCAATACAATTGTAATGATAAAGAAAAAATCGTGTGGAAAATAATAATCTTCCAGTTACATCACTGCCAATATGGACACCATTGATGGCGGCAATGTTCACGTTATTTGCTGTCACACGATAACAAAAATTAAAACTGAGGCCCTGAATAATTTTTCTAGATGTCAATGAGTGTTCATCGGGAAAACAGACCCGTAGCACTAAAGCAGTCTGTACCAATACCGAGGGTTCATATCATTGCACCTGCAAGAAAGGTTATAGTGGAGACGGGCAAAAGTGTTCATTTGAGCTCATCGATGTAAATTCTCTCCTTTAAAATTCAACATAGTAGCTGAATTGGAATGGAGTAGGATTATTTAATTCATAACCATCGCTTTATTCCATTTCCTTTTTGTCATAAATCTCATATCAGACACACTGAGG
>NC_090876.1:12001071-12006071 GCF_036669935.1 Montipora foliosa
TCAAGATGTTACAGTTAGTAATGGCGGACCAATAAATAAGAAAATTCCAGTTAAAATAAACAGGTTTCCTTTTAAAATCAGAACTTAAAACTTGGGTCAGTTAGTGTTTAGTTTACATAGTTTTGAAATCCAAAGAAAAAAAAGAATGTTGTTTTGATCGTAGTACCACTTTAAAGAAGCTAAATCACTAGGCGTGATAATTGACGAACACCTCTCATGGTCTAGTCATATAGGTGATCTTAGCAAGAAGATATCTTCAGCTATAGGCGGCGCCCTTGAACGAATAAGACCATACATCTCAAAGCGCACTGCCCTCCAAATCTATCAAGCGTTGATCTTACCCCACTTTGTTTATTGTAGCTCCGTTTGGGGCGATTGCAACTTAACAGTTGAGCGTTTTTTTAGGCCTCATAATCGACGGTATTTTATTTCCCATACAAAGTCTTATAACGCGTTTAAATTCTCAACGGCTGCCGGTAACCTAACACCGCTTGCACGCATAGGTCATCTTCCCACGGGTGACCCGATTGTTCCTCTTTGGAAAAGTGGCCACTCAGCTGTGAAAGGTCGCTGAGATCACACGCTGCTTGCCTTATAGAGGGATGAGCTGAGGAAAGTGACAATGGTGTGACCTTAAAATTGCAGCACCTCTTGTATGCTTCTGGATCGGGGCAAACTTTGCTAGCCCTTTTGAGGAAAGCCTTTCGCTCTTCTTGGGTCATCTCTGCATGACTCTTTGTCAGTAAGTGTTGCTGAAACTGGTGGCAGACCTCCCACTTGTCGGACAACTGAAACCATGCCATTTCTTCCTCTTGATCGAACGACTGCACAAAGTCATATAGGTTTATAATTAGTCTGTCCATGTCCTGGGGAATACACTTCGTCCAATCTTTCATCATATCATTTACTGACTCAGGCATGTTCTGTTCATATGGCTTGTTTCCCAAGCCAAGGTCTTTCAGAACAAATGCAGCCGTCTTTGTGCGCATGTCATTAAGCTTGTGGGTGCGAAAATACTGTGTAAAGGCTGGTGGGCCAGACTTCTCGGACCTTTCTAGGGTGTCCCACCCTTCCATGAGTGCTGTTGCATTCTTGTTAAACTCTCCTAGTGAACTTGACCAAATTAATCCACTTTTTGCTTTGAAGAGATCCTGGCAAATACGGGACACTAGTGCTGAGGAAATACCGAGCTTTCTACATTTCTCCTTGATATTTCTTTGGCTATGAATGTAACAAAGCAAAGGTGTTGCATTCCCGAAACCGGCCGCGAGGGCATTCGTTAACGCACGTTCATCATCAGTGCCTGTGGCACGAAGGAATTCACTGAGACCAGGATTTTCACGGATAAGGCAATGGATAAATGATAGGTACGTGGATTCGTCTCTAGTCATGCTGATCATGACAGGGCCTAAAAAGGAGGGGTGATTGTTTGCTCCCTTTATTCGAAGAACTGTATTCTTAAAACTTGTTACAAGCACATAGAATGGACCAAGTTGAAATGTTACGTCAACTCCAAGTTCAGAGACTTGGTTTACCCTGTCGTGACAGCAAAACTTCACAATATTGTTCAACTGTTGATCAGTGAATAACATGACCGTGGGAAGATCATTACAGACTACTTGACGGATAAAGCCAGGAAAAGTTGTCTTCTGCAGTTCTAGGACTGATGCAAGTGGGTCCTTGTTTACTCTTTTAGATGGTTTTCGAGTGAGGTATCCAACCTGTTTCACGTTGCGTGGGAGCGAACTAATGCTATCGGCACCACAGGTACCACCAGCTTCCTTTCTTGTTAAGAACAATGCCATCGTTGGACCAAATTCAACAGCTTTATCTGCAACTTTAAGCTTGGTGCTCTCTTTGGATCGGATGTGTGCCATATTGGATGAGGTTCGATTACCATGCTTCTTGATCTTAAATCTTGTGGGCTGACCATCAAAATTGTAATTGAGAAGCACGAGTGGGAACCATTTTTCAATAGCTTTACCAAATTCGATGGACACAATTGTCTTGTGATATGACGTGTAGGAGGAACATGTGTACGTTCTTCTTCTCACTGCAACGTCGGCACTTTCTTGACTGTTGAGCTTTTCAAGTTCAGCCACTTTGCCCCCTTCATCCCTTATGATGGTGTAGAACTTGGCCTTACATCCTGTCATGACCAATGACCCATTTTCATCTGAGAACAAATCTTTTCTGTGTTCCAGTGTATCAAGGCTCAAGACAAAAGTTGCATTGTCTTGAATTCCGATGGGAAGTGCTTTGCTTATAATTGTAGGACTTTCTTCCTGGCAATTCATCATAAAGGGGACAACGTAAGGATTATCAAGGCTCTCAAGAATTATCATCTTGCACTCAACATTATCATTGTACAGCTTGTAATCCCTTCCCTTCATTTTTTTCGGTGATTTTGACACATCGAAACGTTCTTCATCAGCGTAGCTTTCTTCATCACTATAGCCTTACCAAGGTTCTATAAAACATTCATTAAAACAAACTGTTAGATCCAAACGCCTGCTCATTAGCGGGGTTGCATTCCTCTCTTAGGAATGCAGTTGTCAGTCTTTTTAATCAGGAATTTAGTGCTTAATTTATTCGTTCTCTTAAAGGTATTTAAGGCTTAATTTAGTCATTTCTAGGGTTCTCGATCAGTCATTTTCGCTTGTGAGTAGTTCTTGTAGTTTCGCTTTCTGCAGTTTGTTACTTTCTTCGCTTCAAGCAGTCAATATTCAGTTATCAGCTCCCAACAAATGTAAGTGTTAGTATCTTTTCGTCGAGTTTCTGTTTACGATTAGGTCATTTTACTAAGTAATTTTTGTATCTGTTTGTTTTCTAGTCGTAACCGCTTTTCGCTTTTTCACCGCATGGGTTGAGTTCGCGCCGTCATAGGCAGTTGAATGAAGAATAAAGCGTGTTTGAATTTTATCGCTGGAGTTTTGTAGTCGTAAGAAGATCACACAAACATTAAAATGTTAATATTCTTAAGCCTCGGATATCGTATTTTCATGGTCAGTAATCAGCAAATTATCAAGCAGATTGGTGATGAGAATAAAGACAACCACTGGATATGGAATACTTTTAAGACAGCAAAATATCAAAACTAACATGCAAGGAAATGTGTGGCTGTAAGTGGGGAGCTCGAGAATTAACATTCAGACCATAGCAGTTGAGGCTTAAGATTCAAGTTAAATAAATGTAAATATATATGTACATGTCCATTATATCAAATTTCTTAGAGGATATCAAATGTCCCATTCAGACAGCAGAAATGTTACGTACTTGTGAGAGCTTAACCAAGCTACACTGAATTACATTATATTGTCAGGAGAGGGCAGAGTGATGATAGATCTGCCATCATATTTATTTACTATCATTTGAGAAAAGACAATTTGATGTGAATTTTCCCATCCGTTTTTGTTCCAGACAAAAAGATACCAGCCAGGCAATTATTTGACATAAAACTTTATAAAGTAGAAAAACGGGAAAAGAAAGGCCCACTTGAATACCTCTGTCAGACTTGTGTTACAACCTGTGGAATATTCGTCTACACTGCTGTCTTGATCATCTCTATCATCAATCAAAACCTAAAAGCCACAATTCACACATTATTACGTGCATTAATGGAATATTTCCTTTGCTTGTTCATTCTGGACAGAGACGCGTCTTAATATTTGACTTTATAAAGAAGGAGAGGGAAATGGGGGAGGACAATTCAGTCAAGAAAAGTATTTAACTACGGTTAAATACCTCTGCCAGACTTGTATTGCTACCAGTGGTGTGTTCACCTCCACTGCCAAGGTCATGGTCATCTTTCCTTCCTTCCTTTTTAGTTCAGCAAACACATAGCGGCCAACCACATTTCCCTTGTTTGTATTATCTCACACATGCCTGCATCATATCTTATTTCAACCCCCCTGCCTTTCTTCACACAGTAATGACCGCGTACTTAATAATGCATTCAAATATAAGAAAAAAAACTAAAATAGTAAGTCAACTGGCCGCTCCACTGACTAATCGGATATTGAGTAGACAGTATAGCCTGATCACAATGTGTGCAATGGTAACTTTTAAAAATGTCAACTCACTTCATCACTTGAAAATATTTCATACATCTCCACATTTCTGGTAAGGAAAGAAAAATATGTTTGGAATCTGTTCTAGGTGCAAACAAATGCAGATGGCTCAGAAAAACAAACAAATAAATGTGATTTATATGGACCAATTCTTACCGGTCATCCATGGCTGCACGTGAGACGGAGACAGGATGTTTTATTTCGTGAAGCCTGGGGCGAGTTCATAATCCCGCGGGAGAATGATACGAACAACATGGCGGAAAATGAACACAAATAGGATCAAATAGGAGAATTGAGCCGTCTTTTTCGAAGCACTCCGGTCCACAGCGAACGAACTGGCAATATGTCATTAAGATACCTTGCGCCCGGGCCTGAGCCTTGGTCTGTTAAATTTGCGGAGCGTAATGGCTGACATCTCGCCGACACGAGTGGTCTATCCAGACAATTGGCAAGTCAAATTTATTTTAAATTTATTTTTATTTCTATTTTGTTTTTGGGGGGGTCCGTGGAGGGGGTCCGTCGGGGTAGTCCGTGGACCCGGCCCGTATGGGGGTCCATGGATCGGGGGTCAGTGTTTTCGGGGTCACCCCTGCTAGAGTGTCAACTGGAGTATTGCTTCCTTGATGATCTCTGAACTTGAGCCCGTGATATGGTTACGTGATACTGGTCACAATGGCATACATGGAGGGGCTAACGGACGTACGGTCGCATGGTCGTACGGTGACCAAAACCCAAAGCCTTTTTTAAGTCAATAAAAATTCCACAGCCAAATTCATTGTTATCAATGGAGTAGCGAATAGAATCAGTGATGCTTAAACGTTCATGATTAGTTGAGTACTTCTGCCTTAAACCAAACTGAAGTGGGTAGAGAATGCGATGACATTCAAGGCTACTGTAAAGGCGCTTATGCATAGCTTTTTTCAAATATTT
>NC_090876.1:12018571-12026071 GCF_036669935.1 Montipora foliosa
GGTTCATACGAGTTTTTATGAATTACATACCCTACAAAAATTACTCCATCGCCGTTTCCAAATTATTGTCAAAGCTTGTCGTTTTTTCCCCTTTCTATTAGACACTGACAAAATTCCAATCTGGGCAAGACCATCGATGTTGCAATATGTATTTTCTCCGTCAGAATTTTATCTTTTACGTGATGTAGAATGAACTTGTGATTGGTGGAGGGCTCAAGGTTAAAGCAATGGGCGGCGCAATTTCACGCAAACATAGGTTCGAGTCCCGCTGAAGCCTAATGTCCAGAAATGCAAGTCATAGTCCATTTCCGAGTTGCTGCTTGCCTCGGTCTCAAAGCGAGCCCTGGTGCACAACCATTCAAATGGAAATGAGTGGTGTGTTTTCATGCAAATCAAACACATTATCATCTGAATGGTTGAGCACCAAGACTCGCTTTGAAGCAGAGGCTAAAAGCGACTCGGAAATGACCTAATGACGCCAGCCCAAAAGTCTTGTTATCCAACACGAAGTGTCCCAAACTATTTGTAGCAATAAGGTTAAGGTAAAGGTTAGCGTTATTTTTAGGTCAGGGTAAATGCAGCAGTTTATCCTCACTTGAGCACCATTTGGGGGACACTTCGTGACTTTGTATTCCGAAGAGCAAGGGGACACTCCGTGACGCTTATTTAAATCCGCGTGCATCCAATACGCCATTTCCGAGTTCATGTCTGCCTCCTCTTTAAAGCGAGTCTAAGTACAAAGTCTTTTTTTATGAAAATTAGATTTCATTCATATGCAAGGTAGAACTAATTACCATCACAAACACTTCGAACTTAGATTCACTTTGAAGAGGAGGCAGGCATAAGCTCGGAAATGGCTAGCCTGCGTAGCAAGCGTTGCTGTTGGACAGAAGAGCTTCGGAGCGATTTTCCGCAAGCTGGCCGAGCGAAAGTTGGGGCAAGAGGCTGAGGGAACGCTTGCAAGAAGACCCCCTATTTTGTAAAACGCCCACCTTTTAATGGTTGACTTGACACTCGCTGATTGACGTCATATTACCAAATTAGCCTATAACAGGTAACCATGTTAACACAAGTTGACTTCCGTCAAAACAAACCGAGACACCGTCTGGAATCGAAGCCCATCCAAGCGATCAATGCAGAATTTGCCAGTGTACTTTTAAAGTTAAATTTGTAACGGCAGCTGCTCGGCCGGGTACGACTGATTATGTTTCTTCCGAAAATTTGTTTAAACCATCGAAAACAAAAGAAACTTACGGAAAAGTTTTGGCTGATATTTTCAGAGCGGTTGGAAAGAAGCTGTCGAAAAACAACAACCAATTTTCAGAACGTGTAAGCAACCCGTGCGCTCGTAAAATACGAAATTTAGGAAAATTTAAACTCGTACAGAGCTCGATGGGTAGTAAGGCCGCTAAATGCAAAACTCCACAAAAGCTGACCATGAAACCATTTACGAGGTTTTAGTTTAAAATTAGCGACGATTTTAGTGCGACTTGCTGGATATTTCTTGGTGAAGAGGGATTGACGAAATGAATCGTACTCAATCTCCTGGAAGTTACAGGAAAACGTCCTCGCTAGTTTGATATTCCACAGTACGTTTTTGGTCAAATCGTAGATGAAATAGCAATTAAAAATGCTTTAAAAAATCGCATGACTGTACAAAGGAGCCGCTTTCTTCTCACAATAAGAGAAGATTTAACAGGGAAGCTGCGTAATTTTCTTCATCTTGTCTCAATCAATGAAAAAGAACTCAGGCTTACATTAGGCAAGGTATACGTAAGCAGAGATATTGACGAATACAGTTTATTTCCTTGATCCTGAAACATGTGGATTCTGATAGTTCGCTTGCATTTTATTAATTCATCCTGCGTAAATATACATTATCATTTGCAAGCGAACGAAAAGCTTACTTCAGTCCAGTCCATACTTTTCGTCAAGAATAAGCGCTGCCAAAGTTCTGTTAAATAACGAATCTTTTGCTTTTAGTGAATTATGGAAAAGCTTAAAGTTGTCCACAGTGGCTTCAGCTGACGCGTAAATAATACTGAATTTTCCTTGATGGATATCGTCCGAGCAGTGCAGATTGCCATTTAAATCACAGGCTGTCATTCCCATAAAATTTACCTCAACCACTTCCTTGATCGCGTATAATGCTTTGAAATGGAGAAATCACGATGATACTCGAGAAGCCTGTTCTTGGTTTTTTTATTTATTTCGAACTCCGCATATCATGACAAACATCTGAAAAAGTAAGCTTTTCCGAATTCTGTTGGCAAAAGGGCTATTACATATATACAGTTAAATAGATGGCGCATTGACAGTTCTTGTTCCCTTTCCACTGTAAAACCGAGAACCGATTCGCTCAGCTTCAACACACGATTCAAACCTTCCATATCTTCCGCCATTGTCTTTGTCACGCTAGAACTGACAAGAAACATTTTGGTCGAAAATTTGTCACCTGTCAATCATTGTGACTGTGCCACACCAATCAGAAGCCCCCGTTCGTGGGCGAACGGGTTTTTCAGGAATAGGGTGTCTTCTTGCAAGCGTTTCCTCAGTCTCTTGCCCCAACTTTCGCGCGGCCAGTTTCCGGAAAATCGTTTCGGAGTTCTTCTGTCGAACAGGAACGCTTGCTACGCAGGCTAGGAAATGGCCTATTACTTGCATTTCTGGACATATGTGGCTAAAGCCTAAATTCTATTCACGTCTTTCTGCAACAATTGCTCAAGTTCTTTAATAAACAGCGGTGATCTTTTTCCCATGAAAATCATTTCAAATCCCCAGTTGCAACATGTGACTTTCACATATTCTTCATCATCCCTTACACGTGAATGTTTCTTCAAAGTTCAATGTTCACCGAGACGAAATCTCAAAAATTCCCTTTCTAGACATTGATGAATGCTTAAGCAATCCTTGTCAGAACAACGGAAATTGTCCTAATACGATTGGTAATTACACTTGCAAGTGCGTCCAAGGCTTTGAAGGAAAGAACTGCGAAAGAGGTGATTACACGTTAGATGAACTCCCCTCAGGTTGGTTATACGGCGGTATCTTTGGGTTGGCTGCTTCACAGTGAGAAAGTAGTCGTTTTTATGATTGGCCGCTTTCACAGGGAGTTATCATTGAGAAGGAATGTCAACGTCTCCGAGTCGGTATCCCACTCTGAGAATCTAAGGGACCGAACACTCATAACTCCGAATTGCTCACTCATAAGTCGTAAAAAAAGGTTGCTGTTATTCATCGTGGTGAAGTACAACAATAATAAAGTATTCTCGTTTGTCTCACGATGTGGTCACTTGTGATGTAGATCGCGACGTTTCGACTCCATACTGCTAGTCTTCATGAGGCGATGAGGTCGACTGGTTACGCGTCACCTTTTGAGCAGGATGCTCCGCTACATCACAAGTGACCACGTCGTGAGACAAACGAGAATACTTTGTTATTGTCATAACTGAAAGTAAGTAATAATCCTAAATTTAGTAATTTTCTACTTTCTGGTCTTTTGCCTCTTAGATATAGACGAATGCAAAGAAAGTAGCCCTTGTCAAAATGGAACCTGCGAAAACAAAAACGGAACATACAAGTGCAAGTGTCAGAAAGGATTTTTAGGACTTAACTGCGAAATCGGTGCGTGGGAAATTCGTGACACATTCTTTCTATTCGTGAAAATAGTTCCAAACGGTAATTTACTGTAGTCTAAGAATGGGTTTGGGCCGAGTAATACAAATAAGAATCATAGTTTATTCCGAGTTCACACTTTCAATAGATTTCCACGGGATTAAACCCGATACAACTAAATAGCATTTTAACTTGCGAAATCTGTGATCGAGGATTCCATTGCGAGCGACCAAGAAACTTGATTCTAAATACGGTCCTTGGCATTGGCACAATGATTAGAAATCGCGGATTTTTAAGAATATCCTACTCTTTTTGCACTATGCCGTACAACCGCTGGACAACCCAATTGTTTTTTATACTAGAAGCAACATGGCGCTATTATCGCACAAGAAGAAACCCTTTTTTCCACTATTGCATTCAATCACTCACTTTTAATGGTATTATTCAGAGTTTTCACAACAATTCTTTAAAAAAACAGAGAACGACTTTGCACAAAATAATCGGTCGTACTTTGCAACGATTTGTCCTGAGTTTGAAGTTTTTTTCGTGGTCAACCACGTGATGTCAGTAACACTAAACTGGAAACAATATTATATTCTATGAGAGAGCGACACAAAATAATTTTAAAGTATTTTAAAAGAAATCAAATGAAGAACATGCTGAATTTTTAAGGGGGAGAGGACTAGCAGACTACCTACAAGAAAATAATTTTGCCCTGCTGAGTACAGAACCAACCCGGCAATTAAACATATCCTTTCCGTGATCCAGGACTTGATCCCGGGACCCTTTTGGAGAAGCATACTCTCTCCCCGTGTTCATCAACTAACACTCATTTTCTTTGACGTAACCGTTGTTTGTAATAAAGATTTGTTTGTTCACTTGAACTACGTCAAGGAACTCGAAAAATTTGCTTGCAACCAAATTTGGTCAAAAAAGTGTTTGTGTGAGGAAAAAAAAAAGATTCGTTCATCTTCTTTTTTGAATTGCCCAATTGTATTGACACAATTGCAAAGACATTTTGCTATAACTGTAACATGGTGCAATTAGGGAGTTTAAGAAACGACGACGGCTGAGGCAACGACAACGCCAGAAAGCAATGACATCATTGGCTAAAAGGGGAATTTTTGTATACATTTCTTCTCCGTACTCGACTAACGACACCGTGAGCATAAAAGAGAGTTTTGTTCATGATCTATCTTTACTTCCAAACCGTTCGTAAAAAATCTAGTTATAAGATACTTACACAACATGAACAAGATAAAATTATCGCAAAGGTAAAACGCATAACGCAGCACAAAGTTACGTTTTGAAGTGACGTTGGGCCTTGGTCGTTTCTGAATTCCCAATTATTCAAGATGGCGGCCGCCGGGAATTAAGCAACCAAAAAAGATGGCATTTCTCAAATTTATTTATTATCGTTCCAAGGACGTCCAATTGACTTGAAATTATTTCCTGTGGTTTGAAGGTATTTTTCCTTTTGTTGGAGTGGATCAATCTTTACTTCAAAACCTTTCGTAAAAATTCAGCTGTAGGATACTCTCACAACATGAACAAGCTAAAATTATCGCAAAGCTAAATGACAACATAACACAAAGTTACGTTTCTACCGGCATAAACTTCATCCTCAAATTCCCTACTATTCAAGACGGCAGCCGCCGGCAATTCAACAACAAAAGGTGACGTCTCTGAAATTTGTTTATTCTCATTCAAAGGACGTCTATTAACTGAATTGACTTTTTAAATCACTTGCTTTTTTCCTTTTTTTTTTTTTTTTTTTTTTTTTTTGGTGGGCATGTGGAGAGTATCTTTGAAGCTAATATTCTCGTGTCTCAGCGCTTACACACTGAAAAAAAGGGTATTTGCCAGTGAACCACGCTGAAAGGCTCTCGAACCGTGCAGGTGTGGAAACGAAAAGGGAAACGTTAAACAGTATCTTATCAAGTGTCCATCGTTTGCTACTACTTGGCTGCTGGTCTTTTTGCTAAAACGCCGTGGTTATCCATATCCGTGATTCAAAATAACGTCATGATTCTTAAACGGATTCTCTCTTTCATCTTTATACAGGAAAAGAACTATAATTTTGTATTAGCCCAGAACTAAAATATATCCGATAAGGGCAAATTTCAAAACAAAACTTAAATCAAAAGATAAATCAAAAATGCTCAATTTACCCCTTTCTTCTGCAAATGTTCTTGTTGCAGAAGAACTCGGCTGTTTCAAAGACAAGGCCAAAGACCGCACCATGGGCGATCATATGCTCGAGAGCTTGCGCAAGTACATCGACTGGCGTGATATGTCAAAAACAGTTCGAAATTGCTCAGAAATAGCTAAAAGAAAGAAGTAAGTTTACTTGTTCTTTTTATTTTACTGTCATTACTAATCATTTAAGGGCAAGCTAACGTTACAGTTAAGAAACTATTACTCCACGAAGTTGGTATGTAATTAAATATTTATTCGCATCTTGTGACACCATTTACTTAGGCTTCTCTTATATTGTGGAAGGAGGAATATGTCATACGATTAATTTAAAATTTTAATTGTTCCACATTTGTCCTCGTTTTACTAAGGCTTAATTTCGCACTATGGTGCATCTTGGTATCATTCATGAGATATAAAGCTTGTCCCTTTCCTTACACACATACATACCAGAGGGGCTTTTCAGGGCCAATGAAACACAACGAAACGACGGAACAGAATAACAACAACAACTACTAAGAATCCCAACTGGCCGGTGGTAAACCAGTTGGCTACTTACAAGTGCAGCTGGGAAGTTGAACCAGGGACTACCAGAATCAAATTCAACCAGTGGTCAGAGTGGGTCTTGAACCCGGAATCTCTGGATCTCAAGGTAAGCGCTCTAACCACTGGGCTACACTGCCTCCTTCTTTGTTGTACGCGCCCAGTTACTTCGCCTCTCCCACACTCTTAATTGATTAATTGATTAGAGAGATGCCAACTAATTGCATTCCAATTTTTCTGGCATGCTAATATAAAACGAAGGAGATGTGCAATGCTCTTCGGCATTCAGACAGTTTGGGTATAATTAAGCTTGTCTCAATTGTTGTTTAAAAGTAAGTTCTAGTTTCAATCCCGAATCCTTTTGACCGTTTCAGGAAGTATTATTTCGCCATTCAATTCTACGGAGAGTGCTGGGGGGCTTCAGCGGACACGCAGTATAATAAGCATGGTCCATCTGACAATTGCTGGTCTGGTGTGGGTAGATATTACACGAATTTCGTCTATCGAAATACCGACGTTTAAAGAAGGTTGGAGGTAACAGTTCTCAGCATTCCCTCCTTCTCTTGAAATAAAATGGCAACTCTCGTTTAAATTTCTTCTTCAAAGTTATTGTATAAATGATTATCACAATTATGTGGCTGCCTCCTAATCCAATCTTCGCTCAACATGGAATTTCCTTTAATTTTGGTCAACTGTCCATTTTTAATCTGTTTACTTTTCTAGTAACCAATCAAATGCCAAGGGATACAATGGATCTCTATATTGGCCAATCATCATCAGTCGATTTATGGAAGTGGAAAGTGCTACTTGTTTTGATGATGACGCACTTTACCGACTTTTGGATTGAGCCAATAAAAAAAATCAATAAACATCAAGGAATCCATGCCTGTCCGAGCATGGAGTCCAAGAGGCCATTTCGGAAAATACCATACTAGTCTTTGTTTGTCCCCCCAAATTTTGCATGAGCATTGTTTTTGTTTTCTCGTGGGACGATTGTAAGTCCCAAGAAAAAATCGAAACAATGCTTATGCAAAATTTGGGGGGGGGGGGGGGGGGACAAACAAAGAGTATTATGGTATTTTCCGAAGTGGCCTTTTACAGTTACAAATTGGGCCTCAAGACCTCTTGAAACCAAGCGCTACCTTA
>NC_090876.1:12036071-12051071 GCF_036669935.1 Montipora foliosa
TGATGGAAAGTTTGTTCGCCGTTTCGGAGAGAGGGAGTTGAAGGTCTCCTCGGCTGTCGCCGCCACCTGTGGTGGAGGTGTAGCTGTTGCTACAGGAGGACGAGATTCCTATTATATCAACTTTTTTAACAGAAAAGGGAAACGCGATGGTCAGTTTCAAGTAGATAAATCATTCCACTTCCCTCAAATGACATACCATCAAGCAAGCCGATGCATCGTTGTCGCTGGCGTACATGTGGAAAGTATACACCTCAACCGCCTAGAAATCGTAATTTTAACTGAGGAAGGAGAGTTTGTTCGCAACATCGAGTACAAAGAAGAAAATTAATGTACTTACGAGGGATCACGGTGACAATTGATGGCATAATTGCTTTAGTTTGCAGTGATAAAATGGGCTTCAAAGTACTTGTTGTTTAAATCGTAAATAGCCTGTCCGAAGTATAAGAAATACTGTAATGAAAATATTACTTAGGAGAGAAATTTCATAGGTTTAAGTTTTTTTCTACGAAATTCTCGTACTATTAAAACAGATTAGCCTTTTTTTAGCTTAGCCTTTTTTTACTTTGATCAGAAGGCAAGACACGTTTCCTTTTAAAGTGACTGTTTGGCCAAGTAAATGCATATCAGTCTGATTTGTATCGTTGACAAAAGTATGAAAACAAAGTCTGTTTTTAATAGTTAAGACTTCCTGACTCGATATGGCTTATCGCGTGCGAGCGTATATTTAACCGACAGATTAGTATATGGCGGAACAATTCAAGCGTGTAATTACTAGGTGAATGCATGCTTCTTCTCATTATCATTTATTCTACGTTACATGTGAAAATGGATAATAAGAATTATGAAAAGCAGATATCACACTTGTACGCAAATAGATCACTGGTATTTGGATATTTAAGACTCGTGTCATCACTCAGTAAATGAAACCAGCATTATCTCGAATTTTCTGAACAAGAAATATTTCACTCAGGAAACCACTGTTTGCTGGGTAGGATAACTATCCTCCTTCGAGGGTCTAGGACGACTGGATCTGGGAGCGTTTGTTTGAACTTCCTTGTCAAAACTAGATTTCCGCGATGGACTTTGTTCATTTTGGAGATGTGTCTAAACAGAGAGTGGACATAACAAAGCAAAGGCGCGGTCACCTTGACAGTTTTTGCGCAACTACATAGACGGGCTGCAGTCAGTCTTATCTGAAAACCAAGACCAGAATTGCCAACACTAAAGTTGGTCTTCTACCAGTGTACTAAAAAAGTTTTCCTGTGAGTACTAAAATATTTGTCGCCTCCACAATAGGATTAGCGATCGCAAGAGTCCATAAGTAGGAGCTTATCTCTCCAATACTAATCCTATGAGTCAAAATTTACGCGTATCTTTCTGCTTTAGAACGCCACGAGTTTTTCGGCTCTGCATGCACTGTTCAGAATGCCGGGCCAATCGGACTGAAAACGTTATTGTCAAAGGAAGACCAAAAATAGGAAAAAGCAATGAATGCAAATTGTTGTAAATTGTGTAAATATGAATCTCCTACTAAAGGATAAGTTCTATAAATGGAAAGATAAGCGCAAAGGTATGGCGGCCAAAAATGTATTCTTTTGTTCATGTGCTAATGAGACTCACTAGCCTCACTCTCAAGCAACATTTCTTTTATATTTTGTCCATGCAAACGTGACTAGTGAGGCTAATTAGCACATAAACAAAAGAATATTTTTTTTGGCCGCCATTTATGCATTCGGTCTATGGCGTTGGCTCCTGGCATCTGCTGCCGAAAGAATAAAGATATGCTCGCTATTATCTGTCTTATTTATGAGGAATGTGTCCTTTATGACCCTTGCATATTTTGTCTCCGCTAATAAGAAAATCTCATAGCTTGGTGAAAGGATACATTGAGGGGCTGATTACATGGTGAGTTTCAGCCCGAGCTGAAATTTCGCTCCGCCCTCCGGGCTGAACTTTTGTTGCGATTACATGATGAATTTCAGCCCGGGCGCAAAACGCAAATTTGCGTGAGAAAATTTACTGCGATGCGAAAACACAATTGATGCCATGATCACGTTCCCCTTTTTAGCCCAGGCTGAAATTTCATTTCGATTACATGGACTTCTTGCTTATTTTTCAGCCCGTTTGGCCGAGCTGAAAATCCTAGCCCGGTCTCTGAAACCGGCTAGATTCTCAGCCCGGGCTGAAACCTGCTCCATGTAATCGCCACTTTCGTTTCAAGAGGATTTCTTTCAGAACCCGCAGCCCGGCTAACCGGGCTGTAATTCTCCTTATTATATGGCTCTGTCTCACGAGTACTGGGAACTACAAAATTCACGAATTTGATTGGCTAAAATCGATATTGACCGCGGTCTAGATTTTCCCATCTAGACCGGCGTCTAGACCGGTAATGTTTTGCGGTGAAAAGATGCAAACTAAAATTCAAAAATATCGATTATTTTCTTCTACCAATATTTATTTATGGAAGTGCCAAACAGCATGATGACGAAAGAGAGGATGACGAGCAAACTTTGACAGAATTAAGTTCAGCTCATCGCCACTCATCGCCGTTCGCAAGCAAAATGTCAGTTAGTACAAACCAGTTACATTAAACGAATTAAATGGTTCTTGTTTGCCATATAATAAACATCTTATTAACCGAGCTTAGTCAGTCTGTATGTACAGACCTTCTGCTCGGTTAATAAGAGCTAAATGCCGAATCAGACCTTAAAATTACATAGTTAAAGTATCGATAACCTACCGATCAACTGATGTCAACCGTTACGTACCAGCCTTGAAGGCCAAAATTTTGAAAAGTAACACAAGCCATACTGCTCTTTTTTCTCCTTCAAAAATGAGTGATCGTCGAAAAACTTCTGCCGGATCTAGCTAGGATCTTGAGGTATATTTACTCCTACCAGCCGTCGTGCATGATTTCGAACTAAAAGAAAAAACAAACTCGTTTCTGAGGTCTAGTGATAGTGACATTAAAAAGCTGGTCGCAAATGCTGTTCCGAAAAGTACAAGAAAGTCAACAAAATATGCTGCCAACTTGTTTGAAGGTGAAGAAAGTTATGAGCAGACTTTAGGCATTTTATCCTACACGAAAGCAAGCTGAGTTATTTTATAGAAAAGAGAATTGAATACACTGTATTTACTAACTTTATAATAAACTAACAGTTGGAAGTAGAGAAAATTCTAGGCGCACTTGAAAACAGTGTCATTCAGACTAGCATATTCTGTCTTGCATGGTTGAAATTTCTTTTTCAGCAAGCGCCTTGTTTTTTTACTTTTCGACTGGTAGTGACAATTAAAATGATTCGACTTTTTTCCTGAGACAGACATGCGCGATATCGCGAGCTTGTAGGTGCAACCAGCCATCCGTGAAAAGGAGGTTTCTCAGCTGCCTTTAAATTTGATTAATTTTCATTATACTCTGTCAAAATTTACTATTTTTCGATTAATTAAGGTTTAAATCTTAGTCACAAGATTGATTTACAGTGTTTTCTGAGAGTATGCCCTCATCTAGAATTCAAATTTGAACGTCATCAAGAAGTCGACATCGGACTCATCGGCTTTCGTGGCCCTATGAGGTTCTGAAGTGACCTCCTTCTGGCCGATGACAGAGTGGCATCTGACGCCATGTTTGTTCGCGTGACAAGCATGCATATGGCGTTATTCGTTCACTGGTCTGCTCATGGTTTATTTTAACTGTAATAAAATCTTTTTTTTTTTTGTTTAATCTCTCCGTTTTCTCCGTGGCACAAAGTCATGACAGGATTTGCTCTTGAGCTATTTCTTGAAGCTGTTGATTTTTAATTCATATGCAGTATCTATTTCGCCATATTACGTTACTTTTCGACACTATCTCGTTTCGTCTCCGCACATGATATTTTGCTATAGATGGCGTGTCATATATTGTATTTGCACCAAATGATGTAATGCTCTGCTTTAGCCAATTGTATCTGCTCTAAATGATGTCATGCATTGCTTTAGCCAACTGAAGTCCAGTACGTCATTTTTATTGTGCATTTTTCTGCTCTTCCGGTTTCAAACCTATTTTAAAACTCGATATACATTTTAGGTAAAAAATGTCTGCACTTCTAGTGTGCGTCTTTAAGGTAACTGTGGGCTTTATTGTGAATAAAAGCAGGGATGCAGCAGCTGAAAAGCTCAAAGACGGCGACGTAACTAATCAACGGCTTCGAGACTTGATTACTCGAGAACTCAGTGAAGTCAAATCAAAGTTGGACGGACTGGCAAGAAAGGATCTACTGGCTGCAATAGACTTCTTTCAGGAAGGAATTATCCTTTTGCACAAAGTATTGCGCTCGAACATAACACAGCCAGACAATGGAATCAAAGACGCAATTCGGAAGTTAGAGGTGATTAGCTTAAACGAATCATCCAAGGAACTGCTTTCAAATGCCAAGAAACGGTTCGAAGATGCTCGACGTAAAGCTACAGAAGCGTTCAATGACGAAGGCCTGAAGCCGTCTGACCGTGTTTCAGCTATGGAGTATCGCATGATGGCCACAGTGCTGGAGGCAGCAGACAATCCATCAACGGTATCATCTGCATGCAAAATGTGCATCGAAAGATTAAATTCCCACCCAGTGGTTGAGAACTGCTTCACCTTCGAGGTCAAAAAAAGGTTCCGTGGTTTGTTTAGCAAGCAAGAACGTAGGGAAATGGTTTCAGAGACTTGTCGCCTGAATCGCATGATCTACGACATTATAGTCATGACACAGGGGTTTGGCGACAAAGAGGTACAAGAAATACTGCAATCGTGGCCTCGCATTCAACTGGATGGTGGAAATGACAGCGTAAACCCTTTGGTGGATCCAAGAGTCTCAAAATGCTTGTGCAAAATAGGACAGAAGCACAGCTGTTTACTTTGGACATTTGGTCAGAAAGGAGAAAAGGAGCAAACATTGAAAGAACCTTGGGGTATCACTACTAACACACTGGGGCAGTTCATTGTGGCTGATTACAAGGATGGTAACGTAAAGGTATTCGACAATCATGGGAATTTTTTGTCCATCTTTCGTCCCGTTAGTGAAGGGAAAACTGGAACAGTGTTTGTTCATGATGTAGCAACAGACCAATGTGACAACATGTATGTCCTGGTGTCGATAGAAGACGATCGTTCCAAGGAAGTAAAATCCTATGTATACTTGAAGACCCCTAATAGCATGATTCCTCTGAAGGAGGACCTTATGTGGTCATGGACCTGGTCATCCTTGGCAATTTCGGACAAGGGCAAGATTTTTGTTCGCGGGGTGTTGGCCGGGGGACACCATGTAGTTGACATGTACAAGACTGATGGAAAGTTTGTTCGCCGTTTCGGAGAGAGGGAGTTGAAGGTCTCCTCGGCTGTCGCCGCCACCTGTGGTGGAGGTGTAGCTGTTGCTACAGGAGGACGAGATTCCTATTATATCAACTTTTTTAACAGAAAAGGGAAACGCGATGGTCAGTTTCAAGTAGATAAATCATTCCACTTCCCTCAAATGACATACCATCAAGCAAGCCGATGCATCGTTGTCGCTGGCGTACATGTGGAAAGTATACACCTCAACCGCCTAGAAATCGTAATTTTAACTGAGGAAGGAGAGTTTGTTCGCAACATCGAGTACAAAGAAGAAAATTTAATGTACTTACGAGGGATCACGGTGACAATTGATGGCATAATTGCTTTAGTTTGCAGTGATAAAATGGGCTTCAAAGTACTTGTTGTTTAAATCGTAAATAGCCTGTCCGAAGTATAAGAAATACTGTAATGAAAATATTACTTAGGAGAGAAATTTCATAGGTTTAAGTTTTTTTCTACGAAATTCTCGTACTATTAAAACAGATTAGCCTTTTTTTAGCTTAGCCTTTTTTTACTTTGATCAGAAGGCAAGACACGTTTCCTTTTAAAGTGACTGTTTGGCCAAGTAAATGCATATCAGTCTGATTTGTATCGTTGACAAAAGTATGAAAACAAAGTCTGTTTTTAATAGTTAAGACTTCCTGACTCGATATGGCTTATCGCGTGCGAGCGTATATTTAACCGACAGATTAGTATATGGCGGAACAATTCAAGCGTGTAATTACTAGGTGAATGCATGCTTCTTCTCATTATCATTTATTCTACGTTACATGTGAAAATGGATAATAAGAATTATGAAAAGCAGATATCACACTTGTACGCAAATAGATCACTGGTATTTGGATATTTAAGACTCGTGTCATCACTCAGTAAATGAAACCAGCATTATCTCGAATTTTCTGAACAAGAAATATTTCACTCAGGAAACCACTGTTTGCTGGGTAGGATAACTATCCTCCTTCGAGGGTCTAGGACGACTGGATCTGGGAGCGTTTGTTTGAACTTCCTTGTCAAAACTAGATTTCCGCGATGGACTTTGTTCATTTTGGAGATGTGTCTAAACAGAGAGTGGACATAACAAAGCAAAGGCGCGGTCACCTTGACAGTTTTTGCGCAACTACATAGACGGGCTGCAGTCAGTCTTATCTGAAAACCAAGACCAGAATTGCCAACACTAAAGTTGGTCTTCTACCAGTGTACTAAAAAAGTTTTCCTGTGAGTACTAAAATATTTGTCGCCTCCACAATAGGATTAGCGATCGCAAGAGTCCATAAGTAGGAGCTTATCTCTCCAATACTAATCCTATGAGTCAAAATTTACGCGTATCTTTCTGCTTTAGAACGCCACGAGTTTTTCGGCTCTGCATGCACTGTTCAGAATGCCGGGCCAATCGGACTGAAAACGTTATTGTCAAAGGAAGACCAAAAATAGGAAAAAGCAATGAATGCAAATTGTTGTAAATTGTGTAAATATGAATCTCCTACTAAAGGATAAGTTCTATAAATGGAAAGATAAGCGCAAAGGTATGGCGGCCAAAAATGTATTCTTTTGTTCATGTGCTAATGAGACTCACTAGCCTCACTCTCAAGCAACATTTCTTTTATATTTTGTCCATGCAAACGTGACTAGTGAGGCTAATTAGCACATAAACAAAAGAATATTTTTTTTGGCCGCCATTTATGCATTCGGTCTATGGCGTTGGCTCCTGGCATCTGCTGCCGAAAGAATAAAGATATGCTCGCTATTATCTGTCTTATTTATGAGGAATGTGTCCTTTATGACCCTTGCATATTTTGTCTCCGCTAATAAGAAAATCTCATAGCTTGGTGAAAGGATACATTGAGGGGCTGATTACATGGTGAGTTTCAGCCCGAGCTGAAATTTCGCTCCGCCCTCCGGGCTGAACTTTTGTTGCGATTACATGATGAATTTCAGCCCGGGCGCAAAACGCAAATTTGCGTGAGAAAATTTACTGCGATGCGAAAACACAATTGATGCCATGATCACGTTCCCCTTTTTAGCCCAGGCTGAAATTTCATTTCGATTACATGGACTTCTTGCTTATTTTTCAGCCCGTTTGGCCGAGCTGAAAATCCTAGCCCGGTCTCTGAAACCGGCTAGATTCTCAGCCCGGGCTGAAACCTGCTCCATGTAATCGCCACTTTCGTTTCAAGAGGATTTCTTTCAGAACCCGCAGCCCGGCTAACCGGGCTGTAATTCTCCTTATTATATGGCTCTGTCTCACGAGTACTGGGAACTACAAAATTCACGAATTTGATTGGCTAAAATCGATATTGACCGCGGTCTAGATTTTCCCATCTAGACCGGCGTCTAGACCGGTAATGTTTTGCGGTGAAAAGATGCAAACTAAAATTCAAAAATATCGATTATTTTCTTCTACCAATATTTATTTATGGAAGTGCCAAACAGCATGATGACGAAAGAGAGGATGACGAGCAAACTTTGACAGAATTAAGTTCAGCTCATCGCCACTCATCGCCGTTCGCAAGCAAAATGTCAGTTAGTACAAACCAGTTACATTAAACGAATTAAATGGTTCTTGTTTGCCATATAATAAACATCTTATTAACCGAGCTTAGTCAGTCTGTATGTACAGACCTTCTGCTCGGTTAATAAGAGCTAAATGCCGAATCAGACCCTAAAATTACATAGTTAAAGTATCGATAACCTACCGATCAACTGATGTCAACCGTTACGTACCAGCCTTGAAGGCCAAAATTTTGAAAAGTAACACAAGCCATACTGCTCTTTTTTCTCCTTCAAAAATGAGTGATCGTCGAAAAACTTCTGCCGGATCTAGCTAGGATCTTGAGGTATATTTACTCCTACCAGCCGTCGTGCATGATTTCGAACTAAAAGAAAAAACAAACTCGTTTCTGAAGTCTAGTGATAGTGACATTAAAAAGCTGGTCGCAAATGCTGTTCCGAAAAGTACAAGAAAGTCAACAAAATATGCTGCCAACTTGTTTGAAGGTGAAGAAAGTTATGAGCAGACTTTAGGCATTTTATCCTACACGAAAGCAAGCTGAGTTATTTTATAGAAAAGAGAATTGAATACACTGTATTTACTAACTTTATAATAAACTAACAGTTGGAAGTAGAGAAAATTCTAGGCGCACTTGAAAACAGTGTCATTCAGACTAGCATATTCTGTCTTGCATGGTTGAAATTTCTTTTTCAGCAAGCGCCTTGTTTTTTTACTTTTCGACTGGTAGTGACAATTAAAATGATTCGACTTTTTTCCTGAGACAGACATGCGCGATATCGCGAGCTTGTAGGTGCAACCAGCCATCCGTGAAAAGGAGGTTTCTCAGCTGCCTTTAAATTTCATTAATTTTCATTATACTCTGTCAAAATTTACTATTTTTCGATTAATTAAGGTTTAAATCTTAGTCACAAGATTGATTTACAGTGTTTTCTGAGAGTATGCCCTCATCTAGAATTCAAATTTGAACGTCATCAAGAAGTCGACATCGGACTCATCGGCTTTCGTGGCCCTATGAGGTTCTGAAGTGACCTCCTTCTGGCCGATGACAGAGTGGCATCTGACGCCATGTTTGTTCGCGTGACAAGCATGCATATGGCGTTATTCGTTCACTGGTCTGCTCATGGTTTATTTTAACTGTAATAAAATCTTTTTTTTTTTGTTTAATCTCTCCGTTTTCTCCGTGGCACAAAGTCATGACAGAATTTGCTCTTGAGCTATTTCTTGAAGCTGTTGATTTTTAATTCATATGCAGTATCTATTTCGCCATATTACGTTACTTTTCGACACTATCTCGTTTCGTCTCCGCACATGATATTTTGCTATAGATGGCGTGTCATATATTGTATTTGCACCAAATGATGTAATGCTCTGCTTTAGCCAATTGTATCTGCTCTAAATGATGTCATGCATTGCTTTAGCCAACTGAAGTCCAGTACGTCATTTTTATTGTGCATTTTTCTGCTCTTCCGGTTTCAAACCTATTTTAAAACTCGATATACATTTTAGGTAAAAAATGTCTGCACTTCTAGTGTGCGTCTTTAAGGTAACTGTGGGCTTTATTGTGAATAAAAGCAGGGATGCAGCAGCTGAAAAGCTCAAAGACGGCGACGTAACTAATCAACGGCTTCGAGACTTGATTACTCGAGAACTCAGTGAAGTCAAATCAAAGTTGGACGGACTGGCAAGAAAGGATCTACTGGCTGCAATAGACTTCTTTCAGGAAGGAATTATCCTTTTGCACAAAGTATTGCGCTCGAACATAACACAGCCAGACAATGGAATCAAAGACGCAATTCGGAAGTTAGAGGTGATTAGCTTAAACGAATCATCCAAGGAACTGCTTTCAAATGCCAAGAAACGGTTCGAAGATGCTCGACGTAAAGCTACAGAAGCGTTCAATGACGAAGGCCTGAAGCCGTCTGACCGTGTTTCAGCTATGGAGTATCGCATGATGGCCACAGTGCTGGAGGCAGCAGACAATCCATCAACGGTATCATCTGCATGCAAAATGTGCATCGAAAGATTAAATTCCCACCCAGTGGTTGAGAACTGCTTCACCTTCGAGGTCAAAAAAAAGGTTCCGTGGTTTGTTTAGCAAGCAAGAACGTAGGGAAATGGTTTCAGAGACTTGTCGCCTGAATCGCATGATCTACGACATTATAGTCATGACACAGGGGTTTGGCGACAAAGAGGTACAAGAAATACTGCAATCGTGGCCTCGCATTCAACTGGATGGTGGAAATGACAGCGTAAACCCTTTGGTGGATCCAAGAGTCTCAAAATGCTTGTGCAAAATAGGACAGAAGCACAGCTGTTTACTTTGGACATTTGGTCAGAAAGGAGAAAAGGAGCAAACATTGAAAGAACCTTGGGGTATCACTACTAACACACTGGGGCAGTTCATTGTGGCTGATTACAAGGATGGTAACGTAAAGGTATTCGACAATCATGGGAATTTTTTGTCCTTCTTTCGTCCCGTTAGTGAAGGGAAAACTGGAACAGTGTTTGTTCATGATGTAGCAACAGACCAATGTGACAACATGTATGTCCTGGTGTCGATAGAAGACGATCGTTCCAAGGAAGTAAAATCCTATGTATACTTGAAGACCCCTAATAGCATGATTCCTCTGAAGGAGGACCTTATGTGGTCATGGACCTGGTCATCCTTGGCAATTTCGGACAAGGGCAAGATTTTTGTTCGCGGGGTGTTGGCCGGGGGACACCATGTAGTTGACATGTACAAGACTGATGGAAAGTTTGTTCGCCGTTTCGGAGAGAGGGAGTTGAAGGTCTCCTCGGCTGTCGCCGCCACCTGTGGTGGAGGTGTAGCTGTTGCTACAGGAGGACGAGATTCCTATTATATCAACTTTTTTAACAGAAAAGGGAAACGCGATGGTCAGTTTCAAGTAGATAAATCATTCCACTTCCCTCAAATGACATACCATCAAGCAAGCCGATGCATCGTTGTCGCTGGCGTACATGTGGAAAGTATACACCTCAACCGCCTAGAAATCGTAATTTTAACTGAGGAAGGAGAGTTTGTTCGCAACATCGAGTACAAAGAAGAAAATTTAATGTACTTACGAGGGATCACGGTGACAACTGATGGCATAATTGCTTTAGTTTGCAGTGATAAAATGGGCTTCAAAGTACTTGTTGTTTAAATCGTAAATAGCCTGTCCGAAGTATAAGAAATACTGTAATGAAAATATTACTTAGGAGAGAAATTTCATAGGTTTAAGTTTTTTTCTACGAAATTCTCGTACTATTAAAACAGATTAGCCTTTTTTTAGCTTAGCCTTTTTTTACTTTGATCAGAAGGCAAGACACGTTTCCTTTTAAAGTGACTGTTTGGCCAAGTAAATGCATATCAGTCTGATTTGTATCGTTGACAAAAGTATGAAAACAAAGTCTGTTTTTAATAGTTAAGACTTCCTGACTCGATATGGCTTATCGCGTGCGAGCGTATATTTAACCGACAGATTAGTATATGGCGGAACAATTCAAGCGTGTAATTACTAGGTGAATGCATGCTTCTTCTCATTATCATTTATTCTACGTTACATGTGAAAATGGATAATAAGAATTATGAAAAGCAGATATCACACTTGTACGCAAATAGATCACTGGTATTTGGATATTTAAGACTCGTGTCATCACTCAGTAAATGAAACCAGCATTATCTCGAATTTTCTGAACAAGAAATATTTCACTCAGGAAACCACTGTTTGCTGGGTAGGATAACTATCCTCCTTCGAGGGTCTAGGACGACTGGATCTGGGAGCGTTTGTTTGAACTTCCTTGTCAAAACTAGATTTCCGCGATGGACTTTGTTCATTTTGGAGATGTGTCTAAACAGAGAGTGGACATAACAAAGCAAAGGCGCGGTCACCTTGACAGTTTTTGCGCAACTACATAGACGGGCTGCAGTCAGTCTTATCTGAAAACCAAGACCAGAATTGCCAACACTAAAGTTGGTCTTCTACCAGTGTACTAAAAAAGTTTTCCTGTGAGTACTAAAATATTTGTCGCCTCCACAATAGGATTAGCGATCGCAAGAGTCCATAAGTAGGAGCTTATCTCTCCAATACTAATCCTATGAGTCAAAATTTACGCGTATCTTTCTGCTTTAGAACGCCACGAGTTTTTCGGCTCTGCATGCACTGTTCAGAATGCCGGGCCAATCGGACTGAAAACGTTATTGTCAAAGGAAGACCAAAAATAGTAAAAAGCAATGAATGCAAATTGTTGTAAATTGTGTAAATATGAATCTCCTACTAAAGGATAAGTTCTATAAATGGAAAGATAAGCGCAAAGGTATGGCGGCCAAAAATGTATTCTTTTGTTCATGTGCTAATGAGACTCACTAGCCTCACTCTCAAGCAACATTTCTTTTATATTTTGTCCATGCAAACGTGACTAGTGAGGCTAATTAGCACATAAACAAAAGAATATTTTTTTTGGCCGCCATTTATGCATTCGGTCTATGGCGTTGGCTCCTGGCATCTGCTGCCGAAAGAATAAAGATATGCTCGCTATTATCTGTCTTATTTATGAGGAATGTGTCCTTTATGACCCTTGCATATTTTGTCTCCGCTAATAAGAAAATCTCATAGCTTGGTGAAAGGATACATTGAGGGGCTGATTACATGGTGAGTTTCAGCCCGAGCTGAAATTTCGCTCCGCCCTCCGGGCTGAACTTTTGTTGCGATTACATGATGAATTTCAGCCCGGGCGCAAAACGCAAATTTGCGTGAGAAAATTTACTGCGATGCGAAAACACAATTGATGCCATGATCACGTTCCCCTTTTTAGCCCAGGCTGAAATTTCATTTCGATTACATGGACTTCTTGCTTATTTTTCAGCCCGTTTGGCCGAGCTGAAAATCCTAGCCCGGTCTCTGAAACCGGCTAGATTCTCAGCCCGGGCTGAAACCTGCTCCATGTAATCGCCACTTTCGTTTCAAGAGGATTTCTTTCAGAACCCGCAGCCCGGCTAACCGGGCTGTAATTCTCCTTATTATATGGCTCTGTCTCACGAGTACTGGGAACTACAAAATTCACGAATTTGATTGGCTAAAATCGATATTGACCGCGGTCTAGATTTTCCCATCTAGACCGGCGTCTAGACCGGTAATGTTTTGCGGTGAAAAGATGCAAACTAAAATTCAAAAATATCGATTATTTTCTTCTACCAATATTTATTTATGGAAGTGCCAAACAGCATGATGACGAAAGAGAGGATGACGAGCAAACTTTGACAGAATTAAGTTCAGCTCATCGCCACTCATCGCCGTTTGCAAGCAAAATGTCAGTTAGTACAAACCAGTTACATTAAACGAATTAAATGGTTCTTGTTTGCCATATAATAAACATCTTATTAACCGAGCTTAGTCAGTCTATATGTACAGACCTTTTGATCGGTTAATAAGAGCTAAATGCCGAATCAGACCCTAAAATTACATAGTTAAAGTATCGATAACCTACCGATCAACTGATGTCAACCGTTACGTACCAGCCTTGAAGGCCAAAATTTTGAAAAGTAACACAAGCCATACTGCTCTTTTTTCTCCTTCAAAAATGAGTGATCGTCGAAAAACTTCTGCCGGATCTAGCTAGGATCTTGAGGTATATTTACTCCTACCAGCCGTCGTGCATGATTTCGAACTAAAAGAAAAAACAAACTCGTTTCTGAGGTCTAGTGATAGTGACATTAAAAAGCTGGTCGCAAATGCTGTTCCGAAAAGTACAAGAAAGTCAACAAAATATGCTGCCAACTTGTTTGAAGGTGAAGAAAGTTATGAGCAGACTTTAGGCATTTTATCCTACACGAAAGCAAGCTGAGTTATTTTATAGAAAAGAGAATTGAATACACTGTATTTACTAACTTTATAATAAACTAACAGTTGGAAGTAGAGAAAATTCTAGGCGCACTTGAAAACAGTGTCATTCAGACTAGCATATTCTGTCTTGCATGGTTGAAATTTCTTTTTCAGTAAGCGCCTTGTTTTTTTACTTTTCGACTGGTAGTGACAATTAAAATGATTCGACTTTTTTCCTGAGACAGACATGCTTTCTTTCTAGTCAAATTTTGAACAGCCTGTGCATCCACAGGCAGACAACCCTAAGGATGCGAGAGCCCGTGATGTCACGTTATTCTGAGACAGTTGTAACGACCGATTCAACTGATCGAGGAAAATGTTCCATAAAAATCGCGATGTTTCTTTTCAAAAATCCTTTTATGGACAGTCAGATAAATAAAGTTCACCCACTTACTAATTTCTACGTTGTCCTGAGTGATTTGATGGGTTTTTGGGACGCTTCGATTTCCTCTTCAGATCCCACGCATTGTGGAAAAAATGGAAAATTGAATTGGCCGAACTGTGCACGGACCGATGACGCTCGAAAGACGCTAACAACGATAACAAATTTGTTTGCTTGCAAAAAACGCCGTCTTTTCCCTCTACATTTACTGCCATGATGCTTTCGAATTCTTTCGTAATCTTTTTTTTCCAATAATTCTGTAGAAAAAAGCCTGAAGAATTACAGGATTTTCGTTCATCGTTTAACATTTTAATTTGGTTCAGTATCACCATAATATTGACTTCTTATCACTAAAAACTCAATAGCATCTTTTGTGCTTTTCGGAATTAAATTTCCTTCCATGGCGTTTATATCTCTCACTCGGATCGGTGACATTTACGAAACGGGAGGCAGCCACTTTAAAATTTAGCGCTCATGTTAATAATCACCACACTAAACGACATCTCTATTTTACTTTAACTATTATACTGTCAAGAAACAAAAAACAAAAAAGCAAAACAATTACTCCATGAGCGCGCGTTGGATATGAGAAGGTTAATTATTAGGGACTTTAAGATCTGCGACGCGACGGTAACGAAGACGTCATTTAAAATTGCAAGTTCACTTTATTAATCTTTTTCGTCGTTATGTCGGCTTGTCTAACTTCTAAAAACTAGTGTAACTCCCCAGGAACTGAATTAGGAGGTGCAGTATTGAATCTACGACAGAAAATTCAAATTCGCTGCCTTTTTTTCACGTTCTCCGTAAAACTTGAGAATTGGTCATTTCACGTGGTAGATTTGCTGAAAACGTGAAAGAAATGTACAAAAATGAAAAA
>NC_090876.1:12053571-12056071 GCF_036669935.1 Montipora foliosa
CCACAGGTTAGCAGAAATATTAAACAGGTTGGTGAACAAACAGGTTAGCATAGATCCGTTGACAAAACGCCCCAGAAAAAGTGAACCTCTTCCGTGTTATCCGGTCTTAACAATGTTACTAATCTTAAGGTAATCAAATGTCAATCAAGAAATCAATTAACAGAATCAAATAATCTATTTTTTAACAAAACATTCTCCGCCCCGATGAGGGCGTAGTCCTCATCCTACACGCAGTCTCTTAAAAATTATGCTTGTATACTGTCTCTTCACTCTTCCGTTCAACTTTAGTAACAGGACGACTGTAGACGCCAGTCGACGTCTTGACTTTGACATTTCGTACTCGACCGTCCGGTCCTGGGTAGACTTCCATGATTCTGCCTGTGCACCACTTGCCTCGAACGGCATGACGTTTCACGTTTCGTCATTCAATTTGCCACTGCTTCCTCGGTACTAAGGGATGGAAAAACGTCTCGATTTTCTGGAGAAACTCAATTCTGTGGCGCGGATTTTGTGTTTCTTTGAAAGGTCCTTGTGGTGCTTCAGATGACGCTCGTCCAAGGAGAATATCATTAGGGAATATGTACTTGCCATCATCAGGGTCGTTTGGAATCCTTCCGATTGGCCGTTGATTAACAAGATTGGCTACCTCTAGAAACACCGTGTACAACTCGAATGGTGTTAGCAAAGACTGCTAATGGCCCGCTTTAGAGCGTTCTTGCAAGTCTTGACGAGCGCCTCTGCGCAGCCATTTTGATGAGGGACAGCAGGTGTCATGAATTTCCAGTGCGCTGTTACGCTGTAAGGCCCGAAGTAGTCACATGCCGTGTAGTAAAATGGTGGAGTGTATAGGGCTAATCGAAGTGCTGGTAAATTTGCCATTAACTGTGTTTCGGTCTTATGTGCCATTTCTTTACAGAACCCACATTTGAACTTGATTGACTTGCTCAACTTCATTGCCTTTAGGATCCAATACTTCGTTCTAATCTTGGCGGTCGTAGCAGCCACTCCACTGTGTCCCTGTTGATGCACGTGCCTTGTTATTAACATTGAGATCCAATGATCACTTGGAAGAAGCGCCGGGTGCCTAGTTTCATATGATACAACTGCTTGATCAACTCTTCCTCCAACTCTGACCACACCCTGTCCGTCAACAAAGGGACTCAAACTCCTGAATTCCCCTTTCTTGATTCGGCTGTGCAGGGACTTCTGGGATTCCTTGATCCAGAAGCGTTCAGCTTTTTCTAATTTCCCTGGTACAAGTGGCCCTTCTTTTCCCGTTTGGGTGTGTCTTCTTAAGCGTATCTTGTTGGCCAGCCGTTGAATACGGGCCGTCACTCGAACCAGGTTTTTCCAACTTGAAAAACGTTTCGGGTCGATGGCTTCATCTATCTTCTTCACTTCACAAACTGTCTTGTTTTGTCGAAGCTCCAAATGTTCCTCTGAAACAGGTTTTGCTTCCTCTTGTGGCCAAAGCTTCTCTGGCTTTTGCAAAAACTCTGGTCCATTGCTCCATCTCCCGTTCAGATCTCCTACATAAATTCCTTAAGAAATATCATCAGTGACATTTTCTTCACCCGGGATGTGTTTCCATTCACTAGGATCAGCGTTACTTTGAATTTCTCCAACTCGCGCAGACACGAATGGCTTGAAATTGCGTGACGGATTCTGTATCCAGGCAAGGGTTATTGCGTGAAGAACTTGACGGCTTGGAATTTCATTCGTGATTCTTCTTGAACAGTCTTAGCTAATCTAGATCCCAAAACTGCTGCTTGTAGTTCCAGTCGTGGTATGCTTAGTTGCTTTAAAGGTGCTACCCGTGACTTCGCTGCAATTAGCCTGACTTGATA
The DNA here is from genome assembly GCF_036669935.1 of Montipora foliosa. Lineage (NCBI taxonomy): Eukaryota > Metazoa > Cnidaria > Anthozoa > Scleractinia > Acroporidae > Montipora > Montipora foliosa. Next base: position 12,055,419 of record NC_090876.1, read on the forward strand.
CTGGTCATCATTAATCCTCTTCTGCATCGGCACGAGTTAAACTGCGGGGAAACTCGACCCTACTTAACTCCTTCATTTCTCTGAATAAATCCTTCCACTTTTCACGAACAGCTAGCGGGGCATCTTCGTCCCAATCAACTCCGGCTTGCCATAGCTCTTGTAATCCGATCTTTGCCCTGATAAGGAAAGCAGCTGCGAGACCAAGGGGATCATAAATTCGAGCGACTTGACTGAGCAAAACCCTCTTTGTTAACTTCCCTTCCGACGAAAGTTGTCCACCTCTAATCACGTGATCTATCGCATCAGAGTCGACGTTGAACGTGAGTGTGTCGGCTTGGTTATTCCATGCCATTTCAAGGACCTTCTCAGCAACATTTCCTCTGAACACCGCCATTTCTGCTGGCTTCTCACTCTGCATATGGTCTTCAAGTGATTTGTTTGAAACCCAACCTTTAACATTGAAGCCACCTGTCTTCAAAATAATATCAAGATCTTTGGCCAGTTGTTTCGCTTCGGTGACTGTATTGACGGAGTCACAAATGTCATCCATATCTGTGTTCTTCTGGAGAACTTCTGCTGCTTCTGGATAGCCGGACGCGTTTTCTTTAGTGGTTTTCTTTAGAGCTGTTTATGCCATTGCTGGAGCAGGCTTC
>NC_090876.1:12061071-12083571 GCF_036669935.1 Montipora foliosa
GCAATCTTGACTCCAAATTGTGCAAACAGGCCGTGTCATGTACAGTAAGTAAATAATAACGTTTGATACGGGTGACCCCAAACCACTGACCCCCGGTCCATGGACCCCCATACGGAGCGGGTCCACGGACTACTATACGGACCGGTCCACGGACTACCTCGACGGAGCCCCCCACGGACCCCCCCAAAAACAACATAGAAATAAAAATAAATTTAAAATAAATTTGACTTGCCAATTGTCTGGATAGACCACTCATGTCGGCGAGATCTCAGCCATTACGCTCCGCAAATTTAACAGACCAAGGCTCAGGCCCGGACGCAAGGTATCTTAATCACATATTGCCAGTTCGTTCGCTGTGGACCGGAGTGCTTCGAAAAAGACGGCTCAATTCTCCTATTTGATCCTATTTGTGTTCATTTTCCGCCATTTTGTTCGTATCAACTCGCCCCAGGCTTCACGAAATAAAACACATCCTGTCTCCATCTCACGTGCAGCCATGGATGACCGGTAAGAATTGGTCCATATAAATCACATTTATTTGTTTGTTTTTCTGAGCCATCTGCATTTGTTTGCACCTAGAACAGATTCCAAACATATTTTTCTTTCCTTACCAGAAATGTGGAGATGTATGAAATATTTTCAAGTGATGAAGTGAGTTGACATTTTTAAAAGTTACCATTGCACACATTGTGATCTGGCTATACTGTCTACTCAATATCCGATTAGTCAGTGGAGCTGCCAGTTGACTTACTATTTTAGTTTTTTTCTTATATTTGAATGCATTATTAAGTACACGGTCATTACTGTGTGAAGAAAGGCAGGCGGGTTGAAATATGATATGATGCGGGCATGTGTGAGATAATACAAACAAGGGAAGTGTGGTTGGCCGCTATGTGTTTGCTGAACTAAAAAGGAAGGAAAGACACAAATGAATCTTGAAATAACTTGGCCATATATATATAGGTATATAGTTTCGTGTAGTTTGTAGATGGATTGAGTAATTTACAGGATGATTGAATTGTGGCTTATAGGAGTTGATTGACAACAAAGATGACCATGACCTTGGCAGTGGAGGTGAACACACCACTGGTAGCAATACAAGTCTGGCAGAGGTATTTATTGTCCTCTCCCATTTCCCTCTCCTTCTTTATAAAGTCAAATGTTAAGACGGGTCTCTGTCTGTCCGAAATGAACAAGCAAAGGAAATATTCCATTAATGCACGTAATAATGTGTGAATTGTGGCTTTTAGGTTTTGATTGATGATAGAGATGATCAAGACAGCAGTGTAGACGAATATTCCACAGGTTGTAACACAAGTCTGACAGAGGTATTCAAGTGGGCCTTTCTTTTTCCGTTTTTCTACTTTATAAAGTTTTATGTCAAATAATTGCCTGGCTGGTATCTTTTTGTCTGGAATAAAAACGGATGGGAAAATTCACATCAAATTGTCTTTTCTCAAATGATAGTAAATAAATATGATGGCAGATCTATCATCACTCTGCCCTCTCCTGATAATATAATGTAATTCAGTGTAGCTTGGTTAAGCTCTCAAAAGTACTTTACATTTCTGCTGTCTGAATGGGACATTTTATATCCTCTAAGAAATTTGATATAATGGACATGCACATATAAATTTACATTTATTTACCTTGAATCTTAACCCTCAACTGCTAAGGTCTGAATGTTAATTCTCGAGCTCCCCACTTACAGCCACACATTTCCTTGCATGTTAGTTTTGATATTTTGCTGTCTTAAAAGTATTCCATATCCAGTGGTTGTCTTTATTCTCATCACCAATCTGCTTGACAATTTGATTACTGACCATGAAAATACGATATCCGAGGCTTAAGAATATTAACATTTTAATGTTTGTGTGATCTTCTTACGACTACAAAACTCCAGCGATAAAATTCAAACACGCTTTATTCTTCATTCAACTGCCTATGACGGCGCGAACTCAACCCATGCGGTGAAAGCGAAAAGCGGTTACGACTAGAAAACAAACAGATACAAAAATTACTTAGTAAAATGACCTAATCGTAAACAGAAACTCGACGAAAAGATACCGTCTAACACTTACATTTGTTAGGAGCTGGTAACTGAATATTGACTGCTTGAAGCGAAGAAAGTAACAAACTGCAGAAAGCGAAACTACAAGAACTACTCACAAGCGAAAATGACTGGTCGAGAACCCTAAAAATGACTAAATTAAGCCTTAAATACCTCTAAGAGAACGAATAAATTAAGCACTAAATTCCTGATTAAAAAGACTGACAACTGCATTCCTAAGAGAGGAATGCAACCCCGCTAATGAGCAGGCGTTTGGATCTAACAGTTTGTTTTAATGAATGTTTCATAGAACCTTGGTAAGGCTATAGTGATGAAGAAAGCTATGCTGATGAAGAACGTTTCGATGTGTCAAAATCACCAAAAAAAAATGAAGGGAAAGGATTACAAGCTGTACAATGGTAATGTTGAGTGCAAGATGATAACTCTTGAGAGCCTTGATAATCCTTACGTTGTCCCCTTTATGATGAATTGCCAGGAAGAAAGTCCTACAATTATAAGCAAAGCAATTCCCATCGGAATTCAAGACAATGCAACTTTTGTCTTGAGCCTTGATACACTGGAACACAGAAAAGATTTGTTCTCAGATGAAAATGGGTCATGGGTCATGACAGGATGTAAGGCCAAGTTCTACACCATCATAAGGGATGAAGGGGGCAAAGTGGCTGAACTTGAAAAGCTCAACAGTCAAGAAAGTGCCGACGTTGCAGTGAGAAGAAGAACGTACACATGTTCCTCCTACACGTCATATCACAAGACAATTGTGTCCATCGAATTTGGTAAAGCTATTGAAAAATGGTTCCCACTCGTGCTTCTCAATTGCAATTTTGATGGTCAGCCCACAAGATTTAAGATCAAGAAGCATGGTAATCGAACCTCATCCAATATGGCACACATCCGATCCAAAGAGAGCACCAAGCTTAAAGTTGCAGATAAAGCTGTTGAATTTGGTTCAACGAGGGCATTGTTCTTAACAAGAGAGGAAGCTGGTGGTATCTGTGGTGCCGATAGCATTAGTTCGCTCCCACGCAACGTGAAACAGGTTGGATACCTCACACGAATACCATCTGAAAGAGTAAACAAGGACCCACTTGCATCAGTCCTAGAACTGCAGAAGACAACTTTTCCTGGCTTTATCCGTCAAGTAGTCTGTAATGATCTTCCCACGGTCATGTTATTCACTGATCAACAGTTGAACAATATTGTGAGGTTTTGCTGTCACGACAGGGTAAACCAAGTCTCTGAACTTGGAGTTGACGTAACATTTCAACTTGGTCCATTCTATGTGCTTGTAACAAGTTTTAAGAATACAGTTCTTCGAGTAAAGGGATCAAACAACCACCCCTCCTTTTTAGGCCCTGTCATGATCTGCATGACTAGAGACGAATCCACGTACCTATCATTTATCCATTGCCTTATCCGTGAAAATCCTGGTCTCAGTGAATTCCTTCGTGCCACAGGCACTGATGATGAACGTGCGTTAACGAATGCCCTCGCGGCCGGTTTCAGGAATGCAACACCTTTGCTTTGTTACATTCATAGCCAAAGAAATATCGAGGAGAAATGTAGAAAGCTCGGTATTTCCTCAGTCCCGTATTTGCTAGGATCTCTTCAAAGCAAAAAGTGGATTAATTTGGTCAAGTTCACTAGAAGAGTTTAACAAGAATGCAACAGCACTCATGGAAGGGTGGGACACCCTAGAAAGGTCCGAGAAGTCTGGCCCACCAGCCTTTACACAGTATTTTCGCACCCACAAGCTTAATGACATGCGCACAAAGACGGCTGCATTTGTTCTGAAAGACCTTGGCTTGGGAAACAAGCCATATGAACAGAACATGCCTGAGTCAGTAAATGATATAATGAAAGATTGGACGAAGTTCATTCCCCAGGACATGGACAGACTCATTATAAACCTATATGACTTTGTGCAGTCGTTCGATCAAGAGGAAGAAATGGCATTGTTTCAGTTGTCCGACAAGTGGGAGGTCTGCCACCAGTTTCAGCAACACTTACTGACAAAGAGTCATGCAGAGATGACCCAAGAAGAGCGAAAGGCTTTCCTCAAAAGGGCTAGCAAAGTTTGCCCCGATCCAGAAGCATACAAGAGGTGCTGCAATTTTAAGGTCACACCATTGTCACGTTCCTCAGCTCATTCCTCTATAAGGCAAGCAGCGTGTGATCTCAGCGACCTTTCACAGCTGAGTGGCCACTTTTCCAAAGAGGAACAATCGAGTCTGCTGGAAAAAGCCAAGACTGTGCTGTGCAACGACCAGTTCCGCCAGGGTTTCAAGGATAGTGTGTACTTTGTGGACAGTGGAGGACCCCCGGGTTCAGTGCTTTAAGAGTGGAAAATGTACTTGTGATTGTAATTTCTTTGGGCGAACAAGCTTTGCCATCATTGCCTGTCTATTGCCATCCATCTTAACTGTGCGGCAAACATTGTGGAGGCCTACCAAGGCCGAAGTCTCAGCCGGATATCAGCAGCTTCTGCTCTAAAAAATGTTGGTGAGAAAGCTCTATCTCGCAAGCGGCATTTACCTGCAACTGAAGTAGACGTCTACCATTCAGATACAGATGCAGATGCACAGAATACAGAAGCAAATTTTCAAGCTGAAATTCTCAATCCAACAACTCTTGTTATAAGAAGAGCAGCTAGACCAGTGGATCCCCCACCTTCTGGGTCTTTGGTTCTTAAAAAGATTGCCGGTAACATCAAGAAGTGTGCTGGCTGCTGGAAAGCTGTAAAATCTAATGTTGAGGGATTCCAGAGCGCCGATGATAAGCTGTATTGTTTTGCTAGATTTGAGCGCTATCATTTTTTCAACAAGGAAACGAATGCTTGGCAGTTGGTAACATCGACGAGGCACCACCACTTAAACCCTGTGTGCACAAAGGTGTCTTCAAAAATAATATCTGATCATAGTCTCATCGTCACTAGTAGCCTGCGTCAACTGGTTATGGAGAGATTCCAGTGTAATTTAGATTTGTAAGTGTCTGTCATTTCCTTGAATGAGGTTATCAGGGTTCGTACACTCATTTCGAGAAACTCAATTGTATGTTCCCTTCATCCTCTTCCCTGAAGGTTTGCTTTTTAGTGGAACTACCTTGCATGCCTTTAAAGCTAAAGCTGGCAACTGAAAATTGCCTAGCAAACAGAAATCAAAGAGAAAGACATTCTATATCCCGAACGTCCCTTCTTAGAGGTTGACAAAATGAAATTATTTTGAAGTTTTCTATGAATTGGAGTTACAGAACTACTCGCACTTGATATCCGACTCGCTTTTTCGACGCATGTACAACACGCAAGTGCGCTTTGCTTGTCTAATTTATTTCTCGAGAGATCAGTCAAGCATCAAGCTCATTATTTTTCTCGACTCGAAACTCGAAAGACTCAACTCGCGAGTTGCGAAACTCGACTCGAGACTCGATTCTCGAAAATTTCGAGGATCCAGGATCGAGAATCGAGTCTCCAGTCGAGTTTCGCGACTCGCGAGTGACTGTCAACTTACCTTTGAGCGGTACTGTATATTAAATTGGATGACGAAACCTGTTTATGCAGCAGAAATGAAAGCACGTAGAAAATTATAGAAAACTAACTTCTTCATGTCTCCGCCGTTCAAGGCTATTTTCGATTGATTATCGTGCATGGTTTTTTGGCCTCGCGGCTAAAATCAAATTCAGACGGTACAGCGTTCTCCTTCAGTCTGCGTTTATAATTGTGCCCCCTAATCTGCGAACGGATAATCAACTCGAAGCAGCTTGGCGAAAAATGGGCACTGCAAAGATAACCCAAACAAAAAAATCTGACCCTCCCCCACCCCCCTCTACCTATCCAGGACAAAAATAACCGGACGTGGAAATAACAAACTGGGAGTGTTACTCATATAACCGCGTTCATCTGTGCACAAAGTAGTTAATTGCGTGGCGTGTGATTGTACGGTGAAAACTTGAAAATGGGCAAGGAGATCCGAGGAATAGAAAGAGGGAAATGTGCTTGTGGTGAATGCGAGGATTTCATGAGGTCTGATGGAGCAACTTGTGGCTATTGTGGCTGTTTGCCGACTCACCATTCTAATCCTCTGACTCAGTTGATGGCACATCGGCTGCGGGAACAAGTGCAAGTACAAGTCTAGAGAAGTAAAGAGATGAAGAGTTAAATGCAGAGATCTTCTAAATATTGCCTATTACCGTCAATTTAAGCAAGGGAAGAGACTTTTGAAGTCGGTTCCAAGCATTACCACTAGGGCCAGGGCAACAAATAAGAGGTCGCCAAGCGAAGCGTCACTTAGGGAAAGGATTATCGTGTAGCAAAAAACCACCCAAGACTGGAGATCGTGGAAATGAGTGCACTCACCATCAAAGAAAGCAAGTACAGCTGGCTAAAGAAGAGTTTTTTTCAGGCGACAATGCCAATGGGAGCCTTTGTATCAGCATGGATGATAAGGCATACTTGCGTCCAGAAACATCCGAGGGAGCTAAAGAAGCTCGGCAGCAAACTATTTTGCAGCCGTCAGATGAGACCAGAGCTAGAACCTTGCCAGTACATGATTTTCCCAAGGCATCAGTGTACATTACCCCATCTGCGTTTAGGTTTATCCGCGGAGACAGAAGTGGTTGAAGAAGAGGTTACACTGGTCACCAAAACGGATAAAGCTTACGTGCCCACTCATGCATCAACTTGGGCATCCAACAGCATGCGTCTTCGGTGGGAAAAAAATTTCCCACCAGATGGTGCTTGCATACTGTCAAATTTGATTGACTGATCCCGCATCAACGCATTCAAAGGCGATAGAACTAAAATAATGGTCACTGACTTCCATCCACGCGTCAAAAACGAAATGCAAAAGCTGAAATATTAAGGATTTTCCATACTACCAAAACAGATAGACTGTTTTTTCGGAGAACGTAACACTTTCCGTTACCGACAAAGGTCTTTGAATTATGCGCACGTGATCAACAGATGACACCATATAGGTAAGCGCACGTGATCACATTCCTAAGCGCCTGAAGCCCGTGAGAAATAATCGCGCGCTATTCCGTGAATAGCAAGGGAAGATCTTTTATTCAGGAAAAAAAAAAGGATAGGAGAAATCCTCCGAGCTGACATAATCGATGACATTGACAGTTCCTTGAGGCTGACCACCTCATTTTCTTCGGTCGTTATAAGTTCACACCTATCTCCTTCGGGAAAAGAAATATTCTAAAAAACTTTCAGTTTCAGTTTCGATTTTCGAAGGATCAAAGCGATGAAGAGCGGCGAGCGAAGGAATGTTATGACGTGTGTATCCCTTTTTATGAAGCAGCGTAAAGCCACGAGACCCACAGGCTCCCCAAGCTGAAAATACGTGGTGTATGCGACAGTTTGTGTATATAGAGAATTGTATGGGAAAATCACCGATCGTAAAAAAATTGTGTAAATAACTATCTCATTTGAAATAAAGTTTTCCTACCTCAAATGTGTGACGAACTTGTCTCTTTTGCCGAGTTTCGAGCCATTCTGACGCCGTTTAGTGAAGTCATTCGGAAGGCCGTTACTGAAATAATAGGAAGGCCGACCACTCCATCCATCGCTGGCCAGACCTCACTCCACAAATCGTTTTCTCCTCAACAGGAAAAGTCCCGAATCGCATTAAAAACAACAGTTCTATAAAGCCCAATAAATTTCACTCCAAATACGTGTGTTTCGGCGGCCGAAAGACTCGTGACGAACGAAAACTTTGCCTTAAAATTCATCTCTTCGGCTTTCCTCAGAGGCTTGTGACAGGGCAGTCAACAACGGAAACTCGCAAGGTGGTTTCACCCTCAACTCTGATTGGTCCATTTGAATTTGACCGCGCGCTGGCAACACGACCGTTGTTGACTGCCCGGTCACAGGTCATTGTTTTACCAAAACAGAAAGTATCCTACACATTCATAAGAGCTAACCTTAAGCCTAAAAACGTTTGTTAAGGCCTAATTAGGCCTAAGGTTAGCTTTTATGAATGTTTAGGATACATTCTGTATTAGTAAAACAATGACCTGTGACCTGTGACCTGTGCCCTGTGACCTGTGTTTTGTACCTGCCCCCCGTTTGTCGCCAACGGCAACTGTCACGGCAGTCTCAAAAAGCAGTCTACCAATTTCGGTAGTATCAAGTGGGCAAAACAAACTAATTTAAAAACATCCTTCTTTTTCTCCACAATGTTTCTGAGTGCTTCTACCTCCGGTTCACGAAGAGAGATCGACTCTAAATTAAGGAGACGCAGAACATTAGAGAGCATCTCGGTGAACTTGTCCCCTCGTGAAACCCTCAGTATGATTGTGGAATTTCAAGACTTCATACATTACCAAATGCGGAAGTCCTAGAATCTAGGACTTCGACATCCTGTGTTTCGGGAGCCCTTCGTTTTCTCGTGCCAAGGCCCCGTCGACTAAGAGAAACGAAAAGGGCGATGGGGACGAGAATGGGAGTCAAAGGACAACCTCGTTCCCAGGGTCTCCATTGCCTCTTCATCGACAAGAGAACCTGGGAACGAGGTTGGTCAAAGGGTTGATGAAAGTAATAAATTGTTATGTGAATTAAGAATGTCTATACTAGGAGCGGTATACGTGTTCTGCGGATAAACGATTTAGATGCTCTGTAACTGCGTATGACGTTCAGCCCTACCGTTCATCCTCTTTTAGCGCTGGGTTCCCAAAGTTGTACCTACTTCGTGACATCTTACCGTTTGCTCCTTAGTGCCTCGATATTTCAGTTGTTTTGGAGAATACATTAGATTGCGTCAAAATGAGCTCTAGATGCTGAATGTACGTGAAGAAATAAAGTGGTTTTCTCTGTGTTTGGTATTGCTTTGTTTTGTCTGTTATCCAAGAGGCGAATCTATGCAGACCATTTTATAACCAAAATTTAGGGAGATAAGAGCGCGGAACCATTGTTTTGCGGGTCTCCAGCCTGGCCCTTCTCTTCAGTGGAGGTTATGCCTTGAAGATCAGACCGTTAAAGGGGAAATGAAACCGGAAATATCAAGACCCACATCTCTGTAATAAACCACACTTTTGAGGCACCGAAAGAGTGAAAGAAAATTCTGGGTAACTTTTAAATTATATGAAACCTTACTTTTTCGCCCACTGAGAAGGGACCCATCGTTTGTTATGTCTAAGACGTCTAGGGTGTTAAAATCGTATACCCCTTAGGCAATCTTTAAGTAAAAATATGGTGTTCACCCCACACCTAAACATCCTCAAGGAAAATTCTTAAAAGCACCCCTACTCAAGCCAACCCGTTATTATAAAAAAAGGTCCTGGGGACGAATTTTATGAAACGTAGTTTTGAGCACATTATGGAAAAAAACAGTTATTTCTGTTTTGTTTGTTTGTCTGTGTCTTTGTGTTGTGTGTTTCCCTATTTTCTTTCTTTTTGCGTGACTCAACTGTTAAAAGTCACGCAACAAATTGTACACCCCCGTCCGCCCCCGTATCCCCCTGTATGAACCGCTTGCTAATTTCCAGGCCTCTTCGTATGATGGCTTGAGCAAGAATGGCAGACGGAGAAGACGTTTTGGTTATCAAAGGACAAAGAATAGTGCTCCCAGACTCCATTATTTCAGGATGTGTAGTCGTTAAAAACGGAAAAATTGTAGGTATCGAAGCTGGATATAGTGCCATCTCAGCGCCATTGGGAGCAAAGGTAGTGTAATTCGTTTTCTGTCATTCATATTCTTTTGGGTTCCCCAAGTCATTAGAGGGTGGCACTACAAGAAGGGGGCGTCTTCGACATGATTCATAGGAAGAAGATGGCAACTAACGCTTAACGAGAAAAATTCTCCAAATTTGCATGCGCCCTCCCTTGATGGAGTTCAACTGTTTTTAATGCAAGAGCAAGCAGACTTGCACCATGTCAGCATATGGTTTTCGGCCTTTTTGCCCTGAACGTTTATATTTATGTGAAACAGGATTAGCCTTCGTACAACAGAGGATGCGTGGAGTAAGGTCTATAGATCATTAGCCAGTATAGATCAAATGCATAACTGGTGGCCAAAAATGTATTCTTTTATGTGCTAATAGACCATTTTACAGTTGTGGCTAAGTTACCAGGCCTAGCAATGGAAGCGAGGCTGCCGGTGACCTTGTTTTGATACAAACCTTCATGCTTTTGTAATGTTAATATGGACTAATTAGCGTTACAACAGCACAATTTACATGATAAAAGCAGTGAGGTCTGTATCAATGCAAGGTCACCGGCAGCCTCGCAGCCATTCATAGGCTTGGTCGCTGAGCAAACAACTGTAAAATGGCCTATTAGACTCACTAGCCTCGCTCTCAAGCAACATCTCTTTTGTATTTTGCCCATGCAAACGAGAGTAGTGAGTCTAATTAGCACATAAATGAAAGAATAATTTTTTGGCCGCCATTTATGCATTCATCTGTAGAGCAACTCATCTCATATGCTTCTTTTCCGAGGAGGCATGGGAAAGGGGCAGAGATGCTATTTCCACTAGATTAGGAGATGAAAATGACTACGGGAAATTTATTTTTTATTTTTGACAACAGAGGATACATAGCTGATCATAATGTTCAAAGAGGGCGCATCTTTTCTAAGGAGGTGTGAGAAACGATCTGATTTGCTACACTGTATTACCCATTGATTTTGAGATGAAAGCAATAATTATTTCTTCTGATTGGCTGTCATTTCTGTTAGAATGGAGAGATGACGTAGCATCATGGTTCTGCGTGTCATTAAACCATGAAAATTCTTGTGATGCTATCTTGTTTGTCACTTTTAGCACTTGCTTGATTGCCATGTTTAAAACATGTGTTTTAAGAAATAGATTTCATGTTGCCATGCATTAGTTCAGTAATACATGTAGACCACAGATGACGTCAAAATGTGGTAAGAACAGAAAGTGTCACTGATGTTCGTGCCACATTTTGATGTCTTCTGTGATCTATTTTACTGAACAGGCACACAACAACATGCACTCTATCAGAATTGTTTTGTATAAAAGGAATTAAAAAGGTTTTGGTGATGACATCAGCTATTTGCCTGTCCTCTAATAGATCATACAGTAGGTGAGAACCAATCAAATTGCGTGAATTATTGAGCTTATTATATAAATATATGAGAAGCTTAAATGGATTAAAATGTTCCCTGTGTGTTTGGCTGTACTACCACATGAAAGGAGACATCCAGAGAAATACATGTATAGCACTTGGTAGTGTGAGTCAGTCAAGCGTAGGAAGAGGGTATGGTTCTACAGTGTTATTGGGGACACCTAATTTTTTTCTCAGGTCTTAGATGCAAAAAATCTTGTTGTTATGCCTGGAGTGGTTGATAGTCACGTCCATGTTAATGAACCTGGAAGAACAGAGTGGGAAGGATTTGCAACAGCAACGCAAGCAGCTGCTGCAGGTGGAATTACTACTATTGTAGATATGCCTTTGTAAGTCCTTAGGTCCTTCTAATCCATAAGATTGCACCTTGATACAGGTTCCTAGATATAGATATATCCTCTCACTTAGAGTAGGTTGTCATAGTCTTTGCCTCACTGCATATTATGAGAGGGAGGCCTTGTGAGGGAGAGGCACAGAAATCCTTCCATAAAAAAAAATGCAGAAAGTTGCTCAAAATCTAAGACATCTAGCGGAGCAGAGTTGGTGCTGTAGGGTGTCAGCTCTTGCCTTCTATTGTTATGACCTGGGGTCAGTTCCTGGACTCAATGTCATATGTTGGTTGTGTGTGTTGGTTTTCTAATATGCTCCAAGAGGTTTTTATCCATGTTCTTTAGTTTTAACCCCTATTGAAAAATATTTCGTTTTTATCTGCTTTTATTTTACCACGCACTGGTGGCTCAGTTGTTTGAGCACCGGGCTGTCACGCGGGAGGTCGCGGGTTCGAACCCTGGCCGGATCAACACTCAGGATCTTAAAATAACTGAGGAGAAAGTGCTGCCTTTGTAATTTCATCTGCAAATGGTTAGACTTTCAAGTGTTCTTGGATAAGGACTATAAACTTAACCATAGGTCCCGTTTCACGAATATCTTCTATGTTCATAAAATCCCTGTGGGACGTTAAAGAACCCAAGCACTATTTGAGAAGAGTAGGGAATAAAGTCCCCGGTGTTGTGGCTGTCCTGTTCTCTCCAGCAGAAGTGGCTGGCTTGGCGGTTGATGTCTCTAAAAAGGCTTGTGGTGTATGAGGCCACCTAAGCAGAAACAGCCACAAGTCAAAAAGGGACTTTGCCGAGTGCTGGAACATGTAGATCTATGCAGATGTAGATGTGGATCGTTTGCGATCCTGCGATCATATGGAAACCAAAGTATATGATTTGACTTTTAAAGTCTTGCCATTTAATAGATCAATATCATTATATATAATAATTGTGCAAGCACAATTTTCTCAGACTACTTGCCAGAAGGGCAAGCACCCACTCAATCAATAATTTAGAAAATTCAAAAGTACTCCATAGGAAAAAAAGATACGTTATTTTTCTTAATTATTAGTTAATGAATGTAGCCAAGTGAGGGAACCCCTCAAGTTTGCTTTATACCCAGTGGGAAGTTAAAATTTGAACATTTTTCTAGGCCTGTCGTCTTGTTGTAAATACATAGTTCACTCATACACTCAACAGGACACATGGTGGCAATATCTGGAACTGAGTTTGCGCCTCATGACTTTCAATCCTGGACGTAACATGGAAAGCCAAAGCATATCCCTGAGACCACGACAGTCCACCACAGATAGGGTGCCCAGGGATGGCACTAGGATTTTTCAATCTGGGTCCTGGGACCCGCATGTTCGGCCAAATTGGGGTCCCAAGCATTTTTTGGGGGTCCCAAAATCTTGGTGACCCTCTGCGAGAAAAAGAGTATGTTTTAAATTATGAGAAAAAGAGAGTAACCAACTTGGAATTAATATTGACGCATATGCATAGGACCGGCCGACAAAGGCTTTTTCTAGAGCCGTTACATTCATTCCTGGACAAGAACTCTGTTAATGAAAGAGCACCCTTTCCAAAGGTTTACGCATCACTGGTTTCCTCCCTTAGGAGCAACGAATAGTGACGTCTTTTGCTATATATTTGCATTCAGTGACTTGCAGAGTACATTCTCCATTTATTAGAACTTCAATTATGATCACAGATGGCTCCAACAGTTTTACAAACAACAGAATATACTGACAAATCAAAGCAAGTTGTGTGAGTTATTTAAGTCAGTGCCTTGCGTCCTGGGACGCATTAACATTTCGATGATGCATTTTTTGGATTTTATTGGCGTAAAAATGCACGATTTCTGCGTTAACGCGATCCCTGGGTGCCCTTGATTTACTCAGGTCACCATTTGACTAGCATGGCTGTTTTTGTACTTTTGACCTGTCTCTTATTCAAGACAGACAATTATTTGCTAAACCTCACTACATCACTTCACTTCATGCCAGACTTTTGAATTCATAGCAAGATGCAGTTTTCACCAGATGGAACAGAAGGCCCCAGTTGTTCAAGGGGTGGATAGTGCTATATCCACTGGATAAATCACTATCCACTATATAACTCAATAATTATTGGTTTTGCTAGACTAAGTGTTTATCCACTGGATAGTGATCGATTTATCCAGTGGATAGCATTATTCTCCTTTTGAACAACCGAGGCCAGATGTAATTTGCTGGGACTCAATTTTGATGGGTGGGTAAATATTGGAATACCCCAAGAAAAACCCTTGAAGCAATTTGAGGTTTAGATTGACTGAGACTGCTCATGTACAGACATAGACTTGGGACGCAAGGAACATGAACTCTACACTAGCCATATTTCATGAGGCTTACATTATGGGACTTTACCTGATGTTCACCCAACCAGGTGCTAACTCCCTATAACAGGACCTTACTTCAGTGGACAGACGGGAACTTGTATTTTCCATTAGGCAAGCTGTACACTCCAACTTAAGATTTGTTATCACATTGTTATCGTGTTTCTGCTTCATCATTAGGAATTCCATTCCACCTACCACCACTATGGATGGTTTTAACACCAAGCTGAATTGTGCAAGGAACAAGTGTTGGACAGATGTTGCCTTTTGGGGCGGAGTGATACCGGGAAATCAGGTATGGAATGTATGGTCCACTACTCCCATGTTAAAGATATTTAGAAATTTTTATACAGTTTAGGCTACTAGCAAATATTAATTATTTATTCGTGAATGTTATTCTTATTTTTGGTTATTTGATTTCGTGTTCTAGATTCAATTTTTTTAAGAAAACAGTTTCTTATTTATACATGTGTATTACATGGTCTCACATACTGTAATGGTAAAACAGACCTGTTGCAAATAAAATTCAATCTGCTTCAAGAAACTTGATTCGAATGAACTATGTTCAAATAATGATGTTTTCGATTTTGTGCTGTTTGAAAATCCCAAGGAGATCCTTGTCCAAGGTGAAAAATGAAATTGAAAGTCTTTACCAGCCTGGTTTTACTTGCATTACTTTGACATTTATTAAATAATCAATAATAAACAGTGTTTTATTAACAGGCTGAAATTAAGCCTATGGTCAGTGCAGGCATCAAGGGATTCAAGTGTTTTCTTGTGCACAGTGGTGTGGATGAATTTCCATGTGTTACAGAAAATGACGTGAGGTTGGCAATGATGCAAATGCAAGGAACAGATGCAGTGTTCCTGGTTTGTGGGTTTAAGACTGTCTTTAGAACCTTATAAACTTGCTTATGTTGTCTGTAGTATTTGTAGAAATGTGATTAGTGAAGAAAGCTCACCTGGAATTCTGTAATGGCTCATGAAATTACTGGAAATCAATTCAGAGTTCTTCTGCAAAATTTAAATGTCACAATGAGGAATAATGGAATAAGAATAACAGAATTTTTTTTTTCAATTTTGGAATGATGGAATGATGCCATTTTGTGGGGTGAAATAACAACTTTTATTAAATTCTCAACCTTGGTTAGTGCATTTCTTGTGCTCTGATTGGTTTACTCAATCTTGGTTATCAGCTCATATATGAGTGTACATGTAGCTAAGTTTGACCTTATATGGTAAATGATTGCACAAAGTGTTGCTAAGCTAATTAAAATTATTTTCGTCAGAAAGCGAAATTTCTCTCTGAATAAAGCAAAAAAAAAAAACGTTTCTGTGGAAAGTTTGGATCAATTCTGACGTTTAGAAGTACGCGAAAAGGTAAGAATTGTTTTTGTGATGAGCCTGCGTCTGTCTGACCGCCAGGTATTACACAACATCGCATCTTCATCAATTTTTTTTCGATCTGATTTTCTCGCTCGTATTTCGTACATGTACTTCCAAACTTTAGATTAGAAGTTTAAGGAAATTATTTAATAAAACAATAAATTATTCCATTCCCGCTTGTTGGATACGAGACTGGTTATAGCCAACTCCGTCTAGTTGGCTATTTACCTTCTCATATTCAACGCATGCTCATGGAATAATTCTTAAATATTGTTCCGAATAAGTAGATTAATCTTCAACGGAATAATGAGTTCTTTTTTACTGTAATAATGGAATAATGAACACCCCCCCCCCCCCTCCCCCTTGAATGTCTGAATGGGAAATCCCGTTTGTCCTTGCAATTACATACACAAGAACCATTTTCACAATAACATGATATAAATAATTATTTCCTAATAATTGAGATCATTTCTTCAGTTCCATGCAGAAGTTGAGTTGCCTCAGGGACCACCCATCACAAGTCAGGGTACGATTGTAACTTAATAGATCATGCCTTTGTCTCAATACATCCAGTTAATCCTGAATTTCCATGACTGTTATGCTATTGAACTTTGGAGTTACATGATCATAGTTTTTGAGTGTGCACATTATAGGAGGTGAAACAAGCTGAGTAAACATGTCTGTTTGTGACTGATGACTGAGTCTCGTCATGATGGTAATCATTGGCTCTGATAACACTTCAATTACTGGTACTTCTTTGTACGTGTACATTTTAGATCCCTCGAAGTATTCTACTTTTCTGGAATCACGACCAGAAAGCATGGAAAACCAAGCTATTGAAATGGTGATCAAGCTATGCAGAGAATACAGGTATACCATCAGACAGTAAAATGAATATGTCTGTTGTTTCCCCCCTGGAATTTGTTGGCATGATAAATTGAGTGTCATAAACTGCAAGGTTGATATTCATCCGTTTTATATTAAGGGTGAATCTTTAGTAAACTCTGATTAGAAGGATTACACTGCTTTGTGACTGACAGCAGCATGACCCATTGGTTAGGACGCTGGACTTGCATGCAGACTCTATGACACTTCAAAGGCCCTCAGACTCGTGGGGTGCAAATAAAAATTAATAAAAGTAAAAGTAAAAACAAAACCCCTTGCTACAATCCCACAACACACAAATATAGACCTAATCGGCTAACTCAATGTTGTACCCAATTCAAATCTCCCGGGACTAAGATTCTTTGTGTATTGTATTTGCATGATAATGTAGCATTCATATTTAAATGATATGGAAATGCCTGGAACAAAACGTTTTATTCCCAAAGGGTTTAAATTGGGTACAACATTGAGTTAGCCGATTAGGTCTATGCTTACAATATACATAAAGTAAAAGAGGAAGTTAATAACAACTTAATTACTAACATTTAATCTATATACAGCCTGAGAGCAGTTTAGAATTGAGTGTCGTGAAACAAATACCGAGGCGATTACCTCAACCAATCACAACAAGTGCAAACAGCACAATGAACCAATCCAAATTCGTAGCAATTCCGTGTAACTTGCTCATAGCGCTGGAAAAATCGCGCGCGTGCAAGTCGCAAAAATTTTGCTTTTGGTTTTCCTTCTCATTGGTTGGCTAACTGGCGCTATTATACTTTTAAACCAATCACTAAGAGCTGCAATTGCAATCGCGTAATTACTTTCGACAGTCATTCGAAAACTGCTCTAATCACTTATTACTAGCCGCAATGTATAAGCAAATGTTTCTTTTAGGACTTGCAGACAAACAAACTTTCATGGTGTCTGGTGACATTTTCTCAGATTTCTCTGAAACTTCCAAGTAACCTAGAACTTAAAACTACTCAGTTTCATGGCCTTGAAATTAATTAATGGTATTTTTTCATCTTTTCTAATAGACCTTATTCATAAAGGGCGGTCAGATTTAAAGTTCTTTTGTCCAAGTGCAGATTAGCCTACCAAGCCTCATTTTAGAGAAAGAGTTACTTTCAATTCACTGTGTGGTATCGAGGCTTGGTAGACTAATTTGCACTTGAACAAAAGAGTTAGAAATTGACCTCCATTTATGAATAAGGTCTATAACATTTCTTAAGGAGGCTCCAAAGAATTTCAACACTTGGAAGACTCTCCGTTTAGATCGCAAAACGCTACAACACGGTATCTGTGACGTAACAGCAATGTTATGGTACCATATGAAACACCGATTATTTCCAAACAAGATGTAATCATTATTGTGATGTACATGTAATAAGTTACCTTAGCAACTGGAAAGCCTAGCAAAAAATCCTACATTTTGGATTTAGTTGCTCATATCTCATAAACGAACTCGGTGACCCCTTTTTTATTGCTGAAAAGTGATTAGAAGGCCACGATGAAACATTCGGCAAAGTTTAAGAAAAATTCTGTGTAGAGGATTCAGAGCTTCCTTAAAAAAGTCACAAAATTAAGGTGGCTCTGATTCCACCTGACAGAATTTTTAAAACTTTGCAGAAAGTTTCATCATGCCCTTCTGATTACTTTTCAGAAATAAAAAAATGGGGTTCACCGAATTCGTTTTTGAGATATAAGCAACTAAAGACAAAATAAGGGGTGTTTTTACAGGGCTTGACCGTTGCCACGGTGACATATTACGTCACAATAATGACTTTATCTTGTTCATCAAGTATTCGCGTTTTCATTTGGTACCACAATATTGCCAATACATGATACACCGTTGTGGTGCCGATCCTTATATAAGTTGAAACTGGTTGGAGCCTCCTTAAAACAGTTGGAACCATAGGTTTATATTGTGCAACATGAATTTGATAATGCCAGCCTTATATCTGTGATGTTGTTGTCATTCCGTTCTAGGGTACCTTGTCACATAGTACACCTTTCTTCAGCCAGTGCTTTGCCCATGATTCGCCGGGCCCGTGCAGATGGCGTCCCTCTGACTATAGAAACTACTCATCACTATCTGTCTCTCACAGCTGAGGACGTGCCTGAAGGGGCTACTCAGTATAAATGCTGCCCACCAGTAAGAGATTGCAAGAACCGGGTGGGTGTAGTTAACAGAATTGACCTCTTTAGCTTGTACGTTTTGCTTTCCCGTTTTCAGACCACGTGTTGTTCCCAAGGGAAATTTTCTTTTTTTTTTCCATAGGATATGCATACATATGCACGTGCAAAAGGCAGTTGAAAGAAAATGTTCTCTAGAGTAACATCACGTGGTCTGAAATGGGAAAACAAAGCGTACAAGCTAAAGAGGTCTATTGTTGAGGGAAAAAACAGATGCCATAGATCTTTTAATGACAGATGCGTTATGAGTAGGACGTTACATACAATTGGGCAGAATAAAAACAAAAAAATAAGTAAAAGTAAGGTCATGTTTAACAAACATATTTCTGAATCATCATTATTTCAGTTCATTTAACTTATACAATCTAGACAAGCTCTACAGAAACTGAATTTGGAGGAGCATTGGTGATGCTTCGAAATAAATTAAAAGTTGTCGTTGTGGGCTCACCTTTCTGCAGATTTAAAGAGAACAGTGAAAAAAAGAATAAAAGTTGGAAAAAGTTAGTTTGTCGTGTTGTAGTCTTGTTTACGTTGCCACAGTGTAGTCAAAAAGTCCCGATAAGAATGTAAATTTAATGCTGATCTGCCTTCAGTGAATATTGTATTTTACAGAATGGCTCTTCTGTAATTTAGATATGGAATTATTTATTCCTTTCAAAGGACTCTTTATGGGATGCTCTAAAGTCACGTGACATAGACTTGGTAATCTCTGACCACTCTCCTTGCACAGTGGATTTGAAATGTTTGGAAAAAGGAGATTTCATGGCTGCCTGGGGAGGAATATCTGGAGTTCAGTACGGTAAGCTCTACAAAGCTCTATGCACACTGGTACTTTTGCGTTGCAGTTGCTATTCACACACATGAATTTTCAAGCTTGCACCTTTAATCCTGGCGAAGGCGAGGCAAAAGTTGGCAGTTTTCAGCTATTCTGTTAACACCCGGCAAAGTCGCTTCGACTTAGATGGCCTCATACACCATAAGCGTTTTTCAGACGTGACCGCCAGGCCGGCATACGCTAAAGCACAGGCTATAGATTCTGGACGATAGAGATAGACGATATTGGCCTTGGTTGCTCGAACGGTTGTTAGTGCGATTCATGGAATAGTTGATATCCCGCGGATCAAAACCAATGAGTGATTATCCACGGGATAAATATTCAGTTATTAGAGACAACTGGCATCACGTTTACGGCAAACGTGGAACTAAAATTCAATTTGCGTTTCGTCAATAATGGAAGAAATTATACTGAAGTTGATATAAGCTTATTTCTTGCCTCTTAGCTGCAACTATCATGTAACTAGTCAAAAAAGGAAAGACGAGCTCCCGTTTCCCGTTTCCCGTTTTCTGTTTCACGTAAACACGATTCTAACAAAAGAGATTTAGCGTGATGTTAACGTGAAAAGGCGAACGGGAAACGGAAGGTTGCTGCTTATCATAAAAACGTGAAAATTCTCACGGTCATTCTATCATTTCTTTCTCTTTTAAGATTTGTCTGTAGTAACAATATACGTGCAAAAATTTCAGCGTGCTGATTGGCTGAGAGCACGTCAATTAATCCCAAATAGAGTGCAGAAAAGTGAAATTAGTGTAATAAAGGTGAAATTTTTATAGGAATATCATTCATTTTTCTCGTGCAATTTGGAATATATAAGCACTTGAATTTTTTTTTCGAAGACTACAAGTTGCATTCGCCCAACGGGCTCCTGCCGTGATGATTTTGTTCGTCTTTGAAAAAAATTTACTCGTGCTTATTTATTCCAAATTGCACTCGAAATCATTTGGTAACCTCTACCTATCATTACGAAAGGAATCAATTCTAACGCAAAACACACATTTCAGCCTGACGTATGCTAAGTCTCGCCAGTCTCTAATGTATTTTAATAAAACCAATTGGCACTTTCGAAGTAAACGGCATTTGCACAGAATTGATCGCAACTGTATTGTTTCTAGGTTTGTCCATTTTCTGGTCAAATGCATGCCGTCGTGGTTTCACCCTTCATGATGTTGTTCGTGTGTTGTGTAAAGAGCCAGCCAAGCTGAGTCGCTTGAGCCATCGCAAAGGAAAAATTGCTCTTGGAATGGATGCAGATCTTGTGCTTTGGAATCCTGATGAATCTTTTGTGGTAAAAAAAAAATATTTCACAGAGGGATGCAATTTTTAGACATAGTAAAACAGAAAGGCCGCGTGGTTGAGTGGTTGGGGTAGATTTAAAATCTAAAGTTCCCTTGTTCAATTTCCTACCTCGTTATTAGCTGAAGTAGTTCTTGGTAGTCACTGAGTAGTCATTGGTTCGCCTGTGCTTGTATACAGTCGACCGGTCTACCTCCATCCAGTTGCGATCCTTAAATTTCTTATACTTGACAAATTCTATTTTATTAGTTTTAGGTTTAAGTGCGGGGATCAATTCTCTCTTTCGTCTTTTACCCTTATACATTTAAGTGAATGTATATTGTACAGGCTGCCTTTCTTGCTTTTGTAGTTTAACATACTTAACGCTGCTTTTTTCCACTCGTCAATAGGTTGACCAGAAAAATACTCGACATAGGAACAAGGTATGTACGTACGTTTTGCATCGCGTAGTCAATTCGTCACCTCCTCTTCCCTTCCCCATTAAAAAAAAAATCAGACCTTTTCATTTTGCTCCTAACCTTGAGAAGCAGTATGCGTCACTCCCTTGTACATTTTGGACGCAAAGTGTCCTCTGCCGGCCTCGATTAGCTGAGCTATATGCGAGCAGAGGAAGTTGCTATGTATATTTCTGTGAGAGAATAAAATGAAATGAAATGAAAATGAGTTCAACAGGATTTTTCTGTTTGAAATCGTGGACATTCTCTGTGTCCAATGGAACGGTACGATCTGGTTGACAAACTCGACCCAAGCTACCGATCGTCCGCCAGGAGCCCATTACACGGAGCTTCCATTTGTATTGTACCCTTGAGTCAATCCTTTCTCATATCGTTCTATTTTTAGAACTACTATATTTTGACGTATGTGACTGAGAACATACGTGAAGTGGTTCACATACGTATGTGACGTAATAAATGGCTGACCATAGCTATTGTGAAAACACCCACTAAAGGCTCCCTGCGAGGTGCTCCCAAAAATAGAAAGATACGGGAAAGAGTTGACTTAGAGGGTTAATATGGAAGATGGAGGCTCCGGGTAATGGGTTCCTGTCGTCCGCATACTTTTGGCGCCAAGCAAAGTGTGCCTCGTGAAATTGTCGTGAGCATTCTACAACGGAAACAACAATTTGGCCGATTGGAACGCAACTATTCATGGTTTATGGTGTGATGTGCCCGTGACCAGGATGACAACTGAAGCTAGTTGTTTTCCAAGCCCCGGTCGGACATGTCTCGAACCTACGATCTCCATAACACCTGTCGGATGCGCTACCTATTAACGGAGCTACGCCAATGGGTTGAGCATTCTACTGATGTTTTGAAAGTAATTGTTTCGGATCCTGCCTGCTTATGTATTTTCTTCAGAGACAAAGTGTTCCAAAGTAAAGTAAAGTAAAGTAAAGTAAAGCGACCATATTTAACGTCGATAAGTCGTAACAGTAATTAAACTGACAAACCTGAGGTCGACGGTGTGCTCATTTTACTCCCCACTCTCCATCAGTGCTCCGTTTTACGTGTATTTAAAGCTACTTAGCTACAAGGAAAGGAAAGAAGTCGAAACCAGGATGCAAGATACGGGGATCGAACTCGGGACCCCTTGTTCCAATGCCGCGCAGTAACCGACTGTGCCACTCTTGCTCCTTGTTCCACTGGTTTACAGGCTTAAGAATGTCGTGTAACTCTAACTGAAACGCATCATTTCGGTTTGTCGGACTTGTGAGACCTGTCAATGTGTCAAACATTCCTGCGGGACCGGCCAAATTGCACCCTTCCATTTGACTTCCAACCGAAATTTCCGAAAATTTTGGCTCAATCAAGAGCGGTCATCGTTTTCCTCATAGAAATCACGTGACGATGCTCAGGAAATTTGATTCCGCGGCTTTGCCTTGTTCATGCAAGTGCCTTTTACTTTTACAAAATCACGGCACGAAATTATTTAACTTGCTAGGACATGTGAAAAGGAACCGAAGCAGACTAAAATTGAATGTTTCCTTCTCATTTTTTTCGACGTCATTCCTTCATGTTGAGTAATTTTGTGTGTGCATAGTGGGAAGATTTCA
>NC_090876.1:12088571-12126071 GCF_036669935.1 Montipora foliosa
TAATAATTTTATAATTTTGGAAGCAGTCTGTTGGAGCTTTTGATTTTTTAGCTAAAGCATGATTTTTCGCTAATAGTATGACCAAACATGACCAAAGTTGTGCGAAAAAGCTTTCAACGTTACCGGCATTAATATTATCCTTTTGAAATGACGAAGAAGACTGGATGAAAACTACTTTTCTACAGTCAACCTATTTTACAGAGACTGTAACAACGTAAAATCTTAATGTCTATATATATAATTATATACATTTTGGTTAGGTACAATGAGAATAACATTGTGACACGTACGTGCTTATGTGCTGTTCCATCAAATCAAGAACCCTGTGTTCATTGCTGCCTTTTACACTGCCAAGCATCTTTTTGGATTCAGGGTAGGACTTAGCCGTTCGTTACAGGGTTCGACATTGGATGTTATTGAGGCATACAGGCATATTAACGTGGTGAAAGATCAGCTGGCAGATATACGCAAGGATGCAAAAACAGTGTTTGCACATTCAGTGCATGAAAAGATTCAGAAAATGGCTAAGAAAGCAGACGTAAAGATCACCATCTTGCGCACTTGTGGTATACAGACACTTCATTTGTTTCTTCCAAGGCTGTTGTGACTTTTGAGCGAAGAGTCACAAACCATGCATCATCATAACCACAACTTATAATTTTATTCAATATGGAATCCTGATATTTTACTTTCCAGATTGCATCAGATTGCATGTAAGAGTACCCAAATTTTCAAAATTTTCTGGGGGGGCATGCCCCCAGACCCCCCTAGAAAGTAACGCCTAAGCCGCTACTGAGGCGCGCTAACGCGCGCTGATTAGTATTCTTGTTCGGCCCCCACTTTCAAAAAATGCTAGATCCGCCCCTGTCTTGGGTCGGAACTAGGGTGCTCTAACTTCTACTTTGTTAACCCGATGGTGACTGAAAGAAACTCGTAGGTTCGACTCCAGTTCCGAGGCACCAACGAAAAAAAGACATCTCTTTAATTAATAAATGTTTTCTATCATTTCCGAAATGATAGATTTTCGGTTGTAAAACAAGGCAGGTACTTCACTCGGATGAGTGAACACAAAAATATCCGGGAACTTCCCTACGAATTATTAAATCCCTGTTTTCAGAACAACTCTAACTCCACTAGAAATTATCTCACCTTCCGAATTATTCATTAAGTTGTTTGATGACGCCGACCTCCTGTTGCTCCTTTTCAAAGCAGCTATTTCACCCTCGCGGCCCGAGATCTTCATTGGTGACCGCTGACTGGAATCAGGCATCGATGGCAGTTTTCTCCCAGAATTTCCTTCCCCCATGATGTTCAGCCGGTCGACACTAGCAGCTGCGCGCATCTGCGCACTGGAGGTGTTGTTACTACCAAGGGATGTGCCTGAGGATCCACGCCTTCTTTCGTAATCCGGTGAAGGATTGGCGCCATTCAAACTGAAAGGGGCGATAAAACAGCAACAAATAAGTCGCCAAATAGGAGACAATGTGGTAGCAGTGACCAGAAAATATGGACGGCCTTGATTGTGACGTCCTCGTTTTTAAGAGGCTCTTCAAACCAGTTTCAATAATTTCAAAGGAATGTCTCATTACACGGATTGACTCTACAACATTGTTCCACGTAACGACAATGTTATGGTACCTCCCGGAACAAAAATAATTGCTTAACAAGATGCACTTATTGAAGTGACTTAATAGGTTACTACAGCAACAAAAGATCCATCGAAGCAAAACCTGTATCGTATCTTTCAACCCTTGCATAGTCGAAAACGAATGAAGTGACCCTCTCTTCTGTAGGTGAAAAATGGTGTCACAACCAGTTTTCACACAGCATAACATTTTATTGCACTGGACACCGTGAGCAACTTTTCTGCTGTTTATTCGGCGACAAAAACCCGATCTTTCGAGAGCACAAGCGAGTATTTCCGTAATTGCAATCGCGCTCCATCGTATGACCTTGTCCATAAGGCGACGAGTTCTCAGATTTTTGCAACAGCTTTAGGCCCAAATTAATGAGAGTCTTGTTCACTTTCGTCGTTAATCGCCATCTCCGCCTATGGCGCACTAACACGAGACAATAGAGAGATTTCGCATCACGTAAAATAGAGAGAAGGTTGTGACTTTAGCTTCGAGTGACACACGCCCACTCGAGTATTTAGTTACAAACAAGCAAACACAAAAACTCGGAGTCTTTTTAAACATTGTAGAAAAAGACGCTATATAAAATGAAAATCCTTACCCGTCAAATTTTGAGTTTCGATGAAGCTTTTTTTCCCGGTCAATGGAGAGTCGACGCGGGTTCATGAAGAAAATTACGGCAAGGAGTCAGTTTTGAACTCTATAACCATGAAACTTAAATTTTTCTTCTTGGACGTACCGGAAAATGGTTTTGGGCACTTTTTTTCCCTCAAGTATATAGTGAACTTATGTCAAGGCCACTCCATCCGTGAACGTTGCCATGCCATCCCTTGGGTTGTCAGCTCTACTCCTTTTTCCGCTCACCATTTCTTGAAGGCAAATTTTGCGAAGGTCTTGATCGCTTAGGAAGAACGTTAATCCGAATTTTCGTCTTTGAGTTAATAGAGAGATTTACCATCGCGTTTACCGCAAACGGCAAATGTCACACTTTACTTGTTTGATACCTTGTAACTCCATATTTTGCTTCTTAGCACCAGATAACGAGCAACTTCTCAGCAGAATGGCCTGTCGTCTCTTGTTTCCCGTTTATGTGAAACGGGAATGGCAAAAGTGGCCACGGGACCATAACTTTCCCGCCATTTTTCGCTGCGTTTGCCGGTTCTACGTGATGGTAGGCATTTTCACGTTTGCTGTGTACGTGAAAATCTCCGTACACATGGAATTTTCTTATCATTTTTCTTCTTCAAAACAAGTTGTTTGTGAAAAAAAAAGAACCCCCAAACCATTTTCCGGTAAATCAAACAAGGAAAAATTAGGTTTCACGGTTATAGATCGTTCATAAGTCCTTATTACTGCAATTTTCTTCACTGCAATCACGTTGACACTCCGTTGACTCACAAAACAGCTTCATCGAAACTCGCAAAATTTGATAGGCGAGGGTTTTCATTTACACAGCGTCTTTTTCTACAGAATTGTTTAAAAAGACTCCTACTAATTAGTTTAGTTTTTTGTTAACTAAATACTCGGGATTAACAGAGTTCCATTACAATACAACACATACTTAATTGAACGCTCCCCATAGGGGCTTTTCAGGGTCAATGAAACACAATCAACGAAACGGTGGAAAAGAACAACAACAATTGGAAGAATCCCAACTGGCCGGAGGCAAACCAATTGACTATTTACAAGTGCAGCTGGGAAGTTGAGCCAGGGACTACCAGGAATAACTTCAGCGAGTGGTCAGAGCGGGTCTTGAACCCGGGATATCCAGATCTCAAGGCAAGCGTCCTGAACGCTGGGCCACACTGCCTCCCCTTCCAAGTTTCTGTGGGTCACACGAAGCTCAAGTCACAAGCTTCGCTCCATTTTACGTGAAACGACAAGACGACGTTTGCTAATCTCTCTAATGTAATATTCCTTGATTTCTACCTTCTCGTTTACAATAACTGCGCACATTTACGATACCTTGCGCTTCCCTGAGGCAAGGGCCGATTAAGAGACTCAGTGCTGACCGCATTCCGTATCCTCTTGCTGTAAGCCACCACTGGCTCCGATCCTTTCCCGCCACGGATCACCGGTGCTACAATGGTAGCGCTATTTGGTGAGCTGGGCAGGCTAGGCGTACTTGGACTGCTGGGAACGTTAGTACCCATGACTGCTCCTCCGGCTAGACGGGTCATCCCTAATAGAGCACTACCGATTCCCGGAGAGCTACCGGGACGAACATTGGCTGAAGCTGGCTGCTGACCAGGGCGGATGGGTTTAGCTGCAATCGAAAATGTAAGATTCAAAAGACGATTACGCCTGATGCCTTCAGGGGGTCGCGTGACCAAATTAAGATGCTTTACATTGATAAAAAATGTTTTTGACGTAGGGACGGACCAAAATGGGAATTTGCCTTTTCTCCAGTACTCTTTTGCATTTACCTATATGACCTTGGGCGCCTTTTCTCGCAGCCACTTGCTTCTGTCTCATTGTCTCCCTGATTCGTTCAACCTCCTTCTGGTATCGGGCGCGGTCTCTAAGCGAGCCTTCTTTGGCTTCTTTCAGCGCATACTCTAATGACTTCACTCGCTCTTGTGTTGCTCGTAGGCGCTTCTCTAGCTTGGGGAGTTCACACCTCAGGTCGGCATTATCTCTAACGAGCTACAAAAAAACAAAAAAAACCAAGAGATTTACAGCAAAACCTATTAGCAATTAAAACTACTTAATTTTACACTGCAACGCCGCCGGAGAGTCTGCGAAAGGGGATAATACGCACATTAGTCCAATACAGCGGATTATGCTCAGGAATGCGACCAATATAGAATCTATATAAAACAAAAATGTTGCATTTACGTTAAATACAGTTGCTAGCTTTAACTTACAAGGGGCATCACATGCACAGAGACCGCTCACATGCGCTTCGCAAAATCTTTCTCTTTTTTGCTTCTATAATCCGCCGTGTTCATTTTACTAATACAGTGCGAAGCCTGAGTCTTTAAAGAATCGTTGAAAATTCACGGGCTTATTCGAAAGGAAGAACAAATACCTACACCTCGCCTAAGTTTATTTCAAGACGCCGGACTGAAAATGAAGACGACTTGTCACTTGCGCACGACAAGATTTCATCTCCGAGCCGATCTAGAGTATCCTTTCCAGCTTCATAAAACGTTTCCCTTTCAAAACGACAGCCATTGTTTGGGGGAAGAAATAAAATCCAGTACATCTTGTTTCAATTTTATTAAGGCCTTCCTTATAAATATTGTTCACCAACAGGCTACGCAACATTTCCTTAAATATTTATCACAGCCCTCTTAAAAGCGTAAATATTGTTCAATTGTTCGAGAGGGCTCTTCACTGGTTTTCCTCGAAGAAACCTACCAACATTCGAAACTACAACATCCTTTCGCATTTAAATCTAGGTGATATGAAAAAACCCAGTCCACAAAACATACGGTTTGCTAAAAAAAATTCGTTGTGATCTCCCTTTTCTTTTTTCTTCGAAAAATCTGCTTTAAAAATATACCAAACCCTCTTAAATATCGTTAACATCCATTCATTAAGTAACCACGAAGAAACGAAAGAAATAGGAAATACAAAAAATGAGGAAACTTTTGACAAAAGATTGGGAGAAAACCGGAAATTGTAAAAATAAGAAAATGACACATGCTATGTAAGACCAAGAAATAGCAATTTGACAGGCAGGTACGATGTCTCCTTCAGAGCATTTGACATTTTCTATCAAATTGATGATGCTCATTGGGAAACAAATATCGAACAGAAAATACTTTATTTTTTTCTCAAAACGCGAGCGGGCGGAATTCTGCTAATCCTGCAATCTGATTGGCTCTGGGAGCGGGGGAAATTTTTCCATCTTGCCCACCAACCTGGGCGGAACCCTAGCCCTGGCTGCGTGGGTGGAGGGCTTGCGTGATGAGCCTTTAAATGTGTTTTTAAAGGAAACAGTATTGCTTTACAAATTAATAAATATTGTGAACGGAATCAACCGATCATTGCGGTATTGCCTGATATTTCTTTTGATAATAAGCATCACAGGCCAGCCTTAAATTAAGAAATTGTTCCCAGCCAGCACATCTTTTTTAGGAAAAATAAATAAAACTGCGGCCTTGGGCCCTACTCGCGACCCCGGTGAATAATGTACATTTGTAATTCACGGGTTGCCGTATATATATATATTTTAACAAAAATTGGCATTCGGTTACAAAACATTTGTCATCTAGGATCTATTCTCAACAGCATTTACTGCGCCTTCCAGAAACATACGAGCTCAAATTTAAATCAATGGTTTCGTTTCTTCACTCCCGTCAATCAGCTAGCGGACTGCTTCAACTAGATAACCGACAACGTGGAAAAGGGCAGCACGGTTGGCCCAACATTATTGCAGGGTTGGCACAGTGGTGGCACCACTCGCCTTCCACCAACGTGGCCTAGGTTCGCTTCTTGAACTCAACATCATATGTGGGATGAATTAATTGGCTGTCTACTCTTCGGGCGTTTCTCGAAGTCCCGAAACATTTCGGGCGTACCTCGGTTGACATAAAACGCTATGTATCTTCAAAAGGAAAACGTTTCAAGTCATGCATGAAAATTGGCAACTGCTTTGTAAGGTCTTGAAAACATGTTCTTTAAAGATCCATTTTTCACAATAAACAGATTTTACTTTCACGAATCTCTTTTCGGGCCAAGGCTTTTGAAAAACAGGCTTTTGAAAAACAGGCCCCTGGATATGGCCAAGCAAACACGTTCTGCTACGACAATACACAGCAGAGAAGAACAAAACCGTTAATTGGAATTTGAAGTCTACATCTTTGTGAATGGCGCAGTAATTGGCTTCAATGTTGAAACATTACAAAAAATTTAATGCTACTTAGACAGAAACACAATTTCTTAATATAATTCCCCTTCAGACAGAGCTGAAATTAGAACTGATGAATGCGTCCCCATAAACAGAAACTCGCGCCAAGACTACACATTAAGTGAAAGCACGTTGATTTGTTGCTTCAAAATCTTGATTTTCTGTAAGACCTTTCGCTGTTTGGGATAAAATATCAGCACGATTAACAACTGCTAAACTCGTTAACTTCGAAGCAACAATTTAAATGGCGTTATCATTTATTGCCCTTGAATTGTGAATATCAGCTTTTGAACTTGAATAATAGGGGATGAAGTGAAATTCCGCAGAGGGAGGGGGAGCAGGAAGAGAGCGTCAGGGGAGAGGAAAGGGGAGGTTTTAAACAAGTCCCAGAAATAAAAGAGGCACACCTCTTCTAATAAGCGGGAGGTAAAGTTGGGGTGAGCCTTTCACTTAAAGGGGCAGTGTCAAGCTTTTTCAGCCAAACTTCAAAACACTAGAAGACGTCTTTGCATCAACGAAGACCAAAAAATAATGCTGTAGTTTTGTTACCAATAACCACTGAAGTGCACTGAAGCTATTTTTTGTTGTTTACGGCCATAGATGGAGAGGATGGAAATGGATTGAAACTTGACAAAAGCGGTGGTCTTAGTGGGATGTCAGGAATGTTGTAGGTGTGAGCTAAAGTACTAATTTAGATTTTTTCCCAGTTTTGCTCCAAATACAGCAAATTTAGCATGACAGTGCCCCTTTAATATCCAAAGTTCTAAACTTTAAAAGTCTCAACCAAAAAAAGTTCCGAGGCAAATAGAAAAACAAAGACCCTAATTACAACAGGCGAAAAGGCAGAAGTACGAAGAATGAAATGAGAACTTTTCTTCAAGCACCAAGCACCAGCCGATACTCACTTGTTTATGGACCTTCGTTAGCTGGTCCAAATTATTCTCTAAAAAAGCAATCTTCTGTTTTTGTGCCTGACTACCTCCTTCTTCCTCCGTGTCTGTGTTATCGTTGGTCTGCGAAGAGACGGCAAAAAAGTTTAGCAACCGATCAGGTATTGGCTAGCAACACTAGCACTTTCATTGGACCCTGCCCTGCGGGCAATTCCAAGGGGGGAGGTGGGGGGCATTGTTTTCCCTACTCTCCGTTTGCGGTAACAAAAGATAAATCTACGACGACGACGTCCAAGAATACGGTTTTTATGTTGGCAAGTTTCCACGCTTTTTTAAGAATATTCACTGAACTTTGTCCATACTTCCAAAAGCTGTAACCGAACTCCCCAACAACTCAACAAGGAAGAACGGCCGTGGTTAACCTAAGAGAATAAAATTCAACGTGCCACTTTCTTCCAAAGAACTCGAGATAGGGTCATTTTAAGAAGCTGATATGCAAACAAATAGCATAGAAAAGAACTACGCTTAATTAAAAACACCTTTGTTTACAGAAGATTCTTTTGACGGTGCTGTCACAAACGCTATGGTCCTTAATTAAGGGAAGGCAGCTGTGTTTAGCAGCCTTGGTGTCTTCGTTAACTTTAAGGCATGTATGGAATAAAAATTGCCAAGAGAAAATAGACTGATTTCGCATCGCATTTGTATTTTTGTTTTACATGAGCAAAAGCCATGCCGTTTTTTCTCGCACAAAAACTCAACATAACTTACCACTTTTAATCGTGCCTGTAAATCTTTAACGAACAATTGCCGCAATCTATAGAGCGTCGCGAGTTCTTTGTGCTAAATAAGAAAACAAACGAAACTATGAACAGAAATTACTTTGAACTGAGTTACTGTGAAGACAGAGTACAAACATTGCATTCACATGCATGAATATTTAAAAAAAAATGAATCTCAGTTAAGTTTAATGACTATCAACAGATAACTCTTGTGTCCACGAGAAAACAAAAACAGAGATCGCACCGACAATAGTAAACCAGTTAACGCATGGAAGAAATTGCTTATGACTTCGTTTCGCCTTTTATTCGTTGCTTTACATACCACAGTTTCCTCGAGTCCTTTGAGATCTTTCTTCGCCTGCTCCCTCTTCTCGGCCTGTACGCTAAAGAAAAACAAAACAGCTACTATAAAAAGGCTGGTTTTCCTCACGACATAGCATGAGCACAAGACACACATGTAAACGAAATAGGTTGTCGTCAATCTGTATATTTCGTTCTAATAAAAGGTTCTACCAATCCAAACACGCGGAAATTTGCGAATGTTGCCTGTGCTTACATCGTCGGTGAAATACAGTCTTATGATAATCGTCATTCTCGATAACTGTTACATTGACAGTATATTGAAAATTGTGAGGAGAATTTACACACTGATCACTACTGGGACTCAAAGAGGTGGAAGTGATCAAAACCCAAAGGAGACGCGGGTTCGTTTTCATTCTGAAAACCTTGTAAACAGGGCCTACATTGTAGGAAAGGTGGACAGTGCTATCCAACGAATAAGAGCGCTTATCAAATCTGGGCCATTTCCGAGTTGCTGTTTGCCTCGGTTTCCAAGTGAGTCTTGGTGCTCAACTATTGTAAGGGAAATGAGTTTTATTTGCGTAAGAATACGCAACTCATTTCCATTTGAATGGTTGTGTACTAGGGCTCGCTTTGAAACTGAGGCATGCAGCAACTCGGAAATGGGCTATTGAACTATCCAGCAAATAGTGACATGGCGTGACTCTTAAAACTCAGTCGCGTGATACACATGCATGAAATGCTGTGACTGCTGCGATGAAGGGTGCCAATTGTCAACTTACACGTCCATCCACAATTCAGTGGAGTTGATAATTCAAGGTAATCTCCGTAAAAAGACGAAGTTACCAAGCCATACTACTTGATGCGTTTTTAATCCAAGAATGGCAAAGCCTTATGTTGATTAAAAAATACGACTTACTTCAAGTCGGTCAAACGTAATGACTTCTCATCAAGATCTTTCTTCAGAGCTTCATTCTCCAGCTGATTAACAAAAGAAAACAACAACTTATCACCAGAAATAACATTTCCAACGAATCCGTACGTCAAGAACTATTTGATATGTCCAGAAATGGCCCTAATTGGACGCACGCGGATTTCAATTAGGATCACCTTTCCCGTGTCCCCTTGCACTTCTCCCCAACATCAACAACAACACGGCGCAGACTTGTTTCCATATCTCAAAGTGCCCTTGGGCGCGAGGTGCCTGGGAATGAAATTAAATCACTGGAATTGGAATGCTAACAGTTAAGCCTAAATATTGTTTTAGGCCTAATTAGGCCTAAGGTTAACATTTTTAAGGGGTTTGGGCTTTTTCAACAGTTACATTATAACCCCAGTCTGCATTTTACACTGACCGATTCCAGTGATTTAATTTCATTCCCAGGCACCTCACGTCCAAGGGCACTTTGAGATATGGAAACCAGTCTCCAGTCTTTACCCAACATCACTCGTGTCTCGAAACACAGACAATTAACGTCACAAAGTGTCCTCCAAATGCTGCTCGTCAAGTAAGGATAAACAGCTGCATTTACAATACAGTACAATACATAACTCAATTGACCACTCCACATAGGGGCTTTTCAGGGCCGGAGGCAAACCAGTTGGCGGCTAGTTTTACAAGTTTTACAAGTGCGGCGAGAAGTTGAACCAGGGGCAACAAGGAACAAATTCAACGAGTGGTTAGAACAAGTCCTGAGCCCGGGAACTCCGGATCTCGAAGAAAGCCTCCTAACCACTGGGCCGCACTGTCCTCCATTTTACCCCAAAGCTAAAGACAACGCTAAGGGTTGGAAATAGGTAGCAAAGGTTTTGACTTAAAGGGACACTTCTTGTTGGATGTCAAAATTGGGCATGCATCTAATTAGGTGCATTTCTGGACAATTAACAATTAGACCCGTGGCCCTTGAGGGCTACGGGTTAGGGAATAAAACGAAAGTAAGCGTCACGGTTTTCGCTACTCGATGACTATTACTAATAGTCCTCTAGTAGCGAAGCCAATCAAAATGCAGGATTTGCATTAGTCCACAAGTTGGGTGATACTAAAAGGAACTATCCGTAAGGGTAGACAATAGAGAGAAATAGCATCGGGAAACGCTCAAGACCTCGGGCACAGTTGCCATTAATATACTAAATAAAGCTCTGAGTTTTTCGTAATAGGTTGGTTGCTAAATTTTACCAAACCGTGGCAATGATTCACTATTCTAACTTTTCGCTCTCTTTTTTCAGTTCTTCCTGGATAACTGAGGCTCAGAGTCAATAAATGACAGAAATGAATGAACTTTCGTGGAGGTTTGGCTAACTACAATTTTAGCCAGACGCCACTCGGTGGGTGAATAATGTATAGATACTAACCATGAGGTGGTCTCTTTCCAAAGACTGCTTTTGATTAGCTCTATAAGGAACACGGATTATGTATAGGTTAGAAACTAAAATAAAAGACAGTCTACACCATCCCGCGCAATTATCCCTCACCCAAGCTTTAATCCCGCGGGTACGCGGGTTAGAACGGACCACTGTGGCCCTACTGGCGAACGCCCGTGTTAAGAAAGCCTTTTGAATTGTTTGGCGTGACCATTGATTCAATCGCTGAAAGATCGTGGATTGCCCGCTAGCGTAAGGATATGCGAACTACAGGCAGCATATTTTGGTTTGGGGAAACTTAAAGAAATAAAGGCGAGTAGTCGAAGAGTAAAAGCAGTTGTTTTCACCTTTACATCGTTTATAGTAGGCCATTTCTGAGTTCATGTCTGCCTCCTCCTCAAAGCGAATCTAAGTGCGAAGTTTTTCTTACGAAAATTAGTTTTCATTCATATGTAAAGTACAAGTTATTACCATCACAAAAACTTCGCACTTAGACTCGCTCTGAAGAGGAGGCAGCCATGAACTCGGAAGTGGTCTATTAAACTCTACGACAAGAACCTGACGTTACCGGCATGCCGGATATTGTAAAATGCAACGAGAAAATTTGTGTTCAATTAGCTTGATGAAAAGTAACGTGATTACTTGTAGAATGGACTTGTCGAGTTAAAGCAGTGCAAAAGAGAATAGGTCTTATTTATCCAAGGCGTCAGCGTCCTCGTTGCTTACGTTTTGAATTTTGACCACAAAACTCGTTTGATTCCGGTCAATTTCAGACTTTCCCGATAAAGCACGAGTTTCGTTAGGGACTCAAACAATGAAGCGGGAAAAAGCGGGAATTAGAGAGCACTTAAGAACAGCTCTTGACATCTAAATGAAAGCCGTTACATGCTACTTACTCCTTCATCGAAGCGATAACTCCCTGTTGTGATTCAATCTCGTCTCTAAGGCTCGAAAGCTGTTTCTGGTGAGCTTCTCGGTGGCTTATCATCTGTTTCTCAAGTGCAGACTGAAAGAAAACGCGAGTTACATCAATATTGGTATTCTTTCAGCGGAATGGCGTCCATATACTGACAAGCCGTTGAGCATGGAGTATTTACCAAACTTGTTCACTGACGATGTCATCTAGTTTGTAACAAGATCCTAAATAAGCATGGCAAACTCGAAACGACGCACAGACTTTCGGTAACACACGTAGGAAGAAAAGCCCATGGGTGAATTTGTTCCAAAACCTTCCTCAAAAATAACATCTACCGGCCTTAATCAACACCATCAACAAGATTATTACAGAACGAGATTTAAAACTGGAATGTGAATTGTTTTTGTTTTTTATAAATTTTCTTGCTTAAAATAAGCACATTCTCAATGCCTGAAATTTATTTCTCGGTTTGTAAAGAAAAGGTTTTTTTTAGGACTACTGCACTTTACAAAGTGAGCAATAAAGTTCATGAAAATGCACAATTTGTGAAAGACCACGAGATGGAAAAAAACCGACAGCCGTTTAGTCAAGGCGCGAGCTTCCAAGCGATCAAGCGCTCGGGCCACCGATCAGCTAACCGACTTTGGCCGACTGCGCACGATTTAAAGTTGGTTAAGTGGAGAAAGTAAACAAAACAACAACGCTGCTACAGGTCAAGAAACAAAACAACCGGAAGCTATTTGCCAAAACACATGTAAATCCAACACAAGACACAAGACAAGTTCAAGGGCGAAACACCTTATTCCAAAATGGCCGCCATTTTGCAGGCCGTCTCTGCAATGAACCAAATATCTCGGATTTTGATAGGCACTTCAGATTGTCGAGATTGCATACACGAAGCAATACGGAACGATCTTGACAAATTTCACGTGTTTGCCACTACCAATAGGCTCGATTTCCTGCCGTTTTGGGGGCCCGCGTTCCTTGCCCCACACCATCGTTGGGAGGAGGATGACACGTGACTCCCAAAACGGCTGGAAATCGAGCCTACACCACCCATGGAAAACGTATTTTCAAATTTTAATCAATAATTCTGGGGAAAAAAGTCTATCTGATGCAAGATCAAATGTCTGCAAGCGATTTTAAATCCCATGAAGCTCGTAACTTTATACGCAGGAATTCTACAAGTAGCTGGCCAAAGATTGTGTGCGAACTAGCATAAGTACCGAGTAATCCATGTTCTTTTGGCGTGATAAGGAAACGCAGCTCTATTTGAATCTTACACACGATAAAATCATTATAAATACTGAAACATAAACACTTCAACGGCTTACTCACTCGTGGTATAACATTTTGTAAAACATCCTCAATTGCTTCGTTCAAAGAATCTAAAATATCTTCAATTGACGAAGATTCCCTGTGATCCAAAAATCGCCAAGCAAGACTATTGTCTAGAAACCTCCGTCCAGCGCAAGGAATATATTGACCCATGATGTTCGTATGAAACATGCAAAAATTAAGTGATTTCAAAACTCTTCCAGCCTAAAACGGCCGTTTTGCAATTCACAAATACGATTTCACAGCTCTGGCAAAAGCTTTCACTGGTATTTTCTCAAAAGAAAAAAAAATCCAGTCTCGACACACGACTGAAAAAGCGATTTGCAATTCAAATCAGGAAGAAAGACGAATCAAACATTAGCAGGCAATTTAGTGAAAATTGTCGCCAAAACTTCAAAGATAACTTCTACAAATGAAATAGCAATAAATAACCCCAAACAATTTGGACTGCAGCGAACACTTTTTTTATTAAAACGTCTAATTTTGGGACTGAGGCTGAAAGTTTTTTTTTTTTTGCGATTTGAGCCTGAAAGCGTTACTAACACGTTCTTAAAGTTGTGTGGTATACAAAGTTCGACTACAAACTGAGTTGTGTTTCAGCGTATCGTGCAATAAGAAAACCAGGCACATTGTCAATGTTAAAAGACGTTTTTGTGTTAATTGTTCTGTTAGACTCATGTTTTACTTTTTTTTTAACCTTCATTTATACTACTCACAAAGCGAAAAAAAAAACAACAACAAATGACCAAAAAAAGACTTTCTTAACTGACAATCAGCCTGGGTATGTTCTTAGTTTGTTGTGACAGTAAACATTTCGGTTAATCTTAGCCTCAGGAACTTTCTTATAAAAAGGATTCTTATAAAAGAGAGTACACCTTTGTCAAGAGGAAGTACTGCTAATTAACGATGAAAAAAAGGCCATTTTATTTCCATTACCATGAAAGATTTTAAAAGAATAATGAAAAATGAAAGCTAATGATAGCAATGTTGAAATGACACTTGAAAGTAAGAAATCTCAGAGGCGCTGTTTGTTGTACCAATGTGAATAAGTAACTCCGGCTAAGGCATCTAAAATTTAAGTGGCCTGGGTAAAGCCGCCCGCTCTCCTCAAACCAATTTCTTTTAGGAGAGCAGGCGCCGGTACACAAGCTAAAATTCAAATGGAACTAAAAAGGGAATCCAGAAAGATAATTCAAAGTTTAAGTTCATTTTGTCTCGATTCTGAGTGCTGTCGAGCCAAAACAGATGTAGATACTTCGGTCAATCAATCAATCACATAAGAGAACAAAATCAAATAATCAAACAAACGCGACCTACAATTTTGGACAGATTAAAATGGAACAGAAATGCCCATTGATGAAGGACGAAGCCACGTGAAGGCCAAAACGCGCCATTTTCCAATCATTGATTTTGGGGGAGGGGTAATCTGTCCAAGATTGTACATGCAAAAAGGAGGTCCGCACCACGTGCAAGCAATTGACAATTTCTTTTATGACGGTTTTTTTCAACTGGCCAATGATAACATCACAGTCAAGCGAAATTGTTTCCCCTTACTGGTATCCCCAAAAAGGCATTACAAAATGGTTGGTGTAAGGC
Source organism: Montipora foliosa (assembly GCF_036669935.1). Classification (NCBI taxonomy): domain Eukaryota; kingdom Metazoa; phylum Cnidaria; class Anthozoa; order Scleractinia; family Acroporidae; genus Montipora; species Montipora foliosa. The sequence goes on from NC_090876.1 coordinate 12,103,244, forward strand.
GCAGTTTACAGGGAAGGAGGGAATTTTTACCCGAGGAAGAGCGAAGGACATTCTAACGAAAAAAAGGCAACATACATTTTTAGACATAAGCAACAACCTGCACAGGTCAGCTGCTACTCTGATTTCGCCATTACGCCTGACGGTGTCTACGAAATATGATCGTTCGCAAGTACAGACCGGCGAACATATGACTGAATAAGACGGACTTATTCGCAAAAACAACTTCAAATAATATCGCAAGTAAAAGTGTAGTATCCCAAAGCCAGTGTTTACTTTGGGAGTCAGTTATAAAGAGTAGACTTTTTCGCTGTCGCTGAAATATATCAACGCCGACTACACCGCTGATTCAACCTTCATCACATTTCGTTTGTCTAACGATGTGGGGGTGGGTGTGTGTGTGTGTGTGTGGGGGGGGGGGGGGGAGCGATAACGCTGGTTTCTCTGTGTTCGCACAGATAATTAATTTTAAAATATTGTAGTAAAACGATTAAGAGGAGTGTCTATGATACCTGTATTTCGCCCGCTGTATGAAGTAAACCAGCGTGCTCTTCTTCCTTGTCTTTGAGGGCCAAAGCGTGCATTTGAGCTGCGAAATAACCACATGTAAAACACGATCAAAATCAGAAAGGAGAACTCGAGTACTTTCCTTCACGACAGTAAAACTGAGCGAAATAAGATTTCTGCTCTTGACATTTCATCCGAAAAGAGCCGAGGAATTTAAGATTTAGTCCACAAACACGTTAGGTCTGCTACCTTGCGCAACGCATAAAAAACAAGCGCGATTCTCGGTGCACTTAAACGTTTCAATGAACATCAATTGTCCCAGAAGTCGTGGATGTCCATGGCGGGTCCATAGCCAGGGTCTAAATTACACCCCCCATAACAAAGTGCATATTCTCTCAAAAGATATCTATTCATTCTTTTTCTGCTAATAACTGAGGAGAATCGTTTTGCAAATCAATAAGATGATTATTTTCTTTATTCTTACGACGAGCATATTTGGTTATATAAACTGCTATTATTGGGAAAAATTAAAATGGGCAAACCAACTTACCTTTGGCCTTCAGCTTTGCTATCTCTTCATTCAAAGAGTCTACAGCTTCTTCTAAAATTCTTTTCTTTGATTCCATTTCCCTCATATCTGTTTCCAGTGTCTTCATTTTGGCTTCATACTAAAAATATTACAATACTCTAACAAGTTACTAAAAAAAATCCTGGAGATCACAAATCATCGGCATAGCTAATATCACAGGAAAATTCACCGCCTGACGAGGGAATTCCACGTTAACTTTCACGCGAAAAACCGATAACGCGCGAATCGCGAAGCGATGAGTGCGATAACGGTTTTTCAAGTGAAATTTAACGTAGAATTCCCTTGTCAGGTGGTGATATTTTCCTTGAATCGCATAGTTTTTCAAAGATGACGCCATTTAATTTACCTTTTGGCGAGTGTTGCAGTAATAAATACGCGCTACAAAAGTCATTTTAAAGAGCGGTCTCGACTGTCAGAAGCCAAGAAAATTTTCTTCTTCCTTACTACCGCCACGGTTTTCCATTGTAATTGAAAATATAGTTGTTTCCAATTTTTGCCTCCGTTGCTACGTAAGGCCACGCGTTGCTACGGTGCAATATCGGTCAGCCTCATTTTCCCCTCTTAACACCTCGTCTTGATAGCCAATCAGATGGCGAGAATTCCCCTGAGTATGCGATTCTACTTAAAATTACCTGCGACATAACAAGCTGTGCAGTGTTCAGTTCTTTGTTCTTTCCATCCAGCGATGATTTCAAATCACTTTCTACCTTTTCTAGGTTGATGAAGTGCTAAAGAATTAAAATAAAAGAAGATGCCATAAGAAGACTTAGTATGGTAACTCAGTTTGGTGAAAGGGTTATGAAAGGGTTACTTTCAAAAGGAACTGAGGACTGGGGCTGCGTCGGTGGGGGACTGAACCCACATGTGTGCAGAAATTCCCCTAATTTGATGCACGCGGATTTCAATAAGCGTCACGAAGTGTCCCCTCGTGTTTCAGTTTGGGTTGGGGTGAGATAACTAACGGATAGCGGCTGCCAACGGCGTCTGTACATGCCGAGGTCCGGTCTTTACCACAGACCCATAACTTGTAAAGCGCATTTGAATATGCATATAGGAAATGTGCCATATAAAGCCATTACCATTAACGTTGACAATTAACGTCACAAAGTTTCCTCCAAGTGCTGCTTGTGAAGTAAGGATAAGCAGCTACAATTACCCTAAGCTAAAAATATCGCTAACCTTTACCCTTAACTTATGGTTGGAAATAGGTACTGTCGCAAAGGTTTGACTTGAAGGTTACTTCGTGTTGGATGTCAAAATTGGGCGTGAATCAAATTAGGTGGACATGAGTGGGCATAAGTGGAGTGAAACACGAAAATTTGCATTTCGTTCTGACCAAAGACTAACGCTCCAAACGTTTAACGTCTGCTCACGAACCTCAGTATGGTACATGTACGGTGGTTAACCCTTGTCAACTTGTTTAATAAAACAAAAATTTCGTAATTCATCTGGGTGTTGGCGTGTGAACAGTCACAATGCTTGTGCTCCTAGATTTCACGAACATGAAATTCTTCCTTTGAATAAAGTTAAGTGGATTATAGGTTACAATCGCTGCATTTCAGATTTGTGGACCAAGACTCCAAAGGAAGCCCAACTGTGTCTCAAGTTGAATACCACTGTCATTGCAATCCTCCTAATTGTTCTTACATTGTTCGCAAAGCTAATGGTGAAGCCCGTTTGGTCAGGGACAACAAGCCACAACTTTGCTTTGACAAGCTTTGGGGGTTAGGGGGCACCAGGTACCCATTACCCCATTACCCGGAGCTCTCCATCTTCCATATTAACCCTTTGAGTCAACCCTTTCCCGTATCTTTCTACTTTAAGAAGCACCTCGCAGGGGGGGCTTTAGGGGGTGTTTTCACAATAGCCAATCATAAGAGACCTATGGTCAATCCATTTATTACGTCACATACGTATGTCACGTATGTGAACCACTTCACGTATGCTCTCAGTCACATACGTCAAAATACAGTGGTTCTACAAATAGAAAGTTACGAGAAAGGGTTCACTCAAGCGTACAATACAAATGGAAGCTCCAGATAATGGGCACCTGGGGGGACTTAATGGACACGTCGGCAAGCAATTGTGGTAAAAACAACAATCTCCTCTTTTTCGAGAAAAACGAAAACAAAAGGTAACAGGTAACAGGGAGATGATGATGGCGATGGTGACGATGTTGACGATGCTGGGGAGCAGGGGTGGTGCAGTGGTGAGAGCACTCGCCTGCCACCAATGTGGCCCAGGTTCGATTCCCGGACCCGACGCTATAAGTGGATTGAGTTTGTGTTGGTTCTCTTCACTGCTTCGATGGTTTTTCTCCGGGTTCTCCGGTTTTCTCCCCTCAGCAAAAACCGGCATACAGCTGATTCCAGCTGGCTGTAAGCTGTGCTCCAAGATCTAACATGGACCGTATAGCGGCTGCCAGAGGCGCCATTGTATGCTTTCGGTTCGACCTTGTTGAGCTGCGTCGTTGCTGTACTATGCGACGGCGATTAGCTGTGACAATTATTATTATTCTTGACAATTATTATTATCTATGTTTGTCGTAGGGACGTCTGAAACTTACCACTGAAAGGGTTTTAACTTCGGACTTGATTTTGTTTACATACAATCTAGCTACTGTGAAGTCTTCATCCAATTTGCCACTACAGTCAATGTTGGGTTTCTGCAAACACAAGGTTGGAGAGGAACAAATTAGCCACTAAGTAACGCAGCCACAGTTCTGGACAAAAAGAGATGACTTTTTCCGACTTTTTGGGCCATAATCTGGAAAGAAGCAAATCGCACGATCATGGGTTTGAATCCCGTTTAAGCCTGGATTTTTTCTGGCTTTCTTCTCACTGCGATGATCTTCTTGATTTGAAGTGCAGGAGGCAGTGCTATGGAAAGCCATAGCGTTCTTCAACCTCGTCCCAAGGGTCTCTTGTCTTCCCGCTCCAAGGAAGGGAAGAAGAGAGACCCCAGGGACGAGCTTGAACTTTCTTACGTAACCTTATTTTTTTTGGTCTTGGTATTTTTGTCTTGTTACAAGTGTGGTTTTGTCATTATGTAGTGAGTTTTTGTCATTATGTGGTGAGGTTTTGTCATTATGTGACGAGGTTTGATGGTTACGTGTTGCGTTTCCATCATGATGTGTTGAGGTCTTCTTTTGACGTGCTGTGTTTACATTTCATGTGGTGAGGTTCTTTTATGACGTCGACGGTTTCTCCCTTTATGTGATTATAAATGCAGCACGTCAAAAAAAGACCTCAACACATCAGAATGGAAACACAACACGAAACCAGCAAACCTCGTCACATAATCACATAATCACAAAACGCCCAAAATGGCAAGACAAAACTTCAAGCCAAAAAAAAGGTTACATAAGGAAGTTATGGCTTTCCATACAGTGAGGCCCAGTGGTTAGGGTGCTTGCCTTGAGATCCTGAGATCCCGGGTTCAAGACACGTTCTGACCACTCGTTGAATTTGATCCTGGTAGTCGCTGGTTCAACTTCTCAGCTGCACTTGTAAATTATAGCCAACTAGCTTTCCTCCGGCCAGTTGGGATTCTTAACAGTTGTTGTTGAATGTTCTGTTCTGTCGTGATTGTGTTTCATCGGCCCTGGAAAGCCCCTATGGGGAGTGATCAATTAAGATTGTAGTGTAGTGTAGTGTAGTGTAGTGTAGTGTAGTGTAGTGTAGTAGTGTAGTGTAGTGTAGTGTAGTGTAGTGTAGTGTATTGCTTGCTCTTATTACTTGAGCACGTTGCGCGGTTAGGTAAGCTTGTTACTTCAGCAAGGGATCATTGCAAGAGACTTGTTCCTAACATAGCCTACTACATGAAGTTCTTCATGTGATCTTGGCAGTCCAAAGCTAAACTTTTGCATACAATTGAGCGGTTTTCACGTTATATCATGACCGCCAGGTTGCTGGACCAGCAGTAACTGCACATTACACCACTGTCAGCTAAGTCTCCAGAGATTGGTTGAAAACCACCTATAATCTTTTTAGTTTTACCTTTATTTCAGCAGCATTTCCTCCTATGACATTCCCAATTTCACCCTACAGTAAATTTTAACAATACAAACAAAATTCAAACGATTAAAAGATGTGTGAAAAACGGGTAAATAGGAGGCACTAATTATCTTAATCTTGCAATCGCTTACCAAATCGGACAACAAGCTGTTCATCATCTCTGCCAGTCGTTTTCGTAATACTGATGTTGTATCCTTAATCTCGCCCAACTCTTTGGAAACTTTGTCCAGCATTGTCTGTTAAGAAAAGCAACAGCTTAGCTTGGCAAACAGCTTCGTGTGTTTGCCCCGGGCCTGCAGCAAAGTCAATTCAAATGTTCAGGCACTTATGACAAAACATCAATTTTTTTGAAATCTAAACATACTGTTTTAAACCTAACCCTAAGACAAAATCTTGTAAAAGTTGCAATCAAGGCTTCAAAAACCCTTTTCACAGAACAGAGAATTTTGTTGATATTGTTAAATTAAATTGATATTTTTAAATAATAAGTATCGAATTTATAACCTCAATTCAATTTCTAGCTATATAGCCTAAGGAGCAATCCCTCGAACTTATAGTTTTATATATATGCATATAGATTTTCAAATTTTACATAGATTCTTGTAAGTAACACCAATATATCTTTGTAATAAAGTTATTATTAAGTGTACATCTTAACTGCATTGAAGCTTGATCTTTCAACGACCAATCTGCAATGATTGAAAGCGGTTCTACATTCTAAGTGTTTTGATTTGCTCTAAACTATGAATTGACTTTTTGGGAAACATCTCCAAGAGGATGTCAGTGTCTCCAAAGGTCAAAGGCGAATTGACAAAAGTCTACTCGCTACTCATTAAGTTTCTCAAGTCAGTCTGGTATGTCCACAGACCTAAAGTAACTGCTAGTCGTAATTATCAACCCAGTGTATAATCTTGAAGTTGGCACCTGTTTCTGAGATAACTCCTCAGTCAGCTTGTCATTATCCTTCGTCTTCGTCTCCACTTCTTGCAGTTTTTGGTCATAATTGACAGCCAACTCTTCCAGTGCTTGAAGGACCTCTTTGACTTCGGTTTTAGAAGTCTCGCTTTCACTTTGCATGGAGTTAATCTGTGACTGAAGCTTTTCCGAGTCAACTTGATTGGACTTCAATGATTCTTCTTGTTCAGTGAGTTGATCCTTCAATTGGTTGATTAACCGAGCTTGCTTCTGAATCTCGTCATCCTAGATAAAAAGCGCATGTTTAGGAAGCTAAGTGTATGATCGGAAAACTAAAAATAATAATGTCATTAACAGGGCAAAGTGAAAATCTATAGACAATAGTGAGGATTCGAAAATCCAACATGGCGGACAGTTGTAACTGTGGTTACAAAGGAAGTTTTCAAGTAAAGCTATGATCCCCGCAGTTATGGACGAAATTTTAGCAATTGCGTAGAGAAGACTGAAAAATTCAGGACTTCAATCGGCTTTGAACCCGTGACCCCGCGATACCGGTTCGACGCTGGCTCAGTTGGTTAGAGCGTCGCACCGGTATCGCGAGATCACAGGTTTAAACCCTGTTGAAGTCGTGAATTTTTCAGGCTAATCTCTACGCAATTGCTAAAATTGTGTCCATAACTGCGAGGATCATTGCCTTACTTGATTTCATATCCGCAGTTCAGTACATGATTCACTTCATATATCATTTACATGTAGTTCAAAGGAAGTTTTGAAAACAGAGTTTTTACAGTGGGTAATAATATTTGTACACCATTGATGTTTGGGTTGCTAATAGTATTACTAAAGCTTACCAGGGGAAGTGGGGGAGATCACTGCTTCCCACATTAGTCAAAAGCGATATTTTCTTCAGGTCTCACCTTCTCATCCAGCTGCATGTAGAGTTTTGATTTTTCGTCTTCAAACTTTTTTCTCTCCTTATCACTGACGGCAGGCTGGGCGGGTTGATCCAACAGAGCAAGACTCTCAAAAACTTGAGAGTTGCGATTGTCTTTCGCATTTAGCATACGCTCGTCTTCCGGAACCGTCTCACCTGTTAAAAATTACATCAAGGGAAATCTGATGAGTATGCTGGTCAGTGAAGCTAAAGCCATTTCTCTTCTGACAAATTACTGATTTGTTTTATTAAATACAATCATTATTCAAAGAAACGTATAATTATACATGTACTGTACAATGTATTTGACAACTACTTAAAATTGCAGATGAATGCGAGAATCATTTCTCTGTTTCACAATTATTATTCTGAGCAAAATCAATAAAATTACATGTATGCGATTAATTCAGGGGTTCCAATAAAATTTGAAACTGGTGGTTGGTTTGAGTAGGAGTAACTGACTGTATCAACAGGGGGTCTATGGCTCCTTTCTCTAGGGGGTGTCTGGGGGGCATATCATTTTTCAAAGAATACTCCCAAATGCCACATTTCAAAAACTTATGATTTATTTATGATGTTTAGATGACTTCCTGTTGTGGTTGTCCAAATGAGTTATAATCAAGTAGGTTTGAAAAAATCTGCCTTCAATTTCGTCATTTTAGGATAAAAGTGGCTGACGTGCCCACGCGTTTCGTCAACTGTTGTACTTACTGAAGTCTGCTTACGAGCCAAGTGGCCCATTACGCCGGAGCTTATCCCGGTTTCTGTAGCATGAAGCGACTACATGTAGGAGTATTTCTACTCCCCCCTGAATGGGATGCCAGTCCATCGCAGGGTTACCCCCAGCAATTTTGCCAGTACCCATTCATGCACCTGGGTGGAGAGAGGCACAGTGAGAGTAAAGTGTCTCGCCCAAGAACACAACACAATGTCCCCGGGCAGGTCCCGAACCCGGACCACTCGATCCAGAGTCGAGCACACAAACCATGAGGCCACTGTGCCTCCCACAGAAACCACTGTTAATTATAGTAATGTTCATGAAAATGAATCATATTTTGTTGATTCTTGCAACAAAACCTATAGATCTAAAAAAGAAAAACATCCTTTGGCTACCTTTACGCCATCTTTGTAACTCCAGTTCGTATTTACTTATTGCCCCTCGCAGCTTGGAGACCTTTTCCTTTTCCTTCTCATAGCGTCGTTTCCATTCCTCAGCAGTAAGTTCTTCGTTGACAACCACAACATTCTTGATAGTCTTGGCTCTGAAAATTCCAGTTAAATATGGTTATGCAAACAATTTTGAATAATTATTCTTTTGAAGTTTCCATACATTTTTGTGATCTGCATGGCATGTTTTTGGGTAGGCTTTCATGTACCGGATTAAAATGGCGGAGGTCAAAAGAACCATCTGTACATGCAATTAGGAATTGTTATGTTCCAAGGCTGTTGCCTAACAGGAGCCCGGTAGCCTGGGGCTCCCAAAGAATAGCTCTGGGCTCCTTAATTTTTCACAGCAACACCTTTCACTTCATATGTTGGGCTCCTAAGTTCTCAGCGTTTAGCTCTGAGGGCCCCTTTAAATTTTCTTAGGCAGCAGCCTTGTGTTCGCTTTGTTCTTTTGCTTGATGGACATTAATTATTTTGGATCCAGTGTATGAAAGACCAGCCCAAGTTTTAGGCAAAAGAGAGAAGAGATCCTCACACATTTTAAGCAATAGACCATTAATTTTTACAGTGGAGTGCTTAGTTACCTGGCCTATGAATTAAAGTGAGGCCACAGTTGACCTTGTTTTGATAGAAATCTCACTGCTCAACCTCGTCCCCAGGGTGCTCCACGAAAGGGAAGAAGAGAGACCCTGGGGACGAGGTTGCTCACTGCTTTTATGTAAATTCCAGCCTCACTTTCATTCAAAGGCCAGGTAACTAAGTAAATAACTGTAAAAATTAATGGTCTGTTATTTCTTATTGGTTACAAAGGAACTGTGGCACTTTCTCCTCAGCTGTCTCAAGAGGCTAAAATGTTGGTCTTGCTGAGTTTAACACACAACTCCCTGCATAGCAATTCCATGTTCAGCCACCCGAGCCAACCCATGGACGACTGATAAGACAAACTTCGCAGATTGGAGAACAAATGATTGCACCATTGCAAGGTAAACTTGAACCTATTTCAGTGTACCTTCATTATGTTCATGTACTGTCATTATTGGAGAAAAGTACAATGTTTATGTTTTTGAACCAAAAACCTACCTCTGGCCAAACATAAGGGTTGACCGTGTTTCTTGCTCATTGAAAGAAGATGGTGAACAGCAGATAATTATGGTTGTCCTTGCATTACCACCTGAAATAAAAATACAAAGCAAAGAATATAATTTTCTTTAAATTGAGGACTAAAAGGAGAACAGAAACACACACTGAATTACTAGTTTCAGTAAATGTCTTTTCCAAAAGAGCGTTGACAGTTCTATAATGTATATTAGCAAGGGTCAACATTTTCTCTTGCATTTCTGTTTATCATACAATAAAATTCAGGCAATTTTCTTTCAATTTATTTATATTATCTCTACAGTCAATCAACTTACATTGTACATAGTAGTCATAAAACACATGGTTGTTAATTTTGAGAGGCCGACTTCCAGCAAAAACCACAAACAACTTAACAGTGTTGGCTGGCTGCTCTGCTGCATTGTTGATTTATAAATTTTACATTTTTCCTTATTTTTCACCTCCTACTTTTCAAACCAACCTTGTTGGCATCAACACAATGAAATTATGTGCCAATATTACATCACTCGCTGCAAAAATAAATAACAAGGAATGGAAAAGACTGCCTGAATGCAGTTGATCCAGTCAGGGCGTGAACTTTCGCACAGTTGTTTACGGTGAAAACTTCTGAGAATCCGGCAAAATACATTACTCCTTTGCAAAAATTAAATATGCCACCAATACTCCTACATCTTAAGTCTCATTCAAAATAACAAGAAAAAAATTAATTCTATGCAACAGGCAAACAATGGTTATTTAAATCTGGCAAAGGGTATATGCAATCATCTACGAGGCCCTCTGTAATAATCGCAAAGACCTCTAGTAACTTAATAACTCTTTAAAATGAGCATCTGTGACCTACCAAGACTTTCCTGTAATATTCTCGTCATTTTACTATCCCTGTATGGAACATGGGTTTTCTTTAAAAGAAAAAGATAATAAAATATGTTTTTATTCTTGTTATTATTACTGAAAATTGATATCAATTTTGTAACATTTTTTTCCCAATTATCTGGTCATAAATGACCTCTGAACTAGAACTGAATCACAAAACACTATGATCATAAAAACTGAAATATGAAATGTTCGTTAGATCTTTCAGATAATAAAATCAGGATTTTGTCTTAGGGAGTCCCATTGCCCCCTTTCCTGCGGGAGCTAAGGCAGGACAAAATTAGAGGGTTTCATGTATTTACATGAGACCGGATTTATACAGACTGACGAAGGCAAAGGTCAATAAAATTGACGGCTTTGAAAGGGCTCTGAATGCAACTTTGGTAAACTGTTTTCATTCAATTGAAGAAGAAAAGAGCTGGAGTATTCACTGGAACCATAGAAAGACTGCTACCTTAAGTTTGTTTCGCTTGTGGCATCCTTGTTCGCCCAAATGGGTGCATTTGCATGGCTTTTAATGCACAAATTCTATTTTTCTTGCAGGAATCATGCAAGGGCACGGCCTGGTGAGAACACCGTACATGTGTGGCCACTGTCCAATAAATTATAGTGGACCATAATCTACAATGCTCCTTTTTTCTAGTTCAATTTGTGGCCCTCCTGCGAATTTAAACTGGAAAATGCACAGACTATAACTTAAATACTATAATGACAGTAAATACATGTACATGTAGTAGCCATCAAACTTACCGTCCCTTCCGCCAAAGCAGAAATAACATTCCCTAAAGCAGACAAGGACTTGTTGATGTTTTTTGCTTCATCAAGAACTGCTCCCTCTGCCCCTGTTTTGCTGACCTATAATTATAATGAATATGATAACTAAGATTATTACGTTAATCGATTGACTACTGATCGATAAATTATTCTCAGGAATTTAATGCTGTAAAATATCTATTAATAGGAAATTTTACCACAATTGCTTGTAAACTCGCAATCTGATTGGCAAATTTGCCGTTGTTGATGAGAGTCTAGACAAAGCTGTATGGGTCACGCTGGCGTCATTTTGTCACGCAATTTAATAGCCAATAAGGAACGCCCATTTTGGGAAATAAATCAATTATATTGCCAGAAAGTTACAGACAACGCTTGCTCTTTCTTTGTGACATGATTTTGGTCACACTCAAATCGAAAGTGATTCAGCATTGTCTGTATTCTTACCAACAACAACATTCATCATCACAGTAGTCAAAATTTGTTGTGGACTCACGAGGCACAGCTGATATTTTGAGCATTAATTTTATTTAGACTTTGGCTCTAACACAGAGATGATGCTTTATATTTTAATGTCACAACACTCTCACAAAGAGCAAAATTATTATGATCCCACAATTTTCTATCCCATCTTTATACTGTAGTCAATTGATTTACATCAATTAAATTGATAGAACCCTATTTATGTGTGCTTCACCTACCCAGTGGGGTAGTACCCCTTTTTTTGGAAAAAAACTGTACCCTTGTTCGACAGTTAAAAAAATCAATCAATACGCAAATATACGTTGTTATAGCAAGGGTTCAAAATAGTAAACTCCTCCTTATACACATCATTGACTGACGCACATGACCATCTAAGAGAAACTCAAAGTAAAGCATAACACTCAAGCAGGTATAATTAGGAACAGTGTAAGACCATTTCATAGAAACAAAAACTTATGTTGAGAAACCAAACCATTTTCAAGACTATTAATTTTTCAAAGCAAGTGACTACAGGTAGTAAGAATTCATCCAGTTGGTAAGAGAAGAATTTAAACCCACTGCATTTGCATGAAAATCCAACATGCACAGTTCCACACCCTTTCCTCACGGTCAGTCACATTAAGTTTTTATTTGTGCAGCACATCAAACAGAAAATACAGGGGCATTGAGTGTTTAAGCACACTGACAGACCTTTTCAGATCCAGCTAAATCCACCAAATAGAGTTTCCCGCTAAGCTTCTTGTTTGTTTCTACATTTTCTTGCTTGATATGAAGTAGAAAGATACTATGGCTTCTTGAGCTGTGCTCATTCATGTCTGTGAAAGGACCAAAAGAAATTTCAGCAACAACAGTTCAAAAATTAGAACATCTGAATAACTACCCTAGTCGCTTTAACAAAAAAAAAAAGAGAGAGAGAGAGAACCAGACCTGCTTAGCAGATTTGTGAAAATAGGAGTCCATTATTCTTTATTGGACCTTTAGACTTTAGTCTGTTCCAAAATGATTTATTCTGTTGTTATTTTAGACACGATTCTTTTCAAATCTTAACGTTCCTGCCATGAAATTCTGATTTTCTAGCTTGTTTGATTGTCACTAATATTATTATTTGCCTGGTCTCTTGATCTGAGATACTTTCACTGCGAAATCATTAATTCAGAAGATACAACTGTATTGGGATTAGGGAGAATCGTAATAAGTTCAGGTACAGTGTACATATCATCTTACTTGTGACTGCCACATGTCGATTTGCTTTTCCTTCATCAATAATTTCCATGACTTCTTCAGGACTGGAGACAAATCTTTCACTAGCACCCTTAAGAATAACCATTTACTTAGACTGAGACAATTATTATTGTGAGATTACAAGTTAACAACACTGACCAATCATTATTATTCTGGCCTGTACTGCAAATGGAGAAAGACTGCTGGATATACTATTATGTAACTTTATGAAACCATATTACATGCTAAGATCCTTGCTCTAGTCCCAAACATACAGTGCAGGCATTGAACAACATGGCAACAGCATTGTTTAGTTCAACAAAATTTGCTCCATTCCCTGATTTACGTGTACGTAAAAACTCATCCAAACATGAATGATGATCCAAGATGGCTAAAAACAGTGATGGCATAAAATGAGGGATTTTTCTGTGGAAAAGTGAAGGAGTATCTTAAGAAATCAGGAGACATCAAAGGATTGTCCAGGGCGAAAGACATTCTGAATGCATCATTGATTGAATAAGGAATATTCGCATGTGCTTTAGAGCAAGTTTCAATCGAGTGTCATAAAGCCAAAACCAAAGTAATTACTTTGGCCAATCAAAAAGGACGGAGACAATCCGATAAACCAACCAAAACTCGAAGTAATTACACGTACATGTAGCCGACACAAAGCAAGGGAAAATGTGCATGCGTGAGCCACGATTGGTTTCAGTTTCTCTTCTTATTGGTTGAAAAAGTGGTGCCCGAACTTTGAACCAATCACTGAATGAAGTAATCATAAACCAAAGCAATTCGCAAATTACTTTTGACACTCAATTGAAAACTGCTCTAAAGTACCACTCCTTTCCTGGCGCAGCCTTGTGTTTTGAAAACCAATCAGCAAGAGCTAAGAGCTTAGTTCCCTGCTTGAATGTAGAATAAAGATTGTGCAGTTTGTTGATGATCATTACTAGATTAAATATCATCCGTCTGTCTTCTACACAGGTTGTGCACAAATTACTAACCAATGAATTGTCCCCTAGGAGTGAGACTTAACAGATTTTACTCTGTCTAACCCCGACTTTACTTTGTGTAATGCCAGACAACTTTAGGCATCATCTGGGGACGTCCTAGCGCATTTTTGAGGTGACAATGCGTTAGTACAGCTTTATATTTCGTACCTTTACATAAGGAACCCTGTTTTTGTCTTCATGAACAGCAAGGTTCGTTTTAGTGACTGAAGAGAAAAACATATGACAACATGCTCTTAACTATAAACAGTGAAATGAAAAACAGTTTTAAGAGTAAATGAACACAGACGTAAAAACAGTACAGTGAGTGAAGTCAATGTTGAAGAAAAAAAGTAACAACAAATTGTGCCTCCAGAGGTTTCATTAGAAGCCGAAAACCAGCTAATTCTGCTGGCTACTAATAATAAGTTATATGTATAGCCGCCTCCTTTTTCGATAAAAGAATTACAATATTTTCACCATTTCGATTTCCTTTAATAAATAAAACAACTCCATGTTTATCAAGGAACCTTTTGCTGTTTGTTCTGCTTTGTTTTAGACGTTGGATGTTTTTATGAATTCCTACAGCTGTAGTTATTTGCAGTCGCTCTAGCCACTCGCCACCGTGATTCTTTGCAGTCCGCCATGTTAGGTGAATAGAGTACAAAGACTGGTGTCAAATAATATTGCCTCAATCACATTCAATACGTCCTTCTGGTTTTCCATGTGTTGTTTATTTAAAAAGGAAGACAAAACAAGCTGGAGTCGATATTTTGTCATGTTTCAACAAGAGATTGACAGTGCAAATAAATTGTCCTCTAATTTGGCCATGTGCAGCTACGTGTTAATAAATTTTTGTGACTGATGTTGATGCCCAGATTGCTGGAAATGCCATTTCCGGCCTGCTAGATTTCAAAATTTTCTGGTGGATCATGCCCCCAGACCTTCCTACTACATGTACAGTACGGAAAAAGGGCCACAACCACCTACACTGTATTTACCAAAACCAGCCATTTACTAATTTAAAAATACTTAATAATTATGTGTCTCACCATCCAAAAGATCTCTAATCTTGTCAAGGTAAATTTCAAAATAAGAAACCTACATAGGATAAAAGGAGAATGTATAAATTCAATGATTAATATACCCTGAAGTAAAATGACAGCATTTAAAACAAGAAAACAGTCGTTTAAGGCTAGGGAAAGAAGGACTTTATCCATCTATCCAGTGTAATGTTTCATATGCCTTCCTCAAATAATTGATTGTTGAAGAAAAAAGCCTCTGTTTACACAGGGTTGCCACTATAAAAGCCAGTGACACACTAGGTGGTTTTGTTTGCCCTGTGGTATGTGCACACCTGACGATTTGATACGATCAAAGCAAATTGTTTCCAGGCTTCTCTTCTATTTCATCTGTCCACCATGCTGCGCTGTTGTCCACTATTTTTGTGCAGTGATGTGATAAAATCATAAGGTCTTATTAGTTGAAACCTTCAGCATCAAATCGTAGGAGCGGGTGGCACACTAGGAGAATTGCAGTGAATTTAATCGCAGATATCTGACAAGCTACATGGACATGTAGATTGTGGAAATTTTATACCCTGATTGCAGAAAATCGCAATTGCAGTAACGGGCACACTCGCCAATTTTCGCCAATTGTGTTGCTGGCTTAATGTGTCCCGGATTTCTTATGTGGACTTGACAGCACACATGTACGGTGTATGTGGGTTGAGCCTGTTGGCAGTCTACTCTGTTCTGAGAGGTTCTTCCGTGGGTACTTCCCCCTCTCATTAAAATCCTTGTTTGATTTGTCCTGTTTTAATCTCATTTGACAGTAATTTCAATTATTGATTTGATTTATAGCCTCCTAAATTAGAAGAGCACTTGTGCTAGGGCATTTATTAAGTAACTTTAGCCTTCACAAAAATGCATGTAAAAGCTCTGCAAACTTAAGAAGAAAAAAAAGATACCAACCTTAATGTGAAACTCCAAATTTTCATCCATGTTGTAAATATAATTAAATATATCTTGGACAATTCGTGGAATGATCCCCTGATTAAGTGGGTCATTAAGATCACCCTGCAAAGCATTATACTCTTCATTATTATAGTTGTGCCAATGGGTATGATCTTTAACACCAGCCTTTGAACCTGAAGTTGGTTACTACGGTACGTAGATGAAACACTTACATGCAAAAGAATGCACATGTATAACATTAAACAGCATGGTTCAATGTACAATTCTTGATTAACTACAGCTGTACATGAGAGGTTATAGTTAAACCCTTTGTAACCCAAACTTAGTGTTTTACTCTGTCTAGCGCCAGACAACTTTACTCGTCAATGGGGAACCCCCAAGAGCCAATGGGTTAAATGTGATCCAAAACATAACACAGAGAGAAGTTCACTGCCAATGAATATCAATAATGATGGACAAAGTAAAATTCAAGAATTGTGAAGGTTGATGGGGATGTCACAGTAATTAAGTTGAAAGGATGAGGCTAATCTCCAAAATATGCATTTAATTCTTCAAAAGTCTAATTCAGTGTACTCGCTTGGCTATTCTTTCTCAATTTCTTCAGAGGTCCTCATAAAAAGAGTGCACTTTCAGCTGTTGCAAAAGTTTACTGTAACAGTGAAGTGAAATGTGAGATTGTGTTGCAAAATTCATGAAAATTGAGCCCTCAATCGTTTCATGGGAAATACCTCGTGGTCAAAGATGGCGCCAAAACTTGAGATTTCATTGCTAAGGAAAGCTGCATGTTTATTCCTCATTTTCTGGAAGTTTCCGTTGAACAAAAAGCGATCCAAGAACTAAAGTACTTTTTATGTTATAACATTTGATGGCATTCTTGAAAAGACATTATTATTACAGTGCAACGCGCCTTACCGTGGCCACCCAACAATCTTTCACATTTGACAACCCACGCATAAATACGTCAACTCAACAACCGATGCAACAGCGTTCGATTACAACCATACGAACTTTGCAAGGGGGCATGACTGTCAATGAAATTCGCACATTCTGATTGGCAGTCAGGTGGCTAAGGTAAGGTGCATGGAGTTACCGTAGTTATTCGGTTATAAGGCGCCCTCGGTTATAAGACGCACCCCAAACTTTGCAATTTAATCAAGCTAAGTTCTCAAACTGAAAATTACGCGAAAATACTCGGTTATAAGACGCACTAAAAAATTGAGAGTTATCAAAAGGACGTGATGAATTTGAGAACAATAATTATTATCCTTACACAATTGGCATGCGAACTCTTTTTGTTAATGTAAACAAAGTGAAAAGTGAAAAGGTCAAACAAAAGCTAAAAGTTACACCTGAAATGATAAACATACAACGCATACACTTTTATTTGAACCTTCCGACTTAATAAAGAGTCAGAGTTCAGACTTCAGACTTCAAGTGAAAGCGAATGGCGAAAAACTCCCACCGAAAGTCATATTCAAGGGTGTTCGAAAGCTGAATATCAACACGCCACCAAGGATGCAAATTTCAGTGCACAAGAAAGGCTGGATGAACGAAAAAGGTATGTTTTATCTCTTTGTTCAGAGAAGAAACTTTTCATGTGAGCGACAAACACGATTCTCGGAATTCGAAACAAGGTTCGAACGATTGTATTGTTGTCATGGGTATCACGTTACTGAGCACGTGCTTTTGGGCATGTATACAAATTTTCGTTTGTTTGCTTTTCTCTTGAAGTCATTTAGTGTGCTAAAGGTCTCTAAAAGCACTATTCTTTTTTTTAATTGACAACTAGTGTCCTTTTTTTGTGTTGTTTAAACTGCAAGTTCTTCTCAAATTGTGATCTTAGGATTTTGTTGCGCAAAAATACTTGGCTATAAGACGCACCCCAATTTTAGCACTAACTTGCCACCCAAAGACAGATTTTTCTTGAAAAACCGTGCGCCTTATAACCGAATAACTACGATATATTCATCCAGAAGGGTTTTTGTCATCTAGGACAACCGGACGACTGCGAATGTAGATCCCTGCTGCCACACAATAAATTATTTGTGTCTGGTATTACCAGTAGGTAAAGTAAAATCTGTAAGTGTCAATGTTTTGATTTACCTCCATAGTATGGGTTTTACCACTTGACGTCTGTCCATATGCAAATATTGTTCCATTATAACCATTAAGCACATCTGTAAGAAAGTTACACATACAGTAGTTACTTGATAACACAAACAGTATTACTGTAGTTCGTGGCTGCATGCAGGAGTAGTTTCGCTCACAGGGTTGCCATGGATACCTCCCTACTAGGCCTGAAATGTGCAGGCAGCCTGAAACCTTTAAGGCACCAGTTCCCAAGCTCATCTGTTGGCGATGAGTTTAACTGACAACAAAAGCAGTGTTACTGTAGTTGGAAAATTTTATCAATAATGATGTTGAAGATGATGATGATGACGACTACAATAAAAAAAATGGCCACAGGCGATCAAAATGTATGATAAAAACTCATCACACTTTATAATGGTAAGAATTGAATCCTACTATCTATACTCACGCCATGAGTCACGTTAATAAAGCTGATGATACATGGAAGGCCTTCCATTGAAGGCTATAGCCTGACAGCCGAAAGCTCGAAAGTCTTAACTGTATATAGCCAGTGAACGTTTTTTTTAATTTTTAAAATGAAAGGTACAGTAATGTAAATTTACAATAGGGTCTTGAGAAGAGCAGATGAGAAATAACTTGAAGAAATAAAACAACATTTTAAAATTACTTTTTACAAGACATGTTTCGACATACTTATGCCACCTTCAAAAACAAATTAAATTCAGTTAAATACTATCGTCGCAACAAAGCTGCTAAAAAGGAAAAAATGAAAAAGAAAAAGATCGTTGTAATTTAAAACTGAATAACCAACGAGACTAAACTGAAAGAGATAAGCCAAAATGTTGTAGTTGTTGATTAAGAGTAGGACTGTTCCATTTGATATACAAAGCTTCTTTTATTTTAATTTTGGCTGAGTCTAATATTGTGGAACATTTAGTGGACCAAGAGTTTCGACGAGCTTTTGATGACGGGAGATGTTTGAATACATGAGAGGCCTTGTCCGAAATGAGGTGCTCATGAACGTGAGTAGAGATATGACGAGTGGTTTCACCAATGTAACTGGCATTACATCCAGCACAAGTAAATTTATACACTACATGGGAGCGGAGACCCTGTGGCACAAAATCTTTCACAATATATAAACAACTGTTTTACTTTGAAAGAAGAAAAAAACAACTTAATGTCAATATTCATGCAATACATTCTGAGTAATTTCTTGAGCCTTTTTTAAAATACCAATTTCTTGTTTTTTTGCATTTTTTTGGAAACAATAAAATAAATATATTAATTGTTTGAAATGAGACATTACTTCAATTCCACAAAATAAAACATTACACAACATAATTCATAACACAACTAAGGTCCACATTAATTACTTCAGATTATTATTAGTACAATTTCAAAGAGACAGACCAACAAGCTAGAGAAAGAAACAACACTTTTATACAAAATGCCTGTACTTCTTCTAACCAACATCAATCCTTGCATTCCTCGTAATTTTCTCTCTCCACGAAAGTAAGAGGGGCAGTTTTGTACATGTGTTTCCACTGTTCTTAAAGCTGACTTTTTTTTGTCTCTGCAGGAGGTTTTCATTGGTGTCATGAGCAAGGAACAGTGCAACCACTGCAATAATTAAGAGGTTTTTTTTTTTTCATTCATTCTTTCTTGCCTTTTTTATTGTTTTTCCGTCATTCTCCTCTTTCCTTCTTTCTTTCCTGTTCTTTTCTTTTTCCAAATAACTGGCTGTTTATTTTGGAAAATATAGCTTTCAAAGGCAGGAAGTTGAATTACCGGTAAACGTTAAATGGTTGCTATCAAATTAAGTTGTTGGTCCAGCTGGATGCGATGGCAATTTTTTTCCAAGGCAAAAAAATAAAAAGCACACGGTTCTCTGTATTTCTCCACTCAAGGCTTTGAAGAGCCTGTCGTTTGACACGCATGTAATCTTTGTTTATAGATTTCCTGATAAATTCAAGTCCTTGATTACGCGCGAATGTTATGACCTTCTAATGGTTAAGTTATTTACATAGGGACCGTTCTTTCGAATTATTTCCGTGGAAACAATTCAATTTGCATTCAAGTATGTGTGAAGGTCGACGTGTACAGTGTTCCTCCGAAATGTACAAATGTACTTTTCAAATCAGCCAAAACTGTGAATAATTATGCAAAAGACAAAACTCGCACGAAAATCGAACACTTGATCGCCAAGTTGGCAAGCAAGAAATAAAAACAAACTACTCTCGATATAGACATCTTTTATGGTAACTTAATGTCCTCATTTCCCCGATAAGCAGAAAGCCCCAATTTAGTTAAAGATGTCTCGAGCTGTAAGTTTCGGGAGATCAAATAAACCTAAATCAAATTAAAATACAACGGGGAAAATTTTCAAAATATTCGCACGTGTAATTTCGAGATCCAATATATCAAAAAGAAGATTAAGACCAGTCTGTAAGAAATGAGTTTACATCAGGCGAGATTTACGAGTTTTCAATCCGTGAATAGGTGAAGGCAGAGACGTTTAAACTTATCGAGAATCTGCATACAAAAGAGATTACATAAAGCAAAAAAAGCGCGTAACATTCCAGATAAGGCGATTCAAAACCTAAGTGAACAAACAAAAAATCACCGCTCTCTTGAAAAATCACTTTGAAGCTAACCGCGTTTACCTCAGAAGACAGGCAAACTATATAAGATATACGAAACTGGTGTGAAAAAGCCATAAACCTTTCCTACTTAGTTGAACTAAAGCTAAACTGACCTTGGAACAAGTGATTAAACAGTGAAGATATCTTGCAAGAAGACCAATACTTGACTAACATTTTTATCTCCGTTATTAATTACTGCAAGCCTTCAATATACCACGACTGATTTTCCAACAAAACGAATTATTCCATACCCTTCTTACTGTCAAAGTTATAGCTAGCTAGATCTATACCTACACGAGTTAACGTAATTGTGTCCTTGGAAAAAGTTATTATAAGGAGAATACACCTAGTTCAAACAGACATATTTACGTTTCGACAGCTAAGAGCTTTGCATTAGCAACAAAGAGGAATCAGATACGTGTTTCATGAGCCGACGATAGAAAATCAAAGCATTGGTAACCTTAAATAAGTTAATAATACAAGAAACTTAGGAAAAAGGAAATAGCGACAACCGATTGAAATTGACCCATCTTTGTGACCATGTAATAATTGTAAACATACAGGAGAGAAAAGTCAATTTCTAATTTGCCCAAGCCTACAATTATTAACAATTATTCCTAAGACAAAAATAACTCAAATCTGAGAATCTCCTAAACTATATAATTTTTAACTCGTTTGTGAGCAATATTAAGCAAAACATTAAGCTTAACTCCGCATCGTGAAATCGAAATTGATTTGAAGATCGAAGACATTAAACGGGACGAAAGCCAAACGTTTTAACACCGAGCATAAAATTCCATCACAACAACTCGAGAGTTACTTAACGTTGAAGAATAACGAGGAGGATCGTTGGATGACGATACAAAGAGTGCGATGACTGGTGCACTGAGTTAACATGTAGGCAATTAAAGCTCGAAAGAATCGGAGAGGAAATTTTCACGATTACAATATTAGCCTCAAATGTTTTCACAATTTCCTATGTATAACAACAGACCGCCGGATCAAAGGGTAGAGCATCGCGAATATTATTTGAGTCTCAAATGAAAGAAGAAACCGCACCTAAACTGCAAAAAGAAAGTTTAGAAAACACCAGATACTGACCTTGAACAATAACCTGCGCTGCTTCTATGTAAACCCGTTCTTGCGTGGTAGTCGGTTTAAAAACGCGATCAAACGTGAATGTCCGTCCCTGAAACACATCAAGCCACAGTAAAAGTTGTCAAACGCAAATTTTTTAAGACAACGCTAATTTTCGCGGATAAGTGCTAGTTATAACGTAGTGTTGGCTCACCCCATGAACGCACGTATCTGTGGTTGGAATTGACACAATACTTTGTCCTCCTGCCCGAATTTCTGCCGAAGATTGCGGCCGAAACCGAGAAAAAACTTTTATATTACATTCCCTGGGGTCAGGATTCATGGTTGTAGCTTAGAAATCTCAATAGATCCCAGACGATTCACACTGTATGAGCAACGTTCTTGTACGGCCCTTTGGCAAATATTTCATTTCTTGAGCAACACATATTGCCGGTTAACTCAGTCCATCGCACCAAACGCTATTAAAATGGCCCGTTGATTCATTCAAAGGTAGATTTAGTGATCGAACGGTGTTTCAGACAACTTAACGCGAATTCTTGAGGTTATTTCGAGGCCATTTTTCCAGGTTTTGCTTTCATTTCACATTACCAACTGTTGTCGGCCATAACCTTCACTGTCGTAAGGCATTGTGGGTAGGCATGTTAAATGGCTGCTCGAACTCACATGCCAATCAAATTAACCGAATGTAAACAATACACAAAAAGACTGTAAACAACAGCACGATCGTCAAAGGCAAAGAGTTGTCATCATCTAGGCAATGAACGCATTGTTATTATTGCAGCGCAGGAGGGAATGACTTCAAAAGAAGATTGCATTGCCGTTGTAAAAATCACCATAAATACACGTTTCGCGCAAGGATGCTTAAATAGGAGCCGGAAGGAAGTCGGAAAAATCAGGGAAGTTCACCCTTCAATCGTGAAGACCTTGGCCGCTTAGTTGTCGCAAAATCACATAAGTAAAATAACCATGATTTTTTTTTTTCGGACTGAAACAACCGCTTTTTAAATGTAATAGAAACCAGGGCAGGGACAACGTAACGCTAGCTTAACCTCTTTCCAGATCGCTGACAGCGTGGTATTTTAGCAATCATTGTAACAGAGTTAAATGTCCTGGAGGCATTGCCATCCAAATATAACCGATATTAAAGTAATGAAAAGGAAATTCTTTTGTCATTATAGGCAGCGTATACACAAACACGGTTTCATGACTTCGAAACCGCGTCAAAATCGATGCAGTTTGGAAGCGTTTACACGGAACCGTTTTCGTCAGAAAATCAAAGTCGTGATGGTATAAGTGAGCGCTGCACTACGGGCTAAAGCGAACAATGCAAATTTCGCACCAAAATAGTAACCGTATTCAAATCGATGCGGTTTCGCTGTTTACACGACAGACGAAACCGTTTTGAAAACGCTCCACTTTTGGTAGCGGTTTCAAATCGAC
>NC_090876.1:12128571-12148571 GCF_036669935.1 Montipora foliosa
ATTTTCAAATTTGTAAACCTGAACGGTTGTCTTAGGGATTAATAAAGACCTTTATTATTATTGAACCATCTCATAACTAAACTTCAAACTCACTGAAATGCCTTGGGGTTGACTCCGGGAGGATGTTGGATGTCTCGAGTAGGTCGGTGCGCTCACCACGGCAACTGTGCTGGATTCGCTCTGACGAAGGGCTAACGCTCGAAACGTCAGCTTTTAGAATCTCTGTACGGTGGCCAATTTACATTATCAACTCCGTTGATAAAACCAAAATTTTTGTATACTACTTCCCCACCGACGCAGCACCACAGTTTCTTTAGAAACTACTCCCTTCATTCAACTGTACTGTCGGTTTGTTAATTAAGTTCTCTTTCGTTGATCGGCATTTTTTGCCAAAACTCCGCAAAAATGATTGCTGTGTAGCCTGAGAATTTCAAAAAAAAACTTGGTCAGGCGATTCGAATTAAATGTACCAACGAACTGCTGAAGGAATGAAATTACCAAATCAGGGGAGTTCACTTGTTCCAAGTAGTCACATTATTGATTCACACGCACTTATTCATTTAGGCCTGCTTAAGGGATTGTTCTCAGGCGCGTAGCATGGTCATTAGGGAGCTTAAGCACGCACGTTTTTGAGACGCGGACGGCAACCGGAAGTGTGCTATTTTCCCTTTTAACCTGTTTTCACACAAACACATTTACATTTCCAAGTATCTTTTATCCATTAGAGATAATTAGTATAAACATTTGGGAGACACCACTGTCCTGGCACGCAAAATTTTCTCTTCCGGTTGACGTCCGCGTCTTAAAAACGCGCGTGCTTAAGCTCTCTATTCAAGTACGCACAAGTACGTATGATCTAGAAACCTAAGTAAACTAAGCGAAAAATACTGCGTTCTTCATTTCTTGTTCGAAATAGTTGTGTGAATACAAGCAAAGAAGAAAGCGTCTTGCCCTTATTTTGAGCAACCTTGGCGCAAACAAAGCATTGTTTTGGTTATGCTAGCTTGACTGGAATTGTCAACAATGTTCTCAGAATGTCGCTCCTTTGTCAAGAACGTTCTTGGAACGTCGCTCCTTTGCAACTTCGCCTTTTTGTTGCACGCTGACCAAACAACATTGCATTGCTTAGTGTAAAAAAAAGTACAATGCAAAACTAGGTGAGAACATGGTATAGCTTTTGTTTTAGTTTTTAGAATTTAATCAAAGTGGTGTTTCCATAAGGAAATATTGGTTGCGTACAAGTAAAAGTTAAAAATAGAAACAATTGCTTAAAATTTCAAAATTTTCCGGTCACTTCAAGTACGCACGTGAGTATTTGCGTATAGGACGCTACGCGCCTGGTTCTAAACGAATCT
Source organism: Montipora foliosa (assembly GCF_036669935.1). NCBI lineage: Eukaryota > Metazoa > Cnidaria > Anthozoa > Scleractinia > Acroporidae > Montipora > Montipora foliosa. The sequence goes on from NC_090876.1 coordinate 12,129,927, forward strand.
TTTAAGTCTGTCTTACGATTCATAGCGATCTGCAGTTTCTTTAATTTGATGCTGACTATGTCGGTTCTAGTGGCAGGCGCGGTGGCCTCATGGTCTTTGTGCTCGACTCTGGATCGAGTGGTCCGGGTTCGGGTCCTGGCCGGGGAAATTGTGTTGTGTTCTTGGGCAAGACACTTTACTCTCACGGTGCCTCTCTCCGATTAAATGTATCGGCGAAAATGCTGGGGGTAACCCTGCGATGGAATAGCATCCCATCCAGGTGGGAGTAGAAATACTCCTAGTCGCTTCATGCTACAGAAACCGGAGATAAGCGCCGGCCTGGTTGGTCTTCTAGGCTCGTAGCGGACTGTACCTTTTTCCACTCTATTTTCATCCCGTTTAATTAATGATATTGGAAGCCCGTTGAGACCCCTGCTGCTGAGGTGAGGTGTGATAGTGGCTCGATTTTTGACCACGCGAGGCTCCTTCAATGAGAAATCGGACCTAGACCTTAGACTTGTCGTAAGCGGCACGTAGGTAGGAAGGGCGCACATCGTTCATGCTCGCTTGTTAGGTCCCTTGCATATATAGGTTACCATGCGCAGTTGCAGACACACAATTTCAAAGGCGAAAAAGCGAAAAAACGAGAGAAGAGAAAAGCAGGGAAAGTGTTCTCTCTAAACCAAGGGTGAATTAGATAAGACTGTTGATCTATCACTTTGCGGCCTTTCCTAAGCCTAAGCACAGTCACAAAACAATTTATTTTAAGATACACTTTGCGCGAGAAACAAAGGGCCGCCAAATTTGACCAATCAGAAGAAGCCATGTCACGCATGACCGCTTCTGCCATGTTTTTTCAAGGACATGGCAACGGGAGCGAGTATTCTAAAAATAGACTCATTTGTGACTGTGCTGGTGAGCCCACCCATCCCATAACAACAATTTTATCTAATTTACTCTTGTCTATTCCATATGACTCGCAAAACTGCGTTAAGTCTCTCCTTTAATGAAATCCTTCTTAACGCTGAGAGGGTGGTATGAAGAGAAATGCGTGTATTGGAACGTTTATGTGGCTTTGAAATAAGTTTAGACATGAACTGTTTTGTTTAAGGATGCTCGAAAGGGTTTTAAGCTGCGCCCGCGCGCGTAACCAACAAACGCCCGCAACTAAGGAACACGCGTCAGCTGAATGAATCAAATTTCTATTAAAATACAATATGTAAATTTTGTAAAAATTAGATATTTAGCACCCTAACTCTACCCCTAATCTTTCAAAAGACATCTATTTGAAATTTTGAATCTTTCTGTTTTTATCTTAGGCAGAATAATTAAAATCATGGGGTCTATTTCTTTAAGGTACGATTTTCCCCTTGGTGGGAGAACAATATATAATAGTGTTTGGGGTTATCAATCACACAATCACATCCTTCCACAGCTTCTGATCCTTCTCTAGTATCACCTGGTCGATGGGATTGACATTCTCAGCGTACCCAAACATAAAAGCTTTTCACTTTTCTGTCAATTTGACTTAAATATTTAGATTTTGGAGCAATTGCATAGACTCTTAGACAATAAGTGAAAATGTACATTATTAAATGATTAAAGAGATAATGCAAATCCTGTACAGAATACAGCCTTACATTCCCGAAGAATATACAATCTCACCGTCTTAGATGCTTTACTCATTAAATTGTCAAACTGATCATCCCAGTTGTTAATTAATACCCAACAAATTCCGAGAAGATACCGCGCACCGGTGGCTCAGTTGGTTGAGCACCGGACTGTCACGCTTGAGGTCGCGAGTTCAACTCCGGCCGGACCAACACCCAGGGTCTTAAAATAACTGAGGAGAAAGTGCTGTCTTTGTGTAATTACTCTCTAGTCTTCTCGGATAAGGACGATAACCCCGTCTCACAACCCTTCAATGTTCATAATCCTGTGGGACGTAAAAGAACCCACACACTTGTCGCTAAGAGTAGAGCACGTAGTTCCCGGTGTTGTGGTCTGTCTTCTGTTGTGTATCATGGTTGGGAGGGTAAAAAAGGGGCCACAGTAATTGGCGCAAGCTGTTGTTGTGCTCTGCCAGCTTGACTGGCAAATTTCCACGCCCTCGGGTCAAAATTCTTATGCTCCAGCCACGACCTGTAGGTAATTATTCCAAAACCTCTTTCATATTTATCACTTTCCACACATTGCGTTGCTGTTCAACTAGGCTAAAGCATAGTTAATAGAGAGGACTGGTTTGGAAGCTCGGCAAACATCAAAAGAGCAAACAAAGATGCCAAGATTTAGGTTGGAAAGTCAACGACCGCGCACAATCTTTTGTTTTGCGCTGATACACTATGCATGAATTACGCAACCAACGAGTTTCTATTGGTTAGTTCCTCAGTACGGAGTAAACAATTATTGTGTTTTGTGCACGGTCAAGGCCAAAAGAAAGAACAAAAACCTACAACAAAGAAAGTTGTCGGGCTTCATAACCATTCCCGTCTATTAACTATGGCTAAAGTTATTACAAAATTTAACACTAATGCGAGGGAATATATTAAAAAGTATTTGCATTTGAAAATATTTCCCCGCATTATGCTCAATTGCAAGCTACAAGTAGTTCCAGTCCAACCTAACCTAAACGACGGCAACGAGAACGCCACAAAACAACGGATTCAATTAGCAAAAACAATAGCTCTGCACGCCCTGCACGTGCTTTTTACATTTTGATACATTTCTTTGCCGTCCTCGTCTTGACAACGACGTGAAATGATCAAATATTTGAAGTCATGTGGAGGACGCGAGCACCTGACGATGATTTCGCAAATTTTTCCCTTAAATCTCCTCAACGTTCGCACCAATTTTATTCTTGAGAGGTGGACTCACAATTTCCATGCCGAGCAACTCGGAGTGATTGCAAAATTATTAAAGACTTCTAGACAACGTTCTCGTTAGTACTATCAAAGGCGCGCGGACCCTCGTTTGCCGCGCGTGGATCGCGAGCGAACTTGACTGCGCCGTACAGACAGAGCAAAGTACCACTAGAAACACATAAGAATGATGAATTTTATTGAAAACGTCAGGCTGTTACTGTGCCATAAACATTGTGCAATTAACTGCAGGTCTCCCTTAAGTCTGCTACCTTTGCAATATAGGCCGCCTCGGCATCTGCCTTGCTTGTGCCTACAAAATGAGTGAGAAAAAAAAAAGGAAACAAATGAACGCCATTATGTGGGGTGCTTGTGTGGGTAGAGGAGGGGGGGGGGGTGGGGGTGTACTGGGCCTAACACCCACTTACTGCTTTTGGTCACTTGCCTTCAGGGAATGGAAGGTGGGGAATTTCACACTCTTTCGGCCAAAAGGTACGTAACATGGACCAATCGACGCAAAGATGCCAATTAATTAAAAAAAGTACTCTGTCAGGCTTGACATGAGTGAGTGCCCCTCCCCCCAACCTCCACCTTAAAGAACTTCTTTACACCTACATGTACAAGGGGGGTCAAAACAAGATGAACATGAGCAAGGATCGTTCCAGAAGAGGCAAAACCACGCACATGTTACAGCTACATGTATAATCAAGGAAACTGAAGCCAAGAGGGCATTTAGGCAAAAAGAACTTCACTTTTACAGTCAGAAAACAAAAAGACTGACATTGTCGGGCTTCATTAACATCACTCTTAAAGCTAAAAAAACATCTTTGTAGCAATTAAATAATGCTAATAGCCTATACCTAATACCGTATTTATTCGATAAAGCGTCATTTTTCGGTTTACGTATGCCCAGGACTAAATAACTCATTGTTCGGTCTTCGCAGAAGTCTCTTTAGCTATTGTAATTCTCAATCAACTTCAATGTCATCGGCACTCAGCTCAATAAGTGAACTTTCTGGTGCTGCAAATGGGTCAGTCGCGCGAGAAGCTGTTGGGGCTTACTGGATGGATGTCAGGCAATCTCGTCCTTGGGGGGTGAGGTTGTGGGGGTGGGCGCTTATTACCTTTTTCTACCTTCGAGGTGGGCAATTATTCGAGTTGGGCGCTTCTTCGAGGGGGGGGGGGGGGGCTTATTCGAGGTGGGCACTTATTTGAGGTTGGGTGCTTAATCAAATAAATATGGTATACCAACAATATTAGTTTACCAAAGTTTTGTCACCCCTAACTAAGGATGAGAGTAATGGAGAATGACTGTTGTAAATTTGTTAAGGATAGCTTATCAAACTAAAATATGACTGATACTTGTATCATATGTGTACCATTAATTTGGGTTTACAGGATAATGATAGTGTGAGCTACTGTACCAAGTTGCAACTCAACTAACTTTTAACTTTTTTTACTCAGTGATGTAATGCTTGCCATGAAACTTGTTCAAAAATTGGTCAAAAAGAGTTTGCATCAAGAAAAAATGAATTTTAGGATTGCTTAATTTCAATTTCAAATTTCCCAGATGCTGCCATCTTTAATACTTGTGATGTATTGCGGTTGCCCTATTGTTATAACACAAAGAGTTTTCATGCAATAACAATATCACAAACAAAGGGAGCGAAAAAAAGGAAAGGGCTCTGTGGTGAACGAAAAAAGATTCCGAGTAGTCATTTGAACCACTGGCCTGCCACCCAACTTTTAGTGTGCATTTTTTGATTGACCTACCGACAAATGCGCTCTTGCATGAAGATTCTACATAGTATCACATTTATATCGAGCAAACACCGGAAGGTGTTGCTTCACCGATTCCATAGTTTCAAGAAAACAAAAGATTTCTTTTGTTTCTGGTTTCAAAGGCATAGCTGACAGTATTTTTGCACAGCTTATTTACACCCCTTTAAAACATTTACCATCATGGTTTCAAGGGGTGTATTGATGGATGGCGGTTTTCTTAAAAAAACTAATAATATCAATAAAAAATCAGAAATATACGGGTAGTTCTGCTATCAATAACCATATTCATCCTTTTCCACCCGAAAGTGACCTTTTTCTCACACAAGACAATTATTTCACTTGTCAATGGAGGATGATTCAGACGTGAAAGGGTTGAATCACTCAGGAAAACAGTAAGCAGAAATAAACAGCACAATACAGAACTGTTACCAATAATCCGAAAACTCTGTGAGTGCCTAAACAAGCTTCGAAACACACTTAAAGTAAGGATATGATCCTCACAGTTATGAACGCAATTTTAGCAATAATTGTGTAGAGAGGCCCGAGAACTTCAAGGGGGGTTTGAACCTGAGACCTTGTGATGCTGGTGCCACACTCCAACCCACTAAGTTACATGTATTAAGCCACTGATGTTGGGAGCTTGTCATTTGTGCGTTCAGACTTTTAAAACTGAGATCAGTGGAAATCACTCAAAGGGAAAACAGTAATGCCCACCATTTAATTCCTGAGAAACAACTGCCACCAACATAAGAACAAATGACAATCCTCCCTGAAGACTAAATAAGATATAGCCTTTAACCCACTGATTCCCAAGAGAAAGATTTAATAGATTTTACCCTAATGTCAGACGACTTTACTCGTCAATGGAGGTGGTTCAGGAGTCAATTCCAATAATGAAAAATAATGAAATTTTATTTAAGGGAGTAGGGATGGCACGTCAATGTGGCCCCAGGTTTGATTCCCAGACTTGGCATCATATACACATGGGTTGAGTTCATTGGTTCTCTACTCTGCTCTGAGAGGTTTTCCCCCAGTTACTCGGGTTTTCCTCTCTCCTCAAGAACCAACCTTCGATTTGATATGAGTTGATTGGATTGGATTTCTGTCCAGTGTCCCTAATTAGTGCAGCAATGCTAAATACACTTGGCACTTACATTAAGTTCATTATCGTTAAAGTTCATTATCATTAGTCAATGGCTTAGTAAATAACAAGGTATCACTACCTTTTTTGTTATTCCAGGCATCCCACTTTGCCTTTCCTTTCAAGTCCAACATTCCAGGCCTATCTGAAAGAAAAGAAGGCTTGCATTTGAGATGGGATCAAGTAAAAAATGGCAGTAAATTGATGTTCCTTACCTATTAGAAATAAAATCTTTTGATAAGATAGAAATACAATGGTTCAAACTTGTATAAGATACCCAGGTCAACCTCAATAATAATTTTATACCGTGAACATCTCTATGCACAACTAAGGACCTTTAGATAGGAGGACAAGAACGACTACGTACAAGTTTAAAAATGTAAAGTAGAAATGTACTTTAGACAATTCTTGACAACACTGACATCTGACTTTGCACAAGCTATTTTCCCCTTGAAAAGGGCATTTTATCACATGCACAGCAGGTGAACCTACTGAAAACATGCCCATAATATATTAAACAAACGATTTAGTTAAGTCCACATAAGACCACATGGTGATATCTTAAAATACCAAGCTAGGATTTATGAACCACTCCATTACGAAATTTGTCACAACTTGATTCTTTTTTTTGTGTGTGTATATGGTCCTAGTCCTTGACTTCTTCAGTATGTTTGTTTTGGTTCATTCCACAGTCACATGCAATATCATTTTTATCAGACATACGGACAGTATCAATATAGTCTGTATCTCGCATACAAAAACACAAAGAAAGTTATCTGTGGAACGATTTTCTTCCTTAAATGTCACCCTCGCTGAAATATTTACCCCCCTCCCCTCAACTACATCAAGAGCGAACAAGGCCAAGACACTATAAAATGACCCAAACAAAACGAGTGAGCGATTTGGAAATCCTAGTCATAACAGTCTGCAATTCACTATATAGACGTTTACGGCAATTCAACAGGCGATGACTAAGTATTTGGTGCACGTGTTCAGACTATTTGCGCATATAGTGAGTCGAAATGCAGAAGTGCCTGGGTTTTCTGCAGTATATTCCTTCTATTTTTAATTTTATTTACAAAACTACCTACAATGTAGCACCTTGGTATTAATGAACTGCGAATAGGCCATCACTTCCTGAGCAAAGGTCGAAATCGTGGAATTAGGTTCCATTCTATTTTAGGGGTCTGTGCAAAATATATCTTCTTCTAAGGATAAGGAGTATAAGCCGTAGGCCAGGTCTCACAAATAACTTTGTGCGACGTCACTCAGCATAAGCGGTTGACTTGGAAAATCTTCGATAATTACAATGCAACGGGTTAGTGACACTAGATACATAAAATTATGGATATTAAACTACCGACAGCAGCCAAATTGAAGGAGTCCAAAGTGCTCAAATTGACAAACTGATGGGCTGAGAAATTCAACTTAAACACTACGGCTGCTTTAGTACCTGTATTACAATCGCCCACGGTAACCTGCTTGAAATAAGCGTAGAGGATCAACTTGTCGTCATCGCTTGGTTCCGTTTTGAATTTCTTGACTTCGTCGGCCGCACTCTTGAACTCCTGGCACACCAAGAAATATGAATTCAGTCGCTTGTTATAATAACCAAAAAAGAGATTCCAAAAGGTGTTTGCAAGAAGTACTTGGTACCTGAGACATTGTGGAGAGCAACTTTTGGAGAAAGAGGGAGTAACAGTCCGCTTCACGTCGCTTCACCAAAGAATTGCAGCACTCGCAGCACTGGGCCGTCTTCTTGATTCGCCGGAACCTGGATCGAGACACCGCCCACTGTATATTTCCGGTCTCAGCCTCTGCGAGTTATACGAGACACAACAGACATCCGAGAGGCGACGACGAAAATAGTGCAAACTTTTGTTTTTTAGGCCGAAAGCTTCGTTTAACTTTCTGATCTGCGGAAAGGAAACTCCTGCAGCTGTATTGGCGGTGCCGGAACATGTACTGGAACATGTGGTGATTTTCGAGAATAAAAATCTCATGTTGACTCTACGAATGGAAGTAGTTATCCCTTTTTTTTTCATGCAAAGAAAATTTGTGACGCCTTTTTTTTTTAAAGAAAAACATAAATATCTCAGTTCGTCGAGTCCTATCACGAGCCGACAAATTGACCTCCTCCAAAGTTTTTTTTTTATGTTAAGTTTTTTTCAGGTCCAAAGTGAGTACCTTCATCAAGATAGCCCAGTTGGTAGGGCATTTCACCAGCATCGCTGAGGTCATGCGTTCGAATTCCGTTTAATAATTATGAATCTCTCTGAATTTTTAGAATGAGGAGGAATCGAGCTTTCCCTTTGAAAACATCTTCACTCACCGAACCTCGCATTTTATCTGGACAATTTAAGCAATTGTCTCTTATCGACACCTCCAAAATAGGCCAGTGCAAGTTCATGTCTGCCTCCTCTTCAAAGCGAGTCTAAGTGCGAAGTTTTTAATTTGTGATGGTAATTAGTTCTACTTTACATGTGAATGAAAACTAATTTTCATAAGAAAAACTTCGCACTTGGATTTGCTTTGAAGAGGAGGCAGACATATGGTTGTTTACCATTTACCGAAAAAATCCGGAAATTTCGGTTGGAATGTAAATGGTAAGCCTATTTTGGTCTTCCCAGACGGAAAATTCCCGGAGAAAACGGGATTTCTTGAAAGGTAGTCCAAAATTCCCAAACGGAATTTCCAAATGGAAAATGTGTTTACCATTTGCATTCCTCCATGATTTTGCCTCCCTCCAGACTCTCTCGGTAACCTTGAACGGCTTTTGTAAATGGTACACGCCGATCCCAACTAAATTTCCCATTCGGGAGTTTTTGCTTACCATTTGAACAAACCTTGTACCAACCGGTCTCTGCTTGTAAATGGTAAACAACCATGAACTCAGAAATGGCTCATTCATTCAGGTGGCTAAACGGAATTGCAACCCATGACCTCTGGGATGCCTGTGCAATGCCTTACCAACAGTCATGCCGTCCGAAGTTTTAGTTATCTCGCTCGATATCGTGGTACTTTCGGTCGACTTGACCGTTTACCTTCCAAAAGGGTCTTAAAGAGCTTTCAAATGAGCGAAAACTTTTTTTCCTAGAAGAAACTTGCTCAGTAGGGAAGTTGTGAATGTGTACGGGCTTATTATCGAGCTAAATTAGCCTGTCTTTGGTTCTTACCATGTGAAGACCTTGCGATTCCCTGTCTTATTGTGATGGAAGTTTTCTTTTGAAATGAGTTAGTAGTGGCGAGGCCAGAATGGTTTATTAGTATTCAACACTGAAAAAATTTTTTTCTTTGGCCGCCATTATGAAAGAGGTCTATAGAAATCATAGAAATCAAATAAAATCAAATCTTGGTTTTTGAGGAGATGGGAAAACAAATACCGGAGTACCCGAAGAAAAACCTCTCGGAGCAGAGTGGAGAACCAACAAACTCCACCACCATGTGACGCCGAGTCTGGGAAGTGAAACCGGGCCACATTGGTGGGAGACGAGTTCTCTCACTGCTCTTTACATTTGGAAACCCCGGGCCATTGCAATTACTTGTTAAATTCAAGAAGAGGAAACTTTAATGGCATTACGGGATGCTTCGACATTCGACACATTTTCGAATCTGCCCACAAAGTTATCAATGATCGTTGAAAAAGAGAAAAGAAATCTTTGAACTAACGAAAATTCTTTCCTGGGACTTGCTGTGGCAAGCTTTAATCCTATTGTCATGCAATTGTTGGTTTTCACTCACGTGATCAACAGCCATGTTTATCAACGAAAACAAAAGGAAACGTTTGCATGATAATAGAGTTAAATTCCCTGAGGATTTGGTCGGGGCACCAACATGGCCGCCTTTTCTTTGTTTAGGGGCACCAACATGGCGGTCGTGACCTCATGTGAAAACCGAGAATAGACAAAGCAAAATCATGTTGGTTTCACCCACGTGACAAGGCGGCCGTGTTGATTGGTAATGCAATTTTATTTTAGCAGAATTTGCCACTTATGTCCAGGTTTGACCCTAATTAGATGCACGCCCAATTTTGACATCCAACACAAAGTGTCCCTTTAAGTCTAAGCATTTGCTACCTATTTTCAACAATAAGGTAAGGGTAAAGGTTAGCGTTATTTTTAGCTTTGGGTAAATGCAGCAGTTAATGTTTACGTAAAGAGCAGCATTTGGAGGACACTTTGTGACATAAATTGTCTGTATTCTGAGACACAAGTGATGTTGAAGTTGGCGAAAAGAACAAGGGGACACTTCGTGACGCTTATTGAAATCCGCGTGCATCTAATTAGGGTCAAACCTGGACATATCTTTTCCGAGTTGTCACTGTTGTTCGTTCTCCCTTTAATTTTAGGCTTAGCCACAAGTTCCTCGGCAACTTTTCGGCACCTTTTGAGATTTACGGCAATTATTAAAATTCTCTGAAACTTTTAGTTTTTTTGGCATTTAAAAGAAATATTTTTTATTAGCTTTTGAGAGAAAAGGCAGCTAAATTCAACGGAGTGTGTGGAGCCCAGAGGCGTTTACCATTTGCACGGAAAACGGCGGTTGAAATGGAGGTGGCGACTACATCTCCAGTGTCGAAAGGCGGGAAAAGAGGCTGAAGTGAACCGGGTCGAGTAGGAGTTCACAAATGGTACAGGATTTTTTGGGTCACTTCAGTTGGCGCGGGAAAAAAGGAATACGTCTGACAACTTCCATCTTTTTCGGAAACTTGCCGGTGGAATGAACTGTACCATTTGAATTTCCAACCGGAATTTTGACAAATAGTAAACAAATGGTTGAAAAATGGTAAACGCTCCAGGACTGGCCAACAGTGGCATTGCAGCTTGGTGTTCCATGCCTGTCGATGAGATCAGCGGTATCACATGACAAGTTTTTCAAGATGGCAGACAACACTGTCAGTGATTCAGATTCCAGCAGGGAAGAATGTGCAGATGCATGAAGGCAAGATTAATCCAATTGCGGAAGCCAAAAGGCTGGGGGCAAATCTCGCTACCCCCGGAAAAGCTAAAACAGCTAGAGAAAGAAAAATCAGTTCAGACGAATCCGGCCAGTAAAAAGCGCTGTACGCATGGACAAATTGATTTAAACCTCAACAAAAACCAACTTAAAGTGCAAAAAAGCTAAGTAAAAAAAAAAAACAACAACTTTTCGGCAACTTTTTTGAAATTTAGCAACGTTTCGGCAATTTTGGAAATAAAATAGAAACTCTCAAGCAACTTTTAGACACTTTTATCGGCAACTTTTTGGGAAATTATCGGCTTACTCCTTTTCCCAGTAATTAAATAGACGAGATTGGCAAACGAGGCCAATAAATTGAATTTTAAAGGAAACCTCCACTCTTACTACAGAATACATTTAAACCGCAGGAAAAAATATTCCAAACAAATTTGTTTTAAAAAAGTGTTTAAATCAGGAAACCTATTGTTCTGACACAAAGAGCTTTTGTCAAATAACAATAGGACAACCCATTTCTCCTCGCAGTTATTAAAAATAGCAGCGCCCGCGAAATTTGAAAACTGCGGATGCAAAAGCTTTCTTTGAAACAAATTTTGGTTTTAGACTGTTAAGGCTACTTCCAATGATTTAAATTTATTACTTGTTGAAGTGGAGGTTTCCATTAAGAGAAGTGAGAGGCTTTCGCATGGGCCACGGAGGAGTCAGTCTCCCACCCCAATTTTCGCCCGGCCAGGCGCGGAAAACAATCTCTCAGGTAGATTTAGGAGCGAGTGAGGGTCATCTTTCACATCCTTGTCTCTGCCAGTCAGTCTTCCTCCATCTCTCCAGTTATGAGAAATTCAAGACGGAGACATAACAGACGAAACTGTCCCAAAAATGTCTGCTCTGCAGGCATGGGTCTCTATTGGAGAACTTGCCCGTGATTAAAAAGAATTGACATCAAGCAAGACGATCGTGACGCAAAAAATAGAATTGTTTACATATTCGTCATATCTGTGTACAAAAAGATATACCTGATATGCTTGTGTATTAATTCAAGTAAGTTGCTATCAGGGGTGTAGCGAGGCATTTTTGGTTTGTAAGCCTGTTCCAAACTTTTCGATTTCGTGAAACTCAGAGGAGTAAAAACAGACTTATTGAGAGACGAAAAGTGATTTTTTTCGTGAATTTTGGATGGCTTAATAAACAGGGGACCATATTTTTTAATGTCATCATGTCTCAGTGACTCTTTCTTCAATATCAACGCGATTTCTATTACAAAAAGACGTTTTTCGTGAATTCATTGCAACTCTGGATGTCTGTGAAACATTATAAGAAAACCACTGGTGCATTTTGAAAAATGTAAGTCAGCGTATCTTGGCAATATTTCTAGGACAAAAACCCGAGTTCTGTTGAGTTCTATGGATCCCTATGGAGTTCAAATGGAAAGCCAAATTTAAGGAGCCTATTCCTTCTGCCGGGCCACAGACTCCACGGCAATGGTCATTTGCTGGTACGCATGCATCAGAGCAAGGGAAAACAGCCGTCCCGTTTTCATGGTGGCACGCAGTAAGTTTTTACTCTGCGCATCGAACTGAAGGAGCGTTTCGAGGTGGTCGTTGAAACCGGCATTGTCAGGAGAATGGTGACTACCGATTTAATCACGGTTTAATTGGTTTCCTTAAAACAACCATGCGTGATTAAATAAATTCATAAATTTGCTTTCTTGGTCTTTTCCTAAAAAAAGCGAATCAAAAGAGAAATCAGTCAACGGGGAAAATGTTTGAATAATTATGCCCAAACGTTTGTACGTAAGCTCGGGCATACTCGGCTTAATTAAAGGCTGCCACGCCCCTGAGTGTACGTGTAAAGCTTCGCAGAATGAGGGAATACCATTTTACCCAAAGGATCCCTCTCTTGAAAATAAAACGAACAGAAACCACCATTACTTTTGAAAAGTTCTCAAGTTAACATCTACCTAGAGATAATTTTCACGGCTATTGATCAGCTATAGGCAAAACGAATACCTGTCAAATCGCCCACGACCAAACAATATCTCTACTTGCTTTCATTGGCAAGCAGAAGACTCCAATAATGGAAGCAACGTTTTGACTTTAAAAGCTCTACACTTTACATAACTGAAATTATGGCTATTTTCTACATGTTTATGTATGAAATAAGGTCAATGACCGAGGTTATGCATATTCAACACGATTCAGCAATAAGCTATGACGAATACCATGATCAAGTCAGCCATGACCAAACTTGTCAATGTCTAGGTTACCTCGCCTACGTGGCAAGCAGGAGACTTCATTCAGCTGCTTCATCACTTGAAAACTTTAATTTACTTCTTACAAAGGTTAGTGAGAGCAGACTCTGCAGACTGATTGTTCAGTATCCATGAAACAAAATCATTGATAGTGTTTCTGCAAGTTGCAGTAACTTTCGATTCAAATAACTATTTCCGCTTTCCTCTGGCTCAGACTGCGTTTATACTTGCTAAACAGTGTTTTATTTTAATAAAGCAACTTTGGCACTTACAAATAATAACATTTCGTGCATGATTCCAGTCTTAGGAATTTTTTACTGGTACAGACACTGACACGTTAAAACAAATCTTGATCTACTTAACTAAATTTTATGAAATGTTGCAAAAGGAACAACAAACTAGCCAACGTATGTATCGGTCAAATCTAAGCTTCAACATCCCCTCCGAGCATTTGACACCTTTGTCGTCCCGGGAGGGGGGAGGGGGGGTGATTTGAAAATCAGAGTGGTCAAGTTTGTGGGGAATTTAATTTAACATAATTACCTATAAAAATGGACCTATGATGCGACATTTAAACAGGTTTTTGGCTTCCCCGAAGGGGAATGTTAAAGCTTCGATATTAGCATGATATTAGCTTGACACAACCTTGTTCCCAGGATCTCTCCTCTGGAAGAGAGGCCCTGGTAGCGAGGTTGGGTACGAATCGATATAGGCTTGACTATAAGAAACTGGCAACAAGTAATTAATAAAAGTAACAAAATAATTTTGTTACTTAAATGTTTCCAAAGGTAGTAATGGCTTCAATCGAAAGGACAGAGTCCACAGAAGACATTGCTGTGAAGAAAATACAGACGTTGGCCAAAGGGTTTGGGGGAGATGTTAAAACCGTTGACGACCTTTCAAGTCCCGAGAGATATTTATATTGGCAGTTTCCCGATTGGAAATCAAGTAATAAGACTATCATGGTTCCTCCTGTTTTCACACCTACTCAGTTGGGACTCACTGTCTCCAGAGATGGAAGATACCTCCATGAAGACAATGACAATATCAGAGGTATTATTGGTGAGGAGTTAGTTTACACACGTCTTCAACAGATTGGCAATGCAAATGACCTGGGAATGTTTGTGATTTACGATTTCTCTCTCCACAACATCATCAAGTGGAAGACGATGTGTAAAAAGGAGGACAGCTTGCCAGAATTTCCTGTTCCCGATGGACAAAGTGATTTTCTTATCTTTCATCACAAGAAGGGGGTCATTCTTATGGAGGTAAAAAACCTGAAGAAAGAAAATCTGGATGGTTCCTCTAACTACCAGGAAAGCATCAAGCCACCAGTAGACAGTGTTCAAAAGAAACAGCTAGGTGAGAAAGGGTCTTCCAAGGGAAAGGAATCTGAGTGCCAAACAAGCAGTATCAATACTGGCTCCCAGAGCACTCAGACACCCCGAGAGACAAAACAGCAAACATTAACTACTGAAAAAGTCTCATCAAATGTGAACCAAAAGATCACAGGTGCAGAGGTGCAGTTGAATAAAGATATGGAGATAATTAGAGCTTTTTCTAAACTGGATTCTGACAGTGCAGAAGTGAGTGCTTTTCCACCATTCCCTGTGATAATGGTCATTGCCTTACCCTCTACCAAGAAAGGAACTGTGCATAAAGTCCCAAAAGACACCTTGTTCATTTATAAAGAAGACCTCGAAAGTCCAGACACCCTTTGGAGATGGTGGAAGCAGAACATAGAAGAAGAACCTTCCATAGCACCTACCTTAGCCTATGAACTGACCTTGTCTCGTACACTGGCTGTGAGGCATTTGGGCCCTGTTAGTGAGCCAGAGTACACTGCTTACTTAAGTTACACTTTGGAAACCTTCCAGCATCTTGAGAAACTTGCAAGAAAACCTTTTCGCACAGTAAAGGAAAAAGAGTACAATCATCTTTCCCATTGGTGTCAAGAAATGTTTCAAGTTGTTGAATATGTGGATGACCTTCCTACAGAGAAAGCACTAGAGGATGGCCTTCGTACAGCACTAGAGAGTCTTAACATCCCAAAGGGTGAAAAATCTCTTTTAAAGAATCTTAATAAAAGCCTTTGTAGCAAGAGATCTAGATTTTTTGGTGGTGATCATGGGCCAGCTGTTGAAGACATTAAAGTCTTCCAGTGGCTTTCACAAAAGTATGTAATGGACTTAAGCAGCATTGTCCACTACCTCAATAGAGTTGCAGCCGCCGCACAAGTACCCTTTATCTTGGTTGCCAACAGAACTCTGCTTGACCTCAACTTGGACAACATGGACAAAGCCAGCAGTCTCAACAAACTCTCAGGGCTCTTGATAAGAAACAAAAGCAAGTTTCTTGTGGGAGATAGCTGCACAAGTTTAGATGTGGAGTTATGCAACCAAATTAAAAAGGGTGACATCAGGGTTCTTCCATTTCCTGGCAAAAGATCATTTCCACCCATATTCACAGCTGAACAGCTTGCTGTATTTGAAGGACCCAAGAAGCAACTGATCATTGGTGGACCAGGAAGTGGTAAGACAGAATTGATGAGATGCATGGCCTTAATGCTAAGCAAGCAATTAGAGAGAGGGAAAGAAATCCTGTATCTGATCCAGTTGCCAAGAAAGGAAAAGTCTGTCTTTCCTAACACTATGAAACAGTACTTTCTGGACAACAAGGCAGAAAGTGTCAAGGTAAAGACAATTGAGCTTGAGGGTGAGCACTATGATGTTTTTAATGAGCAGTGCTCAAGGATAAAATTGCAAAAATACAGCCATGTTTTTATAGATGAGCTTTGGATTGGTTCAAAGATCAGATACCAGATGCATGATGGAAGTGAAACTATTGATGAAATCGATGAGTTGAAGCTTGTCAAAGATGCTATTGAAAAAACGGACGGATATGTCTGGATGAGTTCTGTTTTTGACTACAGGGAAGATTGTTTTGATGAGGTAAAAAGTGAAGAAGAGATTCATCAGCTACTCAAGAAACAGAGACTCCAGGGAAAGGAACGTCCGCTTTACAAGAAACTTGGTACCCCTTCACTTCTGGATACATTGAAAAGAAATGGAGGAGTTATCTGCAGGATCAAGCATCTTTTGAGGAGCACAAACAACATTGTGAAGCTGTTACAAGATTACAGTGCCTGCTATTTTGACCGAGATTTTCCATACGGAACTGACAAAATGCTCAACCACAATGTAGAGGGTCAAGAGATCAAATGGGTTGTAGTTCAGCAACAGAACAGCTTAGCCATTCCTGAAACCAACTTTAATCCAGTATCACAAAATTCTCTTATGAAGGTGAAGGAGCTAACAAGGCTCATGTACCAGACATGTGGGGACATTATCAAAGAAGCAACACGTCCCATCCTTGAATTACGACCACCTTCACTGATGAAAACAAACAAGAGAAACAAGAGTGAAAAGAGATTTCAGCTCCTGGCTGGTGACATCCTGGTGGTAAATTTTGTTGCTCGGTATAAGACAGAAAACAATCTTGCGGATGAACTGGACAGAAGAGGAATACAAGTCTTTGAATTGAGTGAATTGAGTGAACAAGGATTAGTTCCTGGTGATTTCTCCAAGGTGTGCCAAGACAAAGTATGTCTTTTGAATTCAATGTCGAGGCATGATTCGACTCTCATTGAAGGAACAGAGTGGCCAATGGTTATTATACTTCTCACATCTGAGCTCCTCTTTACGACTGAAGAAAAAGTGACTTTTGAGATGCTTCGAAACTATGATGCATACATAGCCATGTTCAGGGCACAGGCAAAACTGGTGGTGATATCTAATTCATGGAAGAACCAGCAAGACTTTCTCAAAGTTGTTGGAGAAAAAATAAAGTAAATACACTGTAGACTTCTTGCAAATGGAAAATTAGCTAAAATTGCAGTGGAGAGTGACAACTAAGTCAAACAGTTGACTTTAGACAAGAGGCCTTAAGGAAATACATGCCTAGCCATTTGACTAATTTAGTTCCTTTGGTGTATCCCGTTCACTGAACGTAAGGGAAAAGGGACTTTTTGCAATCAGTAGATAAAACAACAAATAATTAGTAAGTTGATTGAAAAGATGCATGATTTTACACATTGTAAAGTTACATGCTTTCTTAATCCCCCATGACCCGCTATGGTGGAACTATGCCTCAAGTCTTACTCGCTGTTTTCACAATCCCCATAATACACTTTGTTTACCCCTCAAATTTTGCATAAACCATTGTTTACAAATGCTATTGGGAATATGCAGTGACCGTCCCAAGAGCATTTGAAAACAATGGTTTATGCAAAATTTCGGGCCGGGGCAAACAAAGTGTATTATGGGGAATGTGAAAATAGTAAATAGTGTCTTTGCAGCCTAAAAACATGACAAATTCAGGTTGAAATTAATTTCAATCCATAGTTTGATTGTAATCTTCTTTTGTTTCTATACTGTAAAATTACTGACCTTGTTCAAGGGTAAGTAAGGTTTGGAAACAGCAAATGAAACCTGAATTTCATTTTGAATTACAAAATGAACAAATAAGACATGTCTTGACCAATTTTATCTGAAATGAAGTCAGCCTGCATAAAAGAAAGACAGTCGTTTCTCTAAGGTTTGGTAGAATTGACAATGGCCAAGCAATAAAAAATCAGCCAGGGTAGGCAAACCTTGAGATGGGATGTAACTCTTTGGTCTTAAGTGGAGGTAGTTACGGACTGGTCAAAAAGTATGGGGGGGGGGGGTGGGCCGGAGCAGAAAGGGGGTGGGTCATCAGTTTTTGAGCCCTTAGCAAGGGGTGGGTCGTTCGATTGTCAGCGACCCATTGGGGGTGGGTCATCCTATTTTAAACAGGAATAGGCACATAATTTGTTAAATAAATATTTTTTTAATAATCGAGGGCTCGATTCTGTTGAAATAGCTAACAAATTTAAAGCATGGCAGCTTTAACAATATATAATTTTATCTTTGTTCGTAAAATACAACTGTTAAACCAAAATTAAAATCATAAAAGAAGAAATCTCTCTTTTGTCTCTTTTTTGTTAACAAATACAAAAATTATATAGTAAAAAATGAATGTTCTTTTCACTATGGTGTTGTTCCTTCTGCAAGACTACAATTACAAAGTACTAAAATAATTCTTGGATTATCACCAAGAACTGTTTTATATTATACATTTCTCATATGGTGTATCAATTTACAAATTGCCTAAAAACTCATTTGTGTAATTTGTTCCATTGACTCAGCCTGCTCAACCATCATTGTATGGTCTCGTCTTTAAGCAAACTTCGCAACACATAATTTGATGCAACCAGGATGAGAAACTTCAAATAATAACAAGCCACTAATTAAACATGGCTTACAAAAGCTGAAAGAGTTAAATAATATTCTTGTTAGTTTTACATGCTTTTGTATATGGTTAATAAACAAAACTAAATGTAAATCAACACCACCACAACTTCATATACAAATGTGGTATAACTGATTATATAACAAAAAATATTTTGTCAGGGGGTGGGTCATGTGTTATCTGCCACATTTCCAGTTGCTCCGGCCTACCCCACTATACTTTTTGACCAGTCCCTTAAGAACCATGCGGTTTGACGGCAGGTACAGGTCACAGGTCATTGTTTTACCAATACAGAAAGTTTCCTAATTAATATTCATAAAAGCTAACTTTAGGCCTAGGCCTTAGTATGC
>NC_090876.1:12153571-12156071 GCF_036669935.1 Montipora foliosa
TTTTATGACTGTTTTACTTTTTTGCAGGCAGTCAGCAGTTCTGATGTAGACATCCTTCGACTTTACCACAAACACTGGTTGCAGTTCAGTAAAGGTTCCCTTTATATGAACTTATTATTTGGGTGAGTAATAAACTGGTTTGGAGCCTTGGAAATTCATATACAAAATTAATGCGGCCATGATTTGTGTGGGTATTGTGTTTTAAAGTCGTCAAAAAATGTAACTTTGACTTGCAGTTTAGAGCTGGTGGCTTGAAGGTTAGTTGAGGTGGGAGTGCTGATAGCATCGTGTAATATGCTTTTTCGCTTTAGGTCCAGAGGATGAAAAAGGTATATGTATACAAACTTACCAAAAAACCTTAGAAGAATACCTTGGTATCTATACAGCCTATCCACAGGGTTCATGCTACTCCTTGAAGTGCTTGAAAAGCCCTGAAAGTTAATTTTGGACTTCAAGGGCACTTGAAAAGCCCTTGGAAAAAAGGATTTTGTGGGAAATTTCTTGAAAACTCCTTGAGTTTTTGCTTGGGTGAAAGTTGTAGAGATTGTACCATGCCAAGAGAAAATGAAGATCATGCTAAGTTAAAGGCAAGACATCTCAAAAATTAAGCAAATTGACTATTGGAGAAAGATTAATGCAAAAATTAAAATGCCCATGCAGGCACTTAACTTGCAGGATGTGGGAAAGAATATGAAGGTCGCCTTTTTCAGCAAAGTAAACACTGAAACACGATGTATGGCATAGAAATCTCCTTTCAAACACTCCTTGAAAACTCAATTTCTGGTTCTTGAAAACTCCTTGAGTACTCCTGGAATTTTATATACAAAATCCAGCATGAACCCTGAATACTGGGGTGGAGTGGAAGAGCATTAAACAGCAAAATACCTGTAGGATTGTGAAAAAACTCCAACTCCCAGAACTACCAGTGGTAAAAAGAGGTTTTAGTTTTATGACCTAGTTTCCAAAATCTCCTATGCCTCAGCTGTATACCATCCAAACTAGTAATAATATTTTACTTGTTGGAAGGTCATATCTGTTTGTCTCCTAAAGGAGCAGTCAGGTCTTTTTCATCATAAAATAATTATTATTATGTGCTGAACAAAAGCAGTCTCATTCAGAGGTTTGACTCCTTATTTAACGCTGTAAATCCAAATAATTATTATTGTTTACCCCATGCATTTCACTTGAAAACATGCATTGTAATTTTGTCAAACATTTCAATGTTGACACTGCTATTGCATTGTGTTTCACTGACACTAACAATAAAATTTCATGTACCCGGTAAACAATAAAAAGACAATGGGCCAATTCATACATACTAATTATCTTTTATGAAGGCACGTTTTCGATGCACATGTTATGAATGCAGACGCGTGTGGGCAATTTTCTCATGCTCATTTCACACACGCCTTTTGGGATGCTTACTTCTGGTCTGCACTATAATTTGTTGTTTTTTGATACGCCATACATGTCAACATTACTGTTACATGTATTTTTTTTTCATAGTTATCTCAATACCCATCTTAAGAAGCAGAAACAGGACTATGGAGAAATCTCACCTTACAGTACTTCATTTAGTCCTGATTCAGTGGAAGATATTGTGGATATTGGAGCAGTAAGTTTACGTTTTATTGGTATTGGGGAATAAAAAGGGGTTTAGGGGGTGCAGGGTTGGCATAGTGGTGAGGCCACTCACCTCCGACCAATGTGGCTGGCATTCGATTCCCAGGCTCGGCGTCATATGGGTTGAGTTTGTTGGTTCTCTAGGTACTCTGGTTTCCCCTCTCCTCAAAAACCATCGTTTGACTTCAGTTTACAGTGTCCCAATCAGTGTTCCAGCACTAGAACGACTCAGAGACACTTAAATAAAGTTCCTTTCCTTTCCTTTCAATGATAGTTTTCTCCATGGTTTTCTTACGGTGTATGCACATTTAAGTCACGCAGTGCCTTCTGCCAGTTATTAGTAGAATGCATACCATGGTTTTAGGAGTGCCCCATCTTTCTCTCTATTATAGTGTACAATAAGATCCTATTGCTTGGAAGATCCAAGGACTTAGGCCAAATACGATATTCAGCTTCTAAACTGAATACAGATAACGTATGATACAATGTACTAGGATGATCCACCGTTTGGGATCTCCCTGGTGCCTGGATCTTGTAAACATCCCCTATATAAATTTACAGTGTACTTATTGTAATTTTGTTCTGTCAGCTTGCTTTGGACATCTGGAAATGCAAGATGATTGAACCTTTGAAAGAGACACTGGTGGAGCATGTGCTGATAGAAGTAAAAAAGTAATTATTACAATTTAGTGTTCCTGTTGATTGCACACAGATTGATTTCGCTGAACCATTTGGAGCCATTGGGTTGAAGGGTGAAGGGGTTGTCTGTTGGATGTATTAAATTATAGCTCACTGCAGGGCTCGAAATTGTGACCAATACAGTCACATTTGCAACTAAATTTCTCCCGTTGCGACTAAAATATCTGGAGAAGTTGCA
>NC_090876.1:12161071-12163571 GCF_036669935.1 Montipora foliosa
ATGTTTGCTTTTAATTTTCATTTTTTTTTTTCTGTGATTTTTTTCTCTTTCTTATTAAGTCTTCTCCCATCTGTATAAATTGCTATGTTGTAGACCAGTGAATTGGAAGCACGACACTGTAAATTAAAACAGTCTTGTTTCTACATTTCTAAATTCCAATTTGATCAGATTGAGAGCTGTAATAATCATTGAAAACCACTGGGCCACCAGTGAATATCTTAGCCTTGTTCAATTAAAAAGATACTTAATTTAATATTGCTCATTGTCTTTTTTTTCAGATTGATGTTCGTATCCAAGACGAAGACTTAAGGACCAGGAAGTTTTTTCATCCAGTTTCGTACAGTCGAGTGATCAGAGAATGTGAAGCTCGCATGGTTGAGGACTACATACCTTACTTGCAAGGAGAGTGTCGGCAAATGGTCAATGATGAAAACAGAGCAGGTGGGTTTATTGATGCATTAGTATCCTTTTATTGAAAGATGTTTTCAAAGATACTTTGTTTGTGGAAGAGCAAGTGTGAGGTACATGTACATTGTAGTCTGAAAGTCATGCTGTATTTGTTATGAAACGAACCTAGGTACTGGTACATATTATTATTATTATTTTTTTTTTACATACACGTAAAATTTGTTATTTACAGTAGTTTTACAGCTGAATTGAATTTGGTATTGACAGAAGTAGGCAAGTAGGGAGAATGTTCAAGTGCTCATGACCTCATTAAACCCTCACTGTAAAATGCAAGTCAAGGATGGAAAGGGAAAACAGTGTATTAGATTTTGTAAATACTAAACAATGAATTTTAGTGCCATAAACAACATCGTTGCTCTTTGGAGGTTGGGTGCCCGAAACATCCTGGAGCTTTCACTATTGGCAGCCAGCTCCAAGATGGAGACTGCACCGATGGCTGGCAAAACCTGACAACCCAGCCATGAGCCCCCACGCCCCTGAGAAGAATGGGCACCCGTCACACTGATACACAGTGGAAAGCAGAGGGTGGGGAGGGAGGGAACAAAAACCGCTAAACGCTCCACACACAATGCTCCTACTTCCCTTACACTGATAAATAAGCGATACAGCCCAAAGCACGAGGTATTCCACGCATGCACCAGTATACTAAAACCACTGACCAATTGGCTGCAGTCGCTCCTAGTTGTTTACTTGGTTAAACTTTGTTTAACCGTATTAAATAATTATTATTCATGTTATTCCATTCAGATCTTGCACGTCTATATAAACTATTAAAGCACATTCCCCGTGGACTTCAAGCCATGGTTGCAGAATTGGAGGAACACATCACCAAAACTGGTAGGTTGGTAGAGACTGGATCAATCAAAAGCCCCACTTTTTATCCTAAAAGAAGCTTCTCATTGGGGGTGCATCTTATCTTCGAGAACACTGGCAGCCTGCTAGGGGGAACCACCCCTAAGCAGCCACCAACCAGCACTGTCACACTGGAACGCGGTCCAGTGGGAAGAAACATTTACATGTACCTGGCCAGATACGTAGTTAAAGCTGCATGCCTCATTGGCTTGAGATCAACCTCATGGAAATTACATTTAGCCTCATTTATTAACTTTTCTTATAAAGACAAAATTACAATGACAATGACCAACCTGTACAAATGTACTTCTGCAAGATATCCTGTACCTAATAATAAATAATTAATAAGCGCAAGTGTAGTACCGATAGTAGTGTTTGTTTTTAATGTCAGGTGATGTTTTGCTGTAAATCCAATTGATATTGAAGAGTCACAACACTTCTATGCTAATAGACAATGATAAAAGGCATATTTAGTCTCCTGTTTTCTGCCCAGTTATGTACATGTGGCTTTGATTTGTAGGGGTTTGCAAAGCATGCAACAGTTTTAAATGAGGTTTTGGCACCAATATACATGTACAGTATAGTCTGTAAGCCCCTGCTGACTTAAACTGAAGTATTTAGGGTTTTGATATTGCAAGAACACAGATATTAATAAGGTCTTGACAATTTTAAAAGTAGATTTTTTCTGCAGCATTCAATTTATGTGAATGGCTTACCCAGCTGTTTAATTACAGAATGGATAAAGGGGTTTAGTTTCATAGGAAACAGCGATGCTGCGCTGGTGGGGAAGTGAAACACAGAAATGGGTTTAGAGCAACTTTCGTATGACCATGAAAAAGTGTTCACAGTTTGTTTCACGGACCAATGTTTTGCAAGATTAAAACAAAGCTTCTCCTTATTCCCGTCAAGGAAACTCCTAATATGGGAAGTAAACAGTTCGATTGCCCAATCAATCAAATTTCAAATGACGTCAAAGCGAAACTTTCTAGAAAGTTCCATGGAGAAATGTTTTACCATATCAACTAGTTGATAAACCTATTTCTGTGTTTGCTCACAGGCTTGCTTATTGGAAACTACTTGTCAATGAGCTTCTTTTTGATCGTTTTCCAATAATAAATTACATGTATTATTTGAAAGCTCATAGTTCAGCTAAAATTCCGGTGTTAATATTGTCAGGCTG
>NC_090876.1:12176071-12183571 GCF_036669935.1 Montipora foliosa
TAGCGGGGATCTCAGGACTGAGTAATTATTCTCCAAAAATTTACGGCCGAAAATTACATCTACAGTCAGGAAGACGCAAAGCTGGTATCCCCTGTGAGGGATGTAAAGTAAAACACGGTTATCCCACTTTGTTAGATTCTATTTGATTGAATTACTGATTATTTCATAGGTGAGGTCAAAGTGAACTTTCTAAAGCGTCCGTACATCATCACCGTCACAACCTTCCAGATGTCTGTCATGCTTTTGTTCAACGATAAAACAAGTTTACAATTTAGGTGAGTTAAAATCTCTAGCACCGAAGCAATAGACCTAATCGGCTAACTCAATGTTGTACCCAATTCAAATTCCCCGGGATTAAGATTCTTTGTGTATTGTATTTGTATGATAATGTAGATTCATATTTAAATGATATGGAAATACCTGGAACAAAACGTTTTATTCCCAAAGGGTTTGAAATGGGTACAACATTGAGTTAGCCGATTAGGTCTATTCAGCTGAAATAGCCCTTGGGAGAGGCGCCTCTCTCCAGTTTCTCCTCGTTTTATTTATGTGTTGACGGTGTGGTAAACTTGCACTCGTAAACTTACCTGACTATCGAACTATGCGATATAATACCCATTTTTATGAGGCAAACTTACTTACTTGAAGAAGACCTGCCTGCTCAGAGGGGCCATGTCACGCAAAGTGATGCAATTTCGTGACACCCAAAATGCCCAAACAGTAGAACATTGCAATAGCCTCAGTGTTGGACTGGGAACGAACTTGCAGTGGAGGCTAATGCGGGGAAATCTTTTCAGATTCCAATACTTTTAATATATTTCCTTGCATTAGCCTCCATTGCAAACAACATTCATGGACAAAAGTGTTTTGGAAGGTTGCTTCATTTTACAGATAAAACCCCCTCCCCCTTATCAATGTTGGATTTGTCATGGAAAAAAAGGGTGACTTTTCTTGCCTGAAGAACTCCAACATTGAATATGGGGGAGGGGGGCCACATTTCCCAAGTACTTCAGCCAATAGTGAGAACAATCGAATTAGGTGTGAAGTGAAGTGATGCCCGCAACCTTCCCAACAACGTTTGACCACGATTGTAGTTCCAGTCAATACTGAGAATACGAATATGGTCTATTAAAACTGCTGAAAGAAATATAGCAAAAGGAAAGAGAAGCAAAGATGGACACAAATGGGCAAGATTGAAACGGATTGCATTGGGGTAATCTTGAAGAAAAGTCGGCCTAACGTTTTTCAAGTTTATGGCAGAGCTCAGGAACGCATGACCCGGAGCCTACAGCTCCCAAAGTTGGCCTATGTCACGGCATTTTTACAGACCGATCTATTTTTAGACTACCTTTTCTGAAAAAAAACAAACAAAGGCAGTTCCGTTTCGGTGACCCTATGACGTCAGGTTAGTTTCTTGTAATTGGTCATCGGGCTCTGGTGGAAGTCGCATTCGCGGGGAATTCAATCTAAAAATAAATCGGTCTGTGAAAACGACGTGACACTATCACAATGGAGTTGCAGGCTCAGTGTCATGGGTTCCTGGAGAGCTCCTTTTTAACAAGGAACGGCCTTTCGAAACTTGACGCTGATCTATAGTATTTAGTTCTGAGCAACCGTGAACTTTTAGCTATTGTGCTCACTATCCCCGTTAAGTACTTTTGGAAATTGGAAAATACCATCAGCCCAGCTCCGAACTCCCTGGTGGTCTCTTGGATATCGCTCGCTGGTGAGAAAATGGAGCTTTCTTTCTACCTTTATGTATTTTGTTTATTTATTTTTTGGTTGCTCGCAGCGACATTCTCGAACAGACTCAACTGGTAGATAAAGAATTAGTCCGAACTTTGCAATCCCTGGTGGATGTGCGAATCATAACAATGTCAGAGGTAAGGCTCGAAGAAACAAATGAATTAGATTGAAAACATAAGAAGCTGCAACAGTGCCCAATAATAGCCTCCCTAATGGAGCTCTTACTCTACCTACGCAATCTTTTGAGGACGCAATATATTTACATATGAGGAGCTGCCTGTGACAAATAATGGCAGGCAACTTCAAGAGGTTCTCTGAGCTGGAAAGGGCACTCTTTAATTTATTCCCACGATCAAAACGTTCATTCTCCCAAGTAGTTCCGCAGAGTTCTATATTGGGTAGACGATAGAGAATTTGGTGTTATATAACACCAAATTCTCTATTGTCTACCCAATATAGAACTCTGCGGAACTACTCAGCTTAAAAGCTGAGTTGTAGTGGTGGGAATCGGTTGAGATTTCACATTCGATCATCAGAAATAATCAGATTGCCCCAACCGATCGATCATCGATTATAATCGGAAATATCTACCAATAAGCATTCCACATATTTTTCATCTCAATAGACGTCAAAGTGGGCCCTTCCTTCACTTGATGAAAACCAAAATATTCCCACACTTTTGACCTGACGTTTCCAGGATAGCGAAAGATCTCCAACTGGTCCATTTTAGCCTCCTTGTTGGGCTAGTCAGCAACATGTAAGCGAGGCATGTCTGAGAGAGGACACTGGGAATTGGGGAGAGATTGGGGAGAGCGAAACAAACATTTTCAAGCCAAAACGAACAATTGTTCATCTTGGATCAGAGGTGACATTATCTTCCTCTGGTGATTTGTAAATACATTTGAGATCTATTTCAAAACTTATTTTGGACGGTAGTGATACTACAAACCCGAAACAGTGAGCTTGTAATTTATTTTTCGGTTCAGTCGTTTACGAAATACAAAGCGGCTTAGCATGCCACATCTTTCAAATAAGCGTGAGGTATTTGAAGTGACAACAACACAGCGAACAGGGTACCGCCAGGTAAAAACAGTCAATCTTAGATTATATCTGCTGTTGTGACTTAGAAGTTAGGAGTCCATGAAAAAAGACAACTCACACAAGATATTAAACGAACATTTTTATTGATTTTAATACTTTTATTTGTCCCCAATAAATTTTTAATTTTTCGGCGACAATCGATTATGAAAAAAGCAAAATCGATTGTCGCGTCGCTTGAACTTTTCGATCAACTTTCGATTATAATCGATCATCGGCCCACCACTACTGAGTAGTACTCTTCATTCTCAATACCTGTCTGACTGGCATTTCTTTGAAATTATGAAGAGAATCTACATACCTATCAAAAGATTAAAAACGAAAACAATGTGAAAAGCTCTGCATTTTGTAAAAGAAATGTCCTCGTTATGATCAACGAGCATAAGCAAGCTCGGGATTTCAAATCTCGAATTTCTGGAATAAAAACGCAAGCATATAATTTGTTTATGCTTGCTTTTGTTTCGACGCGCGCATGTTGTTGTTGTTGTTTTTGTTTTGTTTTGTTTTGTTTTTTTTTTGAAGAAAAAAACTGGCTTGTCCTTCAGTCTTTTAGGGCTTTCTTACTTTCAACGGATCCTTGCTTCATATTTTATTTTTGTGGCGCTGTTTAAATCCATTTCATTCTTACCTTTTTTCTCAGGGCTCTGACCCCACAAGGTGTACATATTCATTAAACATGGAGTTTTCAAGCAAACGAACAAAGCTGAAGATAACCACTGCAGTACAAAGGGAAACTTCTCAGGTATGGATTGATTTTGGCTGGTTTTGCCCAGGGGAAGGGTGGAGTGGGGGTGCTTGGTGAAATAAGAAAGGACAGACCAGCTCACGAAAAGTTTTTGCGTTGTGTAAGGTCCTACATAGACTATCACGATGAACACGTTTTGTGAGACAAGGCTGCGTGTTTTCCCGTGAAGAAGAGTCTAAAATCGGAGTAATATGCATGTTCAAAGACCCTTTAATTTCGGTTATAAAAGTGTAGCGTAGACAGAATTTTTTTCCAAGGTTTGAGGGAACGCTACGCGAGTTGAAGGCAACAATCGAGGACTGAAACAAAATACCCCTGGAGGCACAAGCCCGGAGCCTCAGTTCCATGAAGAAAGGCCTTCCAGATTTCTCGTCAAACCAGTTTTGTCCTACCAAGCGGACACCTTGTTACGCGACGCAATGAAGTGCATCACCGAACATTCGTAAAAGTTGTGATTACAGTGAAGGCTCTTCACTTCAATAGTTTTCAAACTTTTAGAGAAAGAAGGCGGTGAATAAGGCGGTAAGGCGGACTGGCCCGGTAAAAGGGCTTAAGTGTTTATGTGGACGACTCCAGCCCGGTTTACGGTTTACGTGCCTTGTAACCGTCAAGGGATAACTGGTGGATTTTCTTGTGTTGGTCCGAAATGAAGGTTCATTTTAGCTCTTGGAAGAAGGGAATGGCATTTTAAAAGAGAAGATGCAAAAAAATCCTGTGAAAATGCAAATCTGGCTGCGTTTAAAAGGCAACCTATGTGTTATCACAATTTTTCATCCCTGCAAACCGGGCTGCACCATTTATATGAGAATTTCTCAGCCTGGTTTGCCGAGATCTCGGCGTCTCAGACCAGCAAGCGGGCCAGCCCGCCTTCTCTTATAAACGAACCGAGATTTTACTAAAAAAAAATAGGCATTATCCGAGATCTCTGCAAAGCGGGCCACCCAGCCTTAGCCGGGCTGGCTCGCCTCATATAAACAGGCCCAAATTCCTTTTCCTTCTCCGGGCTCTGGCAGCATCATTTGCAGGAAGCGATTTTTGGTCACTTACCTCGTTTTTTTTTTTTTTGCATGTGTGACACAGGACACAGAACAAACGCTTTCTTCTGTTGATGATGATAGGAAAATGTACCTCCAGGTAAGGACAAATTCGAAAGGGTTGTATTTTCTCGATGGTGACTCGGGAAAGCGTAGAACTTTACAAACTTGATGTTTGCCCTTCTTCTGTCAAAAAACGTGTTTGGAGACCAGCATCGTTTTATCTTTGAGATAAAGAGACTCTGTTTACAGCAAAACAAACTATGCTGTTCAGGCTAATTGTTACAAAGATGAAAAGCTTATTTACTGGACCGTTTGGAAGTGGATTTAATGTTTCAATTATAAATCTCCTTTGTGAATTGCTTTCTTACTTAAAGAGTGTTTTTTTTATTCCAATGTCAAGGCTGCTATTGTGAGAATAATGAAATCCAGGAAAGTGCTTAAGCACAATTCTTTAATGCAAGAGGTAAGTCGGAGATTTGTCTCTTTTGGTGTTATGCCCACGCATACTTTTTCGCAACTTGTTTCGCAATTTTACTGCAACGTTCCAAAATTGAACTTGCAACACTTGGTTGGTTTCCAGGAACTATGCAAGCGTAACCGCAAGCAACGTAGGTAGACTCAATAACTTGTTGTTAATCGGTTAAATTTATTTCACATAAACAACGTGAAAACTTGCAAGGCCGTACTGATGAATACGACCCGCTGAATTAGCCAATCATGGCGCGTGTACTATCCGATAGATGTAATAAGACTTTTGTTTCCGGTCCGAAGTCTGCGATCCGCTGAGTTATTCCGGGTACAGCTTAGACACAATCGATAAATACTGCTTTCGAAACTTATTTATGCGTTTCACGTCGTTTGGTAGAAAATTGCGAGATATGTCAGTTGCGGCTGGGTACTCTAAATTACGCACTCGTTCATTTCGCGCAACTGGTGTCGCAGCTTTACTGAGTGTTATGTATTTCGGTAAAAATAATGGACAACAATTGAATGTGGGTTCCACTGTGAAACTTATTTTGAATGCGCGCCGTATAAATATATCTTGTTTACACGCTTCTCATGGTTTCTAACTTTGTTGTCCATTTGCTCCACCCCGTTTCTGTCCATTTAGTTGTAACATGTGTGACGTCATTCACTTGTCCTTTTCACTAGGTTATCAGCCAGTCAAGTGCTCGCTTCACTCCAAGTGTGGCTATGATTAAGGTGAGAGTCTAGATTGAAAGCCAGCTCTGGGACAAAAAAGCGCTGGCGCACACCCAGTTCTCTGTTGTTGGAGGGGACTGTGTTTGACAAGGATAAATGGGTGTCATCATTGTTTCGCCAATCAGCAATTAAAACGTGGAAAAAGGAACCAATCAGCATTCGGCTTAGAAACATCGGGGCGAGTTACATGTGCTTTTCTGATTGGTTTCGAAATTGTTTCGAAATTGTATCGTCCAATCACGAAGTGTGGCAATGCAAAACCCATCGTCAGTTGTAAAGTGCTGCGTGCTATCTCCGTTAGTTTGCTTTGGAGAATCGGAAAGGCTTGGTTCATCTGTAGTGTTTTTTGTCCCTTTCAGAAATGTATCGAATCGCTCATAGACAAACAGTACTTGGAAAGACGCGAGGGAATGAAGGACGAATACACTTACATGGCCTGATAGCATAAAGAGCTCATGAGCAGTGCAGTTATTCGCAGTGGGGTCGAAATTTGGTCTCTGAAGTGCAGTCTTCACTCCTTCAGGGTGGCCCTGAAGGATTTGCTCCACGTCTAAACAACGTTTGCTTCTTTGATAAGTGATGGGAGCACTGCCAGTCGGTGGTTGTTTTTTGTAGGACGATTGACTTTTTTAAATGGTTGTTTTGTTGTCTTTTCTAAAGTTTCAAGTGTGGACCAGATCCGTCATTTTTCAACCATTGTTGACGGCTTCCTTGAGAAGCAATAAAAAGATTTCAGCGTCACGTTTACGGCAGACGGCAAGCGCTAGGCTGAAATTTGGGTTTTGCCAATTGAAACACCGAAGAAATTTTCTTTGATTTTAACTAGTATTTTTGCCTTCTCATAAGTGAAATAAAATTTGGAGCACGTCTAGAGAATTTTTCATGCATTTATGATACCCATCATCTTGCCGTTAGCCGTTTGCCGTTTCACCTCTTATATCTTTGCCAGTTTACGTTGGTCAACCGAAAATCAAATGGACATTGCAGTAAAAGTGACAGTCGCTCTTTCGCCGCTCAGTTGTTAGGGAACTTAAGCAACGACAACGGCGACGGCAACGAGAACGTCACAAATTTGCATATTTAGTAGGCAAAAACAATAGCTTTGCACGCCCTGCACGTGTGTTTTTCACTTTTGTCCATTTCATTGCCGTCGTCGGCAAAACTACAACGTGAAATAGCCAAATTTTATGTTTTATGGAAAACGTCATTACTTGAGGATAAATTTTCATTTTCTGCCCTAAATTGAGCGCCGTTCCTACCAGCGTCATTTTTGAGGAACTACCACACCCCGTCATATTAAAAAAGTTGAAATACTAACGAAACGATTACAATAACGCGAATTTATATTTTGAGATGACGTTCTCGTTGCCGTCGCCGTTGTCGTTGCTTAAGCTCCCTATTTAGGCGCGAGGAGAAAGAAGACTGCCACGAGAAGAATGGCAGCGCTAAATCTGGATTCTAGGAGGAGCAAGCGAAAGGCCACATAATCTCTTCTCTAATTTGCTTTGAATTCACTAGTATCGTCAATTTCGTTATGACACAGCATCATCAAATAGTGTTTAAAATATTGTGCCTGAGCATGCTAGCGGTGTGGTGGTCAAGTGGTTAGGTGACGGGTTTATCAACATTCCCAGGTTATAGAGTCCTATGTGCATACACAAAAAAATATGT
>NC_090876.1:12186071-12221071 GCF_036669935.1 Montipora foliosa
TTTTATCATGCTCTCGACTTTTTGGATATGCTTCGTCAAAGTCTTGGGGAAGTGCATGCGACTCCTGGTCGGAATATTTCAAAAAGCAATTCAGGGGTTTCGTTTTCGATGAAGAAATTATTATGGTCATGCCGTCGGGGTAAAGCAAAGTAAATACGAGCTCAGCAGTCAATTTACTGATGTTACATTGAACCAAATGAATAAAGCTTGTGGTCACAAACCAAACGTTCCTGGTTATATAGCTCAGCGGCCATTGCGCCACAAATTGCATCCAGCGAGTAGCTCGGTGGACGTTGCGCTATTTTCTCCCCAGGGGGTCCCGGACAAACTCTGTGATCGTTCATATCTATATCTAGATTTTGATAAAATCCAAGGTATCGTTATGCTATTATAATGACATATTATGACAAAATAAAAGTATTGTTACCGGAAGTGTTGTTTGTGGTAATCCTTGTGGCTGAAAACGACCGTGACGAATTTTAGTGATTTGAAGGGCTTGTGTTCGACCTTCACCTGAGCCTACCAATAGAAAGGCAAGGGTGGAAAGCTCGATTTCGGACCGCTCCAGCACCGAGCCGATTTTCACCAACAAATTCCCATTGTACGCAGGTTTCAAATCACCCACCAGGTGAGCTGAAACCCAGAGGTTTCCTCTCCTGCCATTATATCTAAAATCCCTCCAAAGCTCGGAGCGCTAGACATCAAATAATATCGAAAAATCCAGCATTCGAAGCCCCAAGGATGCGTAGCTGGAATTTCGGAAACCGGAAGTGAACGGTTGGCTTGCTAGGACAGTAGTGTCTTCCGCCAGATTTAAGATCTGCGATGCCCACGTCGACAAAAAACGTCACCTCAAAACATAACTTTGCAATATCGTAACTGTGTTTCTTCGTCATTAGTCCATCTCGTTCACGTCGTACAATGTGGGAGAAGTATCCTAAAAATCTATTGGTACGAGCAGTTTCAGAATAAAAATTCAGTTGTTACGAGCAGTTTCAGAGTAAAAATTGAGAATGAAAGATTCGCATTTGTTAGCCTGCTTACAGGCGGTAAATATTGCTATTGCCGCGAGACACGTGTCAGACGCCATTTTGGAAAAGCATCGAGGTCTCGCTTTTTCGTCAAAACCCCCTCAAATTTGGTGTCGTTGTTATGCAGATTACCGCAAAAACTGACCGCTGAAAAGCGGTTTTCGTTAAAACAATGGTTTGCTGGCGCGGCCTCAGAAAACCTGGTTGTGATCATTGTTATTTAAGGTTTTTCTGTTTTCGATGACGACCGTGTCGTAGATGTTAAACTCCCTAATATTGGATTCACGACACCGGACGACCTATCGGGTGCCTGAAACAAGGACAGGGGCTATGACTGGAATGGATACTCCAAAACAAGGTGAGACACTTCGTGACACGTTACCTGGCAATACCTGACAACCTCAGCGGTAACCCGCTTTGGCAGATAAACAACACTCTGTTTAGGCAGAGAATTACTCCTTGGTCGGGCACTGATCTCTAGTAATTAGGGTTAAGCGCTGACTCTAAACGGTTAGCTTTCATAAATTGTTCTAGTGACACTCTACCGGAAGTAATCTGTTTTCCTTTTCAACTTGTCTTATCTTTTCACTATTTGAGACGATTAGTTTTAAAAATTTGGGAGGGACCACTGTTCTGGCGTGCAAAATATTTTCCATTGCTTTAAAACGTTTCGTGCATAACTTCCCTATGCTTGCACACCAATCCCACAGGATCGGTTTGGCTCGCATAAAGAGCTACTGACTATTGTTGAGTTTAGGACTTAACCGAGCACTTCGCCGTCAAGAAAAATGTCATTCGCTAGTCCTTATTTGAAATCGTAATATAGTTTCCTAAGTCTTAAAATTGCTTGTGCTTGGTATTAAAACGATTTCTTTTTTGCGGAGGACTAGTATTTTTAGAGGGAGTTCGTGGGGTTAACTGATTGCGACAGTTGGCCAAATTTTAACAATTACACAGCTCTGGCCCGGGTTGCTTAAAGCATGGTTACCGCTAATTATAACCAGGCTATGGGCAACCCGGCCCCAGAGCGTTAGTTGACAAACGCCAGCATGCTTGATAACCAAACGGCTGACCATATGGCGCATCTTGAAGTCCCCCAGTTGAAAATTGGAAGCTGAAATAGCTTAAAAATAAGATGACTAAAAAGTGACAAAAAATGGATAGTTGTTGAGATTCTAGCGCCTCATCCAGAGCCGTGCCTCTGTAGAAGTTTGCATTTTGTTCGAAAGTTTCGGGGAAAATCTGACGCCATTCTTATTTCGCTTTCCAGGTTGGGCTTGCACCACAGTCACGAGACTTGCATGTGAAGAGCTTAATTAGGGTAACAGAAACTAAATTGTTAACAAACCAAGCCACCATTAGCATTGAACCGCTCCGGATACGACATGTCTCATCTGATCCCAACTGAGTGGCACCGGCATCGCAGAGCCTGGGAGCCTGGGTTTAGGAGTTTTACTATTTTACACCTCGTCCCCAGGGTCTCTCTTCTTCCCTCTCCCGCTCCAAGGAAGGGAAGAAGAGAGACTCTGGGGACGAGGTTGATGAGTGCGAGCATCACTTCCCCCTTCATATTCACCCGTGTTTTAAACAAAAAAATTTATTTCATTCTTATAGATGTTATATGTACAAATTAAATTTCCGTAGATGCACCCTCTGCTCCAACGCAATTAATTAAAAACGCCTCTTTTGTGTTATGTTATTCTTGGGTTTCACTCACGTGATCAACAGCCATGTTTTTCAACGAAAACAAAAGAAGACGTTAGCATAATAATAGCTTTCAATTCCCAGAGGATTGGATCGGGACACCAACATGGCGGCCGTGACGTCATGTGAAATCCAAGAATACTCTCGCTGATAGCGGTGATAATAAAACCGGAGATTGAAGCCAGTAAACCTCACACTTATCTGGGCAATTAAGCAATTGTCAGTCTGACTTCTAGACTCGTGAAAAAATTAGGCTGCTTTAACGGGATTCGAACGCATGGATGAACCCCGCACTTCAAATACACATTTCTTTCAATGATCATTCCTTTCACGAGAACAAATGAGCCCAAAAAAATTGACCTGTTCCCAACTTTGTGGCTTCATAGCTCATCTGGTGGAGCATTGCACCAGCATCGCAGAGGTCATTGGTTCGAATCCCGTTGGAACCACCTGAATTTTTCAGGTGTCTAGAAGTCAGAATTGCTTAAATTGTCCAGATAACTGTGAGGATCAATCACTTCAATCTTGCGTCAAAAACCCGTACTTCTTTCATTGATAATAAACCCCTCACAACCAACAACTGATGCCCCAGTAGTCCATTTCCGAGTAGCTGCATGACTCATTTTTAAAGTGAGTCCTGGTGCACAACCATTCAAATGGAAATGAGTTGCGTATTCTTATGCAAATCAAACTCATTTCCCTTACAATAGTTACAATAGCTTCAATTGAAGACTCACTTCGAAAACGAGACAAATGGCCTAAGCTGTCGGAAGTCCGAGGAAAAATAAGGGGCAGGAACCCGAACATTAACCCCTACGGTCCCCTACCGCACCCAGTCCTGTTACTTTATCATATTTAAGTGACTCTCTCATCCGTTGAGAGTGCGTAATCAGAAATAATAAACTTTACCGAGACGTCGCCCGCAACAGAAAAGACGCCAAGGAGCAACATATCATGACCTTTAATCGGCCCTTTCTGAACATCTGTTTAGCAATACGCCAGCTTTTTACGATAAACAGCAAAACCAGGCTTTGATTTCAAGCCAGTTTACCTCGAAGAAAGAAAGTGACAATTGATTTGAGAATTAATCTTGTCTTTAGAGATTTGAAGAGAGAAGAAGGAGGCAAAGAGAAAGATTTCCAATCACAAACCTCTCAGGTTAGTTCTACGTAAACAATGACCTTGTTGATGTTTAGAATGGCAGAAACTTTCAGCAGTGCATCGCCGAATGTGATTTCTTGTTTTTCAAGCTGCGATATTCGCCTTCCTATGCAAAGAATATTTGAAAAAGAGGACTTTGAGTTTAAAGGGGTTTGTGGAATGCATTCTGTTGGGCAATACTAGTAATGTTGCTCCCTGTAATATACACTCAGATAACTTAATCCTCTTCGCTTTTTCTGAGAAAATATACAATTTCGTCATGGATTTCGAATCCTTCCTCTGTAGCTCCAAATATTACTGTTAAAGATTTTCAGTTCTCCTCAAAACATTTGGTAACGAAGTCTGTTATTTACACAAAAAAGAATGTTAAGAGACTTCTCATAAACAACGTTGTTTGTTTTCTTGGCTATTGGCTAAACGCATTTTAAGCCGTGTTCAATGAAATTGCAATTTTAATTGGTAATCATGGACAGAGAACTTACTTTTAATGCTTTTAAAAAAAAAGTTGTTCCATTTAAGAAACGACTTTGTTAATTTTAGCCCTAATCCTCAGTTAATTACTTTGCAGCTGATAAACAAACTACTCGTTAAAGTAGGAATTTACGTAAGTCCAAAAAATCTTTTCTTTTGTTAACATCGACGAATACTTCTGCCGAGTTGCCAAACAATGGCCTGAATACCAAATATTAAATTAAATCTTCAAAAGAGGTCTTCAAATTCCGTATGGTGACAATATTTGATCGTATTTCATTGAAGCCTTAATTGAAAAATAGTTAAGATAGCTCTGACAGACTTACTGTCATTTGTAATTGCTATTTTGCATTCTTGAAAACCACTTTAAACTAACTATAAATTTCACTGTCATCACACAATGGGTCAAATAAGGCAAACTCTGTGGACTGGACACCAAAAACATTAAGAACAATATACAAATTCAGCACGAAAGTAGTAGTGACAGCTCCAAAACTTTCTGTAGAAAATGTTAGATACACAAAGCATGTAAACTATGAAGCGCCGTTCGCAATTATTTTGTACCTTCCAATTATTTGTAAACAATCAAAAAGGCTAAATAATAAATTTACAAACGTCGCCTCATAGTAAACAAGATCTTGAGCAAGAAATGAGCAAGTAAATTGAATTTACTATATAACAGAAATTGGGGCAGAAATTGGCACATCTAGCCTAAAAGGTAAGTTCAATGAAGCTTTTCGTTAACTGCATAAGGCAAATGTACCGTAAAGGTGAAATAAGGTAAGGGGAACAAGATATCCTCCGCACAGGCCTCCTTAAATTCATGCTGCAGAGCGGAGAGGAGTCTGGAGAGAGAGCAAATTTAGTAGTTCGGGCTACGCTGGGAACGGGGAGCAAAGGCTTTCTTCCTTCTCCCTCTTCCCGTCGTCCGACTATTTTATTTTAAATGTGCTAAAGATAGCTTTATTTTATTAACTGTCGCAGTGGTTGACAGATTTGAGATTTGTTTACAACCAGATATTTTTCTAATCTGAGGGACTTCAGTTTAACGAATGGATTTTCGATAAAATTTAAGACGATTCCTGGTCATTTTGGACACGAGTAAGTGCAGCAGCTAATTAAAAGAAGATGGACTTATTGTTTCCAGTAGATTTAAAAAGAGTTGTCTATCCAGATCTATCCAAGGCACAGATAGTCACTTGTCGTCTATTTACTAAGCCGACCAGTGTTAAGGAAACTTTGCAAAGAAATAGTACTTGGATAATCACCTCCGAGTTAGCCAATCAGCGCGCGCTGATAGCACCATTCACCTGTGTGGTATATACTAAAGTTTTATAGCCTCGTCTCTTAAATATTTTAGACATTGGAGGCCGCGTACCCCGCACACAGTCTGTTCTCCGTGTATTCATTTTGTCCCTAAGCAAGGCACCAAGCATTTCGTCCCCGTTTCGTGTAAACGGCTGCTTTTGCTATCTATATTACATGTATCAGACCGCTCACAGAATATGCATGGCAAGTTTATCACAACGCCTTGCCTAATCAGACCATATTCGTATTCTCGGTTTTGGACTGGAACTAGCTTGCAATGGAGGCTAATGCGGGGGAATCTTTTCAAATGCAAATACTTTCTAATATATATATATATATATTTATTATATAGATATTGATGAAATACCAGGATTTCTCCTATTACTAAAAAATCATATCTTCACCGCGCGCAGTGAACGTATCATTTTTATCTTTCACATGTGAGGATATAGCTGTCGTCATGGTAACGAACACGATTAGCCAATAAAACGCGAGCTTCCTCTTCATTGTGCGATACTTTTGTGCTTTAATATGATTCTTCTCTACTACATTAACATTTTTATTGCAAATTTTCATTATCATGATTTGTTTTTCATAACTTTCATATCTTGTTTCATGTTACACAACATGCGTGTTTTAGTGGTTGGTGAACAATTTTTCATCATTTGGAAAATGAATAAAACAAGTTGTTTTAAATCTAGACATTTCATCAATATCTATATAATAAACAGAACATTACATGGCCGCTTGGGGATACGAATTTTATCTTCGAGTGCTGAAAGTATCTCTCACGAGTGAGCGAAGCGAACGAGTGAGAGATACTTTCAGCACTCGAAGATAAAATTCGTATCCCCGCGCGGCCATGTAATATCCTCTATATATATATATTCTAATATATTATTATCTTTTCAAATGCAAATATTTTCTAATATATTCCCCCGCATTAGCCTCCATTCCAAGCTACGTAGTTCCAGTCCAATACCGAGAATACGAATATGGTCTATTATCTAAGCGAATTGAAGATCTCGAACGATTACAACGTCGTGCTCTAAGTATCTTATACGCAGATATATCTTACGCACAGGCACTAGAGAAATCGGGTTTAGTGAGGTTATCTGAGCGTCGTGAGGCCTTAACCCTGCACGCCTCGTTGATGATACTTTTGATGATCTGAAGCACAAACCTTCGTGATGTTCTTCCCGCCACACGCGACTGCCCGTATAATTCAGTCGAATGGCTGTAATTCTACATGCAATAAACTATGTATCTCATCCCGGTCTGATTTCGTCCCGGTCTCACGTAAATGCCCCCTTAGTTACTATCCGACTATGATGATCATGAATAACGATTGTCAGACGGAGCCAGCTGTTTCTAGACTCCACTTGTTGAACTAGTTTCAAAGGCAATCCTTGTTGCTCAGTTATTTAAAAACGCCGAATGTTGGTCCTAGCTGCACGGGGCTCTCCGACGACCTCCTGAACGAAAGTCCGACGCTTGACGAAGTGACTCAATCGGCAGCGTCTGCAAACCGTGCATACATTTCGCTGCAAATCCAACTTCTGAAACAGTTCTTGAAACGGGTCGCAGTCACTGACTGCTGATTTGAATTCCGAGCATTTACCTAGAAGATAATATCAGTAATTGTCGATTTTCTGTCAATTTTATTTTTAATCAATTGTCGTTCCAGTTAGTCTGCCTCTTGGAATTTCGTTGCCTAGAGGACTTTGACAAATCAGTCAAAACACCGTTTAAACACGAGGCGCAAAAGAGGGTTCGAGATGCTCGAACGGCAATCTACTTTTTCCTATTACGCGCTACTGTCCTGTGTTGTTAGCTCATAATCGCAGCCCATTCTACAAATCAAGTAAGCGTGTGCCAAATTTTAAACATGCCGTGAGCTGTCACAGTGGCTGATCATTTCTATTTTGGGCTTGATTTTCTTTTGTTTGTCTTTAATTTGTTGTTGATACAGCTAATGCACTATGTACTTTTCCTATGACGTGAAGCATTGGCAAAATTAAACGGTTCTCCTAATTACCGTACAGGGTTGAAGCAACCAATTTTGAATCGTGAAAACTCCATGTACAACAGAGCACACGAACTCAATGCATTCGAGGAGAACGTTTTGAGAAATTCGACAGTAATATACTGAAGCAAAATGGCTGGAAACTGATCACGAAACAGAGGAATTGGAAATTGCAAGTATGCAAACTTGTGCTGTGGGTTTCCGCACGAAAGAGGAGGGTTTTTAGAAGGTAAGCCGTGTTTACCCTGATAATGCATTCCTTCGGAACTAAACCCAAATTGTATGAAGCTGCTCTAGGATAGCGCCCAATAACCTAATTCAAAAGTAATGTCGACGTTTTCGTCAACGTTAAGTTGTTTTGAGAGATCCTGCCAAAATTCTGGAAAAAAGTAGGAAGGTTATTTATTAGAGGCCATTAATATATGCGAAGAAATTGTTTTTGTTTGCTTACTTCAGTTCAACTTTTTTACTATTTGTCTTCAGTACCTCTTTGACGACTTTCAGCGCGAAAATCTGCGATTTTATAGTTAACAAGTTAGAGTTACGTAACGTAATGTCCATCGTGATGCACGAGAGACGAGCGTAATTCTTGACAATCCATGCAATTAAGATTTCACGTATGATAAACTATCTGCAATATTAATGCTTTATGCTTTCTTTACTGAAGCAAATTCAGTGATTAAACATGTTAAATCTATTGAGTATTGCGGTCGCCCTGTGTCTTCGAATGCATTTTTTTAAGTCGAAAATAGTTTTCAAATAAGTTTTCAAATAAGAAGGCAACGACTCTGCAGTACATTCAGATCCTTTAAGCAAATGATCTTAATAGCGTATCCTTTAAACGAAACATCAAAAGAAAAATGGACTCCGAAATGGATTTTTATTATTTAACAAGTTCATTCACTTCCCTTCAACTTCATAAAAGGAAAGTTTAGTGATCATTGTGGAAGAGCCAAACATGTCTGATTCTGCCACGTTGAACTGATTTTCGAAGTTTTTGAGACGAAGAAGCAAAAATGTTTCCGTCTTAATGCTGCCCTGCCGAGAACAACATACGACTTTCAACAAGTTGAAACTTAAGTAATTTTTGCTGAATGGTTTTTAAATTGTTTCAACTTGAAATTCCAGTTTTGCATAAGCTTACATAATGTACTGGTCTCCAGATATGATTTCATTGCCAGCGATAACTTGCCCTTTGATCATCACGTTTCTCACTAGAGTTGTCAAAAACTCCGTTAAAAATTCCCATCATTTATGCTAAGGGAACATATACTCAATTTTTTCGTGGTACGAAATTGCGAACTTTGTTATCCCCTTAGCTGAATTTTGTCGCCCTTAGGATTAAAACGTCGCCCGTGCGTAAAATGACCTGGCCGTGCTTATCACATTTTATTAGTAAACAATTACCTTCGGTGAAGGTGTCCTTTTTCGAAGTCCGGGTGGTATTTCTCGTCGTCTATTTCAATGGCGTTTAAAGATCTAACTTTGATTACTCAGTAAAAACTTCCTGTTGTCTTCTACTGATAAGAGGGGCAAACGATGCACTTTTAACTTCTCATTTTAGCTCGGTATCAGTTACAGGTAATCGGTATTTTCTTGTTTGACGGCAAGACTGATACGAAATATGAGTTCCGTCAAGCTTTAGTTATCATTCCACACACACATATATGTATATCAGGATGTATATATATTTAACAATTATTCTTCGACGGCGAAGTGATTATCGGTGAATATTCACCTCGACTTCGTCTCGGTGAATATTCACCGATAATCACTGAGCCTGAGGCGAATAATTGTTGTAGTATAAATACAGGTGATTATCTCAAAAAAGAGAGAAAAAAAA
Organism: Montipora foliosa; assembly: GCF_036669935.1. Lineage (NCBI taxonomy): Eukaryota > Metazoa > Cnidaria > Anthozoa > Scleractinia > Acroporidae > Montipora > Montipora foliosa. Next base: position 12,195,616 of record NC_090876.1, read on the forward strand.
AACATTTCAACGCGAAATCATCTTAACTTACAGTGGCAAAACGACTACTGGCAGCCATTTTGACTTTGTTTATGTTTCGCATTAATTTAAGAAAATTGTTCACGTCAGGTAAAAACGGTATCTTTTCCAGAAAAATTAAAAATACACTAAAAAGCACATAAGTAGAAAAAAAGGAACCAAAATGGGGGGGGGGGAGGTGCCTAGCCACCCTATTCAACCCCCCCCCCCCTCCCCCTTTCCCTGGATACGCTCCTGAAGATCATAGGTTCTATTCGTGTTCAAATCTCTCTGAAGGAAAAAAATACTTCATTATGCAAACATCTTTCGCCACTCGGAAACTCTTAATCCCAAGTTGTTATCTACTGTTTGGAAAGAATATTCGGCGTTTTTCATTTAAGCAGTGATGATAAGATGTCGAAATATTAGTGTTTTTATTGTAAACGCTCACTTTTTTCATCATAAAAACGCCAATCATTTTTTTGTTTGGATGCGATCATATTGATCATATCAGTTCATGTTTATTTTGTGACATTTCAACGTCTACAAACCTGGAGCCTGTTAATGAAGGTGTGCTAAATGATTAAAACTGTAGTATTTCGTCTTCACAATTTTTTGAATATATAGGTTCTATCTCTTCAACTCATTTGTTGTATGACAGAAAGACAAATAGCCGATTAATGAAACTTTGACTCATAGCGAGAGATTATTGGATAAAAAATCGCTACTTGGGTGCAACGCTGGTAGCTTGCTTCTTCTTGGCCAATCAGGGCATTTAGCAATCTCGAACCCAGGCTCTCCCTTGTTTCCTTTGTTTTCGTCGATGACCATGGCCTTGGGAGGATAAGAGAGAAACAGTTCAAGGTTGGGAAAATCCTCTGAAAACTCATTGTCAGCGTAATTGATATTTGGAGTATAATTTCTTGCCTTCATTACATCGTTCCTTTATCAGCTTGTTCTTCGAACATTCTTTATGGTGTTAAGTAACTGTACAGTCGAACCTCTCTAATACGGACACCGAAGAGACAGAGTAAAGTGTCCGTATTAAAGAGGTGCCCGTTGTATAGAGGTCATGAATATTACGTCACTGTAAAGGCTCCATCGATAGTATTAAGTGCTTTTTAAGTCAAAACTGGCCCAAACAAGTCTTTGAGGTCCATAATGGACAGTACAAATCGTTACAATACAAGCTGTACAATTCCAAAAACATATGGCAAACTATAATACAGTTTCCGAGCAGTAACATAATAGAACAGTAACAAGTGTAGCGAACACTAACATAAAGTAGAGTATTTAATGAAAGTTATTTGTGATTGAGTCATTTTGCGTTAAAGAAGTCTGCAATGTTCTTCTGAACAGCATTCGCTAGTCGTTATTTGACAATAAACGACTGAGTTTTGAAATATATCTTGCATAACTCATCAACCAAATTTGATTCAATGACGAGAGCGAAAGAGGTAGAAAAAGGAAAGCAACAACTGGAGAGTCTTCAAAGAACAAGAAATCTTGATGATAAATGGCAATGACATGTCGATATATAATTTTTAATTTACTGATTAAAAAAAATGATGCTGTTATCGTATGAACAATGAAACAATTGATTACACTTTGATATGTAACGACAAACAGGAAATCGTGTTGAATAAGAACTGTCATCATTGGAGTGTCCGTAATAAAGAGGTTAAGTTTGTATGAATTTTCTCTCTGGGGCCGAGATTTCGAGTCCGTTGTCCGTATTATTGTTGGTTTTTCACTCGCATGATTAACGGCCATGTTTTTCAACGAGGACAAAAGAAAACGTTTGCATAATAATAAAATTAAATTCCAGAAGGATTTGGTCGGGGATCCAACATGGCCGTCGTTTCTTTGTTTAAGGGCTCCAACGTGGTGGCCGTGACGTCATGTGAAATCCGAGAATAGAGGGTCCGTATTATAGAGGTTGTTCTTACAAATGTATGGGCATTTTCCCGGGACCAAGTGAACTGTCCGTATTAGAGAGGTGTCCGTAAGGAGAGGTTCGACTGTATTCACATACACACCATCTTATCAATTCTTGTTTATTTCTCAAACACAGTGTGTATTCCATGGAAAGGAAGAGGAAAAACATAACAGGTAATAAGTTAGAGTCTCTGCTTTTTATTTGGCCTTACTGTGTAATAAGAATCATGGGAGTAATTGATTCAAATCAAAGCTAATCGGAGTTAGCAGATGGTAAATGGGACGCATGCGGAATAGTTGAATTTCAACCAATCCACTGAGACTGAGATGACAATGATGTCTTGTACCATGATAGACCATTTTACAGTTGTGTGCTTAGTTACCTGGTCTTTGAATGAAAGTGAGGCCGGAGTTGACCTTGCTTTGATAGAAACCTCACAGCTTTTTTTATGTAAATTACTACTTATTAGCATGAGAACAATTTAATATAAAAAAAGCAGTGAGGTTTCTATCAAAGCGATGTCAACTCCATTTTCACTTTCATTCAAAGACCAGGTAACTAAGCACACATTGCTGGTGGACGAACAAAATAAGTTTTTATGAGAGAGCTTTTGTTTTCGTCCAGTAACATGGCAGCGATGACGTAACTTGAAAACCACCTATATTTGTCTCATGACGGAAAATTCACGGGCTGTCTTGTTTGTTGCGTAGACTTTCATATACCGGACTAAAATAGCGGAGGACAAAAGAACCGTTATAATTCCGATTAGGCCTTGCTAATTAGGCATCCTTATGTTCGCTTTGCTCTTTTGTTTTATGGCCAATAGTTATTTAGGATACGGTATATGAAAGACCAGCTCTGTTTGTTCTTTTTACAATAAGAATCAAACGATCTTGGCCTTAACATCACCGAGTCAAAAAGTGCATTTTTAACAAGTATGAGCGCACTGGAATGGTACGAATAGGGGTGGTCACAGGATGCATTTTAGTTCAATATGTCTTTCACTTCGAAAGTATTCTTCTTGTATAGGTGGTTTTCACGTAAGGTCTTCGCCGCCATGTTGGTGGACGAAAACAAATGATCTCTCATTAGCTCCTTTTGTTCGTCCACCAGCTTTGAACTTTTTCTCATTGTTATCACGATGAAGCGAAACCACTTACTATCAAAACCGTTTTGCTCTTGGTGTCCGGCTCGCTTTGAAAAGTTGAGTTCTTTGCGAGTTCATGACACTGAATGAGTGAAACAGGAACAACTTCAACAACAAAAGCGCCTTTATTGGAGTACGCAGATTGCATTCTCCGGCAAAAAAACGCGAAGAAAAAAGTTCATAATATCATTCTTCCGCTCACAAAATTTGAACACATCTATAGAAAGAAGATGGTTTTTCCCGGTTAGAGTGCAATTAACTTGATGCCGGACAAATAAGTCTTTGGATCTAGGACTGCTCCATGGACCTCAGTAGGGATGTCTGTAAGAGATCACAAGTCCAGAATCACTCCACAACATCCGCATGAATTACGGCCTTTCATAAATTGTGTTAACAATGAAATTATTCTAATTAGGTTTTGAAAGTGCTACTATTTCCAATCAATTCCTATTTTTCTTTGGATTTCAAAACTATGTCAACTAAACACTAAGAGCCGGTCATTTAAACCAAGTCTAACTTAGACCGCGGTTTACGGGTTCATTAATTGGTGAGATGCGTCAAGTTCACGTGTGTTTTTCTCCTCTGCTTGCGTCTTCTGTTCACTACTTTTGACATTGGACATGCATTACACACTAGAATTAGCCAGAATGTAAATAACTTGGGACTCGGTTTTGTGAGGCACAGGCTAATCTTCGTTTAAATATCCGGCCCTAAGTGACCCAATATTTAAGCGTTGGTTTAAAAAAGACACCTGCTTATTTTCACTGAATTTTCCTATTTAATAGTCCGCCATTACTAACTTTAAAATCTTGAGACAGTTGGATCGAGGAGAAACTGACGTCAAGGACTCTCTAGTTTAAGAAAGCAATACGTGTGTACGCGGCTGATTTAATATACAGCATGGTAGTTTTGGGCTTTCAGACTTTTAAACTCGTGCTTTGCACATACAGCTGTTTCGAGAAAGGTTGTCCAATAGAAGCCAAAGAGCGTTCGCGACAATGCCGGTGAGAGGTAGTATGGGACAGTATTCAATAGGTAGTGAACTCCCAGAATCGAAGATGCCACGACCGTGCAGTGAAGACCTACGATGGCGAGCTCTTTGGATGAAAGAGTTCTCAGGATATAGCGTTAATGAAGTGGCAGTACGCATAGACTTATGTTGAAGCTCTCTCCCGCCATCACGCTACCAAAACACGTCCAAAAACAAAAGGGGTCATTAGCAAAAATGATTGCTCTGCACGTGCGCCACGATTTTTGGTACATTTCTCAAACTTTCTCTGCGAAACATGACAGAATCTTGCTTTCTCTGTGAATCCTAACCCTTTTGTTACTAATTCAGGGCCTGAATCATTTGACTGAATTTTGAAACTCTCTCATAATCTCAATGTCAGAAACAAAGCATGGCCTGGGGATGTAATTCTAGGTGATTCTAGGTGACGTTTTCGATAGCATTGTCGTCATGTTTTCGTTGACTCAAATTGACAGATTACCATAATGCTTTTCGGCATTGTCGCGTACGCTTTTATGCTTCTTTCTCGAAACAGCTGTATATAAATAAGCTGCATTTGTAGATGACGTCACTATTCCATCTCGTTTTCAGGGTCTCTCTTTTCTGCCTCCTTGCCGTCAACGACAAAGGAGGCAGAGAAGAGAGATTTAAAACAAAATAATACTGCAAGACTGGTTGCACGGGCTGTGAGAATAGATACATTTTTTAGCAGCCGTACAACCAGCCTTGCAGTATGATTTTGTTTTAAATCTACAAATTATTTGCTGGTTAGATCTCCCAAGATTCGGCGCTTCCACTTTGTTCAGCTGGCCCTTGCATCAAAAATTGTCTAAGAAAAGAGTGACCCTAAGAACGAGGTTAACCGATTGGTTTTGAACGTGAATCCCGTTGAAGCCACCTGGATTTTTCATGCGTCCATAAGAGACAATTGCTTTAATTGTTCAGCTAGACTGCAAAACAGTCGTTTTCTTCCCTTTTCGGAAGGCGCGAAGCCCCGTGAGCGTGATCCTCGCGTGTGAAGCGCGCGAGCCTCAAACGCCCGTAGGGCGTCTCTCCCCATTCTCCCTCGCCGTTTCTACACTTGCTCCAGACCTTTCGTTCGAATATTTACCGCGTCGCTTGCGTTCGCAAAAAATACGACTGTTTTGCAGTCTATTGTTCAGCTAAGTCCGACGATCAATTCTCTCAATTTCGTCTGTAACACGCACATCAAACATCAACCTCGTTCCCAGGGTCTCTTTTTCGATGACACAATGGAGACCCTGGCAACGAGGTTGATCAAACACGTGCATTGCCGTTTCACGCTCTAGATTGTGAGCGCTCTTGTCCAGTTATGCCTTCCTTTTACCCCAGCATTTCCCTGGGTCGCCTTATTCTCGTCCCCATATTGCGGTGATATAGATAACTATTTGTCCACGATGTTCGCGAGATATCTTTGTCGTCGTATGAAAGAAACATCAGGCAATTTGTCGTCCAACTTACCTTATAACAAAATTGCGAGATAAGTTGTTGTAGGTGTAGAAAGATATGACACATGCTTAGCCGGCTTGAAGCGATAAACTTCTGGTGCGACTGAATGAGTGATGGAGACCAATGAAATTAAAATTATATAAACGCTGGCCTCTCAACCTCTGCATCCCTTATCGCTGTCTGGCATATTTCATTAATTTGGTTTTTCCGGTTTAGTTTCAGGTCAATAAGTAGCTTATCTCACGTTTATGATATTTTGTTGTGTGGGAGAAAATTGCGCCGCAACAGCCGCTTCGACCAAGTTGCGACAAGATCATCGCAAGGTCTCGTTTGAAATTAGGAGATCTATACGACCATATACGTTTTGAGCAACCAAAACACGAACATCAGCAAATTATCCTTTGCATTTCAATCTTGTTCAGTAGCCGACCTGAATTCCATGAGTATTGTGCCTGCGAAAATAATGGATGCTGAAGAAGACGAAGAAGAGGAATTTGTCAAATACGGAGCTGTGGATGAATTTTATGACCTGGACAAAGAAATTGGCAAGTAAGTTGCTTTTGCGACAAGGACTAACATTTACCCATCCCCTTAACCTTTAAATTTCTTTGCAGTAGCCAATATGTTTCTGTTTAAACCCAATGTTTGTAATCAGCAAAGACGGCTTTCTATTTTCAGCGAGTAAAATTAAACACTGGCGCGTTTGGCACGAGAACTCTTTTATCTGCTACAAGTCAACCTTAGGCCGTCGGTGCACTAGACAGGCTGCGAACAGGCTCTCTGGTGAATTTTATCAAGGTGTTTGCCGGAAATTTAAAGAAAGGATGTCGTTTGTCGCGATTTCACTTTACGTGATGTCGCTACTTCTTAGGCCATGTCGCTTGTCGGAATTTACCCTGGCAGAGCCTCTTCGATGGCGCAAGATCAATAGCTTACCGAGTTAAACTTGAAATCCCTTAAGGTTCTCCGCTTCTGTGGCAATTATTTTGGTTGTTTTTTTGCTAGAGAACATAATGCGTCTGGACGACTTTTAACAATTTATTTTCAATATGCGTCTTTTAGTTTATCATGATAATGCATTTTGTCCTATGTGGAGACGGACGAGAGACGCATTATCTTCATTATGCGTGTGGACGATCTAAATCGTTTACTGCGTCTTCAAAGACATACTAAACGATTTACGCGTTTATGCGTCTCTAGTATAAAAAGGGCCAATCTCTTTATGTTACCTCGGCGTGTTAGTGTTTTTCAAAAATTTCGTTAGTACTCCATGGCCATAAATTCGTAAATACTAACCGAACTACCAAGGAACTGAGTTCGGAGGAACGGAGCTGAAACTATAAAATTTACTGTGATGTGATTTCAAGTTTTCCCTGAGACTTGAGCTTTGGTCCTTTCACGTTCAAGATTTGCGAAGAACGGGGAAGAAAGCTACGGTTTTCTTTACTAAATGCAATTGTTTGTTGGCATTCTTTTCGATTTCTCCGTCGTAACTCAGTCACAACAAATTCAAAATGTTTAGACTGACATCACGCCACAGACAATGCATCCATCCAACAGGGAAAAAGGAGACTAAAGAGTAGACTGGCCTAACTTTGTTAATCCGATTTGCAGCGTGTAAATGAACAAAGAGTTTCTTGGTTCGCCAAATCTTATTAGTCACCAGCCGGCTTGCGTTGCAGGAGGCCTTTGGATGAAATCCCAGCTGGATACGCGCTCATCATGTCCACCTGGACAAGCATCATGTTCCAGTCTATTTAGGGAATCGTGTTAAGAGGTCTGAGGAAATGCTCGGCGCTAAGAAAACTTTTTTTTCCTATTTTCCCTCTTTTTGAAGTGATTACCTTTTTTCTTTTTTAAATTTTTGTGGTTAAACATATTTATAGGCGAAGTTGGCCTTAAGAGTTACAGTGCTCATCGAGAGGACTCACTTCAAAATTGAAAAACATTCAAGTAGATTGGGTCAGGAACACCAAAGAGAAAAACACATAGAAAGCACCTACTCACACAAAGGGTGAAAAAATGAAAAGAGGAGCCGACAGGTGGAAAGCACACTATTAAACGTTCAATAAAATCTCATAGATTCACTTATAAAGGACTGGACTGTTTTAGCGACAGAAAGGACGCACCAAACTAGAGGGTAAAACTACAGGGTAAAAAAGATATGTTCGTGATGAGCTCCTTTCGCGAAACATGCATACTGCTGACCTTTAACAAATACCTTGGGGCCATCCATTAAACACTACGAGTTACAGACTGTATAATTAACATGACTGCGATTAAAAGCCCATCAAGGCAAATATAATCATTACATGAAGCTGTGACCTCTTCCTGAAGTTGCTTTAAAAACCATAATCGGCTCTTGTCAGCTTTTTCATGATGCAAATTGAGAGTGAACCGAGGAGCGAGCCATTTGTCCCGTGGACGTGCCGTCACGTATTACTTTCAGACATGTACTTTTTGACATTCTAAGAACATGTCAAGCAGAAGAAACAAAACTAAGCTGATTTTTTGTCCAAAACAACGTTACTGCCTTGCTTTGGATAACTAGCCGCGATAGTTTTGCTCCACTTTTGTTAACGAAAATAGCGCTCATTGTTAGTGAGTTAACATACTCTTTCTAGATGCCGAGGTCATTCTTGGTATTGTAGGGATTGTCTCGTTGACAGACACCTTTTCAAGGATGATTACTCTTGGCCTGCCTGTGGTTACGACTAGTTTAAAGAGACCAACATCCTCTTACGAGTTTGAAGGCCTGTTCGTTCTTGGTCAGCAACAAAAATACTCGATGCGCGATTAAAAAAAATATTGCAGTTTTCGGGGGCATAATAATCTATCTATTCAAGAGAAGCAAATAAAGAAAGAACAACAACGCCCGTCTCGCACGAAATTTCGCCATTTTCGTTATTTACACTTGGGGTTTCAATGGCATTTTTCAATGTGCAGAAGCTTCAGCTATGATCCAATCAAGTTCTTTCCGTTGGCAATGAAGTTTAATTTTCCACTGAACAAGCATCCACGTACATATGAAAGCAACTAGACGGGCACCCAACGTCAATTTTCGGAAGATATCTGTTCGGAAGACGATTTGAGATCAAGAGTTTTTGGAACATTTGTTGTAAAAATTTCTTGCTGGCCTGCCTGTCCTAGGATTTTCGAGCATCTAAAAAATGGTATAATTGCCCATTTTTAACGGATTGTTACCCTTAATAGGTCACCTAGAATTTTCGGGAGCCTTTTTCCCGGCTGAAATTTTCGAAAAGGTAAGTTTTGATCCCTATAATCTTCGGATCACTAGACTTTCAGCTAGGAAATCCGAACAAATCGAAAATTTTTAGGGGATAAAAATATGCCTACATCTACCATTTAAATACCAAAATACGTTTAACAATGCTATGTTTAAGTGGTTTTGAACTATATTCTCGTTGGGTGCCCCTGACTATAGAACGCAGGGCCGTTTTTGAAGTAGTATCACTGCAATGGCTCCGCGACTCGCCAGTAAAAAGTCAATAGTTAAGAAAGGAACAAGGTTTACCATTGAGTGAGATTCAATATATAAAAACCGAGTAAGATACATCTTTGAGTGGCTCGGCGCCGGCCGCTCGTCAGCTGACGGCCAAGCCGCCGAGCCACCGAAAAAGTACTTGTTTCAAAAGTGACCCTGTATTCTGCAGTTTAGCCACAAACCAACCTTTGAATTGATTTGTCTTGATTGACCATATTCGTATTCTCAGTATTGGACTGGAACTAGCTTGCAGTCGAGACTAATAATGCAGGGAAATATTTTCAAATGCAAATACTTTTTAACATATTCCCCCGCATTAGCCTCGTATTAGAGAACGAGTATGGTCTATTACATGAGATTTGATTTGATTTGATTTATATTTCCTTCAGTTAGTGGAGTAATTTTAGTCAGCTAAATAATAATAATAATAATAATAATAATAATAATGATAATAATAATAATAAGCATCAGTCTATTTGAAACATGATTGGAAATTGCCCAGATTATTGTAATCCGCAGTTTCACTACGATCCGCACTTGTAAACAAAGCGAAAGTTTGAAATAAGCATAATAATAATAATGAAAAGGAGAGTAACAATGCAGTTATTGGGGATATTGCTTTACCGTGGGATCGTGGGATCACAGAGTGTATGAAAAGGAGGATGAAAAGATTGATAAGAACCAAGATTTGAAGAGGCAGATTGGAAAACTTTGGGGTATCAGACAGCAGGAAGTGGTACCGGTATTTGTTGGTGCACTCGGGGAGCAGGTGTGGCGCAGTGGTGAGAGCACTCGCCTCCCACCAATGTGGCCCGGATTCGATTATTATTATTATTATTGTTATTATTATTATTATTATTATTATTATTATTATTATTATTATTATTATTATTATTATCAGTATTATTGTTATTAACTTCATTTTAAACAATATTTCAGAGGTGCGTATGGGGTTGTCAAGAAATGCATTCACAAAGAAAATGGAACTATTTTCGCAGCAAAAATCATCAAGACTGCAAACCACAAGATTAGAAAATCTGTAATGCGAGAGATTGAAGTGATGAGAGCCCTGGGGAAGCACAGCAAACTTGTTGAATTATGGGATGCTTATCAGACTCCATTTGAGATCGTAATGGTCTTAGAATTGTAAGTTTTTTCTTTTCATTTAGCCTGCGCGCATAGACCGGGAGAAATGTCAATGTTCTTGTCCCAGTTTCTCCTCGAGATATTCCCTCTAAAATATTCTCTCAAAATAAACCACGGTAAATTTTCGTTAAAATTCATTTTGGATTTCATGAAGTGCTTGGGTTAACTGTTAACTGCATATTTCCCCTTAATCAGTTGAAACAAGTCAATGTTTGCAAATGCTATTTTTGCAGAAAGGCAAATTGCTCGCTTTCTTGCCTTCTGGAAAGAGAGAAAAACAATCGAAGTTAATTAAATCCTAAAATTACGGATAACGGATACTGAGTCAAATTGCCTGCCGCGCCAATGGACTTCGACATTTTTGCATTCTTGTTCGCCAGCGCGGATTTTTCCAACACTTTTTTTCAAGGGACGCGTTTCGACGGCAAGGTCGACCGTAGGTATTGGTCAATAAGTAGGTTATATTTGCATTGGAGACTTGGAAAATTTTTAAACTTCGTTTTGTTCGACTGATATCTTCGGCTAAGGATACTTCGTGATTCATCAGTTTGGAGTACAAAGGTGATGTTCGAAAAGTACCCAGGAATCGTTTTGGGTTTCAGAGTCCGCTGCAAAGGAGGTCGTTTGGCTCAAACTGACATTCCTCTTTTACTTTAACTTACATGACTTATAATGTACTCTCGAGTTAACAAATTGATGTCAGTTTTTCATCTGTCTGTCCTGTTATTGATCATGGATTTGCTCATAACATTGTCAAAGTAGCTGTGGATCCACGACTACTTTGACAATGTTATGACGAAATTCACTGTCAATAACAAGATAGACGCATGAAAAACTGACATCAATTTGTTTTTTACAATAACAAAAAGGCAGAGGGATCAAAATTAACTCAAAACACGAGAAGAACGCGAGACAAAAATGCGAGAAACTTCAAATTTTTTCAAGCTGCCGCCACCGATATCGCGTCATTTTCGCATAAATTATAAATTTATGTGTCTGACCGGCTATTGACAATAAAGATTAGCCAATGAGCGCGCGAAAATTTTGCAGTCATTGTAAAATTTATTATAGAGTGTTTTTTACGTGACGTCACGGCGGCCATGTTGGTGTACCCAACTAACCACCTCCTCCGGGAATTGAGCTCTATTATCATGCAAACATTTTCTTTTGTTTCGGTGGGAAAACAAGGTTACTGATCACGTGAGTGAAAACACTCTTATAAGTTTCCAAGAAAGAAGAAAAGATTCACAATAGATGGTTTTCAATCACGTGATGAGACGGCCATGTTGGTGCAGAAAACGATAGCAAATTATGTCCCATGTTTTGCATTATAAGAGACTAAAATTCCCAAAAGACTTTTTTCTCCATTGTTCTGTGCACTAACATGGCTGCTCTGACATCAGGTGAAAACCATCCATAGGCAGAAACGAGAATCGCTATCGTTGACAGACGATGATGAGCCCATCAGTAAATACGGTATTGTCTAATTATATATTCTAAATTTAGATAATAGTGGCCCAAGGCCAAAGGCCTATAATGGCCTAGAATGGGCCAAGGCCTGTAATGGGCCAGGGCCTATAATGGCCCAAGGCAAAATAAGAGAGAGATTGAGACTTCTGGGTTATGGACTTCTGTCGCTGACTTCTGTCTCATTTTCTGGGAAATCAATTTTTTTTTCAGTGTTTACATTTAACAAATCAAAAGTGGTTCAGCGTTATTAGTCATCACAGTCGTCAAAATGTTGTGGACGCCGAGTGAGTCCACAACCAATTTTTGTCAATAATTGTGTCGTGGTACGGTTGCCCTATAATATTAAAAAGGAATAGGGCAACTCTAACATGTCTTAATCATTCAAGATGGTCGAACCCAGGAAATATGAAAGAAACAATAGGCGATTCTAGACTCCATTCTCCCTGTTACAAACAATGTTTCGGCGAACATTACTAGCTCCGTTTTTCTTTAAGTCTGTAGCAAGAGTGAAGGTAACCACTTCGCAATCTCTTGATGAGATATGCAAAAAGGACAGATGGGCATTGAAAGAAACGGTCATATTAACAAATCGAATGTGGTTCAGCGTCGTGGACTCACGAGGTGCACAACATTTTGACCATAGTGATGACGAATATTGTTGTCGTTAAGAGTACAGACAACGCTGAACCACTTTCGATTTGTTTTTTACTACAATATTCGACGCCAAAGAAAGTGTTTATTTCAGAGCGTGACCAAAATCATGACACAAAGAAAGAGTAAGCGTTGTCTATAACTTTCTCGCAAAAGGATTAGTTTATTTCCCAAAATGAGCGTTCCTGATTGGCTGTTACGTTGCGTGACAAATTGACGCGAGCATGACGGAAGCATCGTTGTCTAGACTCATATCGACAACGGCAAATTAGCCAATCAGATTGCGAGACTACAAGCAACTCTTTTAAAAAGAAGTATTCATCACAATAACTGAAAGTTAAGCACTTACCTCTACCTCGAAATGTTTATTTGGCACACAATTAATAATATTACAACTGAAGAAATGCTGTTTCAAGTCGCTCTACCCTGCCAGTAAATGGAAGTTATTTGTATCACACCGTGTACTTGACAGGGGTTGTCCAAAGTTTTGTTTAGCGATGGAAATAATTTGTAACCGACACAGAGCCAGTTGACTTGAAACGATTATCTATTAATAACTATATAAATCCTTTTCCTAGTGTGCCCGGCGGTGAACTGTTTGAGCGAATCGTTGCAGAAGACTATTTAATGGAGGACGATGCGGTAGATTATGTCAAACAAATTCTTGAAGCTTTAAAATTTATGCATGAGAGGAATTTCGTTCATTTGGATCTCAAGGTGAGAGGCACATCTTTTTACGTTTTCACCGTGAATAATCTAAATTTCTGTAAAGTTCATTTTCCCTTACATCACAAAAAGAACTCATGTTTGGATGGAAACGATTTCATAAATGCTTTAAACCATGCCATAGAAAATACAGCCAATCACTGAGATTGCAGGGAAGCCGTTGTATATTCGTCAGTATTCCACCGAACCTTCCCATCTATCAGTGCAATTCAACGGTATTGCACTCAACCTTCCCATCGTGCCTTGAAGGCCACTGTATATTCTATGGCATGGTATAAAATAGTTATGCAACCCTTTCTCGTGGTATACCGTGGAATGTTCCATCTCGCCTTTAGGCCAGTGTGTATACCAAGAAAATACAAGTGACTGGTGGGATATACCACGGGATACCACTCGAGAGTATTGCATAACTAGTATGGTCAATGCAGCATCTGTGGTGTAAAATTACGGTAAAGGCCCAGTAATACGGGCAACATATTTCTTGCAACTTGTCGCGCAATACGCGCAACAAACCATCTCAACTTGCAACGCAACATGTTGCGCGACAAGTTGCACGAAAAATGTTGCCCGTATTACTGGGCCCAATCGAAGGTTACAGACTACTTCAAAGCCATTTGAACTTTCTAATTCTGTAGTAGTTCGTGTAAAGTGCTGTAAGCTAAAATACAGAAAACGTCTATTTGAGATAGTCTACTCTACTCTATTTCACAGAAGCCATCGCCTTTCAAGAAACTGTAAGATGTCAGAGTTGTTTTTTTGTAATTTCTCGGGTTCTGTTCAGTGGCAATGAACTAAGATTATAAGGATGTAAAACAAAAACCAATATTTGATGATATGAGTTGATTGCGTTAGTATCCCCAATAGACTCTTTACAATTGTGCGCTTAGTTATACCTTGCCTTTAAATGAAAGTGAGGATGGTGTTCACCTTGTTATGGTACAGACCTCCCTCCTTTTCTATTGTTAATTATTTTGTTGTCATGCTAATTAGTAAGAATTTACATAAGAAAAGCAGTGAGGTTTCTGTCAAAACAAGGGCAACTCCAGCCTCACTTTCATGTAAAGACTAGGTAACTGAGCACACAACTGTAAAATGGACTATTAGTGCCCTTGTGCTAAATTTATTGACACTTCAATAAAGTTGTTATTATTATTATTATTATTATTATTATTATTAACTGCAAAAAAAGGTTGATTTACAAAGAATTAAAGTAATAGTACAGAATTCATTTAGTTGAACCATAATTGGACCCTGCCCCGTTACTACGACCAATTTTCCATGGCTTAACGGTGGTCGTATTAACGGGGTTCCATTGTACAAGTTATTTACTCTTGCGACTGTATCATGCTTCAGTGAACTGGATATCCATTGTTTTATAATGCAAATAATGCCCCCAAAATGAACTGTATTAGAGGATTTGCCATAATAGCAAATGCCAGCAGTGTTAATTCACTTCTGTCAGAGAATAAATGATAAATAAGTACTGTAAATAAATAAACGGGGCCGTCTTTCTGTATTGGCCAAGATAAGATAAGATAAGATAAGATAAGATAAGATAAGATAAGATAAGATAAGATAAGATAAGATAAGATAAGATAAGATGAGATAAGATAAGATAAGATATTTCATGTCAAATTACACAGGGCGTGGTCTCCCAGTCCCCTGAGCCAGGCAAGAGAATATGAGGAAACAGAGCGAATCCTTATGCCTCATGATAATTATTTGAAATCTATTTTTAGATTGTGCTGCGAAGTTTATTTTTATATGTTGTTACCATGACCGCGCGGTCCACTTTCAAACCTACTGATTAATAATCCATATTTATTGGCCATACTGGATATTGGCCAAGTTCTTTAATTTTTAATTTTTAATTTATATACCGAAGAAAATTTCCGGGCTGAAAAGGCATTTGCCGCCCTGATTATGATTGGCTGCAGAGATGTCAGACAACTTCGCTCGGCCAATGAGATCCTGAGGATACCATTTCAATGCAAGAATTTACGTGCATTTTTTGCTCTTTTTTTTTTGTTTCTCAATGTTTTCTCTTGCTTAGCAACAACTTTCCATACCATAGTTTCATGCTACATCTCTGTAAGGCTTTTTTTTCTTATTAAAGTGCTACTGCGACGAAAATTTAGTATTTTCTTTTCCGGTTTTTCTCACGTTAATTTCACATTTAGACCCTAAATTTCTTGCATCGGTGAATTTTTTTACAAGCTAGCCACGCAATTCCCAGAAACAAGCATCCGAACACCGTAAAATCGCGTCCGGCATTGCTCGTAAAAACAAACCTGAAGAGCCCGCGAAATCACTACAGCGGGTTTCTCTGTGACGTCATAGTCACAACACGTGATTTGGCACAGTTACTATTTGGGTGATGTACTTTTCATATCCGGTAAGATTAATAAAAAAGGAAATATTTTTTCGTCGCAGTAGCACTTTAAATGAATTTGTACAATTTGGTCTTGTGTATTGATAATAATGATATCCGCTCGGGCGCAAATGATTCTACTCAGGCCACAAATAAACTATATGCCCTCCAAGAGTCATGTGATTGTCCTAATGACAGTGTCCTACTCCAGTTTTTGCAATTTCAGCGGTGTCTGTAATTATCAAGTACGACAAAGTGCTGTAGGAGGGGTGGGAGAAAGTGGGTTTATTTTAAGTTAGTATAACCTTCAGTTGGCCATGAGAATCCTTTTTTCTTCTGCGGGGTTTCTAACTGAGTGAATTAAAGCAACAGCGCAATTGACTGGGACAAAACATTTAGTTCCCCTAGTTTGAGTTATATTTTCTCACATGTAGTTAATTTTAGACTTCTGACGTAAATTAAAAAGTTAATTTATGTGCATGTGACGTAATCGGAGACGTTGCACAGTGACAGATAGAAAGCGATAAATCAAAGGAGAAATATAACAGTTTCAAACCCCGATTCATGGGCTCCTGCTTTCGGGGATAACTGAACTTTTTTTTTTCAGCCCGAGAACATTTTATGCGTGAGCATGGATTCCAATGACATCAAGCTTGTGGACTTTGGACTCGCCAGAGATCTCGATTCCGATCAAGAGACAAAGTCTTCTTTTGGCACACCAGATTTTGTCGGTAAGTATATACTCATTAAAATTCACGGTTAAGTCTTCCGAAACCTATCTTGTGAGTAAAGAGTTTAAGAACAAAGGATCAACTGTGGCAAAAGGGGACGAAAACTCCCAAAATCTGCATATTTAATGCCGTTCTCAGTAGTCCTCATTTAAAAGAACGTGATATGACCAAGTATAAAGTGCCCTGGTATCATTTTATTCCGTGAAATTCAAGTTTCAGCACCACAGGGCATATATTTTTCGTTAATTCCGTGCAATTTCACATCCAACGGGTCGTACGTTGTGTAAAGTACGGCCGAGAGGCTTAGGCTCATCACTGAGATGACGCCTCTGAGACGAAGTTAAATACTGATTTGCTTTCCATTGCATCGCTAAGCAGGTTTGTGACGTCATTTCAGGGAAAGATCCATACCTCTCATGAGCTCAGCCATGGGACAATTGACTTACTTGCGCATTAAACTTGAAACAATGCGCCAACTGTTGCACGATTTTTTGAACAACCCAGGAAAGCGTATTTTGTTTGTCAAATTTATCAACTACACGCATAAAGTACTAATTGAAGACGTCCTTCTTCATAGCTCCGGAAGTCATACGAATGAAACCTGTCTCACCAGCAAGTGATTTGTGGTAAGACTGAATTAATGAAATCCAGAGGATTTTAAAAATATTTTCATAAGCCTGTTACAGACAAACCAGTTTTCCTACGTGTTTTCGACAATTTTTCTTTCATCGTTTGCATGGAAGGTATTTTTTCTCTGATTTTTTTCCTTTGGTTGCTGGTCATGTTGTGTTTGGTAAGAGACCCTGCTTTGTCATTTATGTTTCAAAAAGTACGCGCAGGTGTAGCAAGGCACATGATGCTTTGATATTGTGATCGCCTATGGTTCGCAGAAGGACCCTGGTAATATCAAATTCGAGCAAACAATTTGGTTTGTGAACTACGAAAAACAGACGACGAATGTTTTCCCGATAAAGAAGATGCCTTGTCGTTCCAACGAACGTCACCACTGTTTCATGCCCTGAGAAAGAAGACCACGTGGCGGAGGTTACTTAGCAACAGCAATTTTACCAGATCCCAGACAACTTTTCCTTGACGCATTATACCCACGAACAACTTTCGACTTTTTTTGCAAGTTTTTCTTGACAAGTCTACTTGCTGAAAAACTGAAACGCCAGCTTTTAAACACTTGGCAAGTTTTTCCTTGCCACGTTTTGTCCCACATAAGCCAGTGCACGAGGAAAACCTGCTAAATGGAAACTTAATTGCCTACTAAATTTTTTCCGTGTAACCTGCCATTTAATGAATTTAAAGTAATTTTTCAATCGAGAGGTTTCAATTGCATTGCTTTATCTTCGTTTCTTTGATAGGAGCCTTGGTGTTGTCACATACGTCTTGTAAGTATTGAATCAAAAATCTGAAATGATGGACAGTTTCAATTATATAGGCAGTCTAGATTTATCAGCCATCGTCCAGCGAATAAGCGATATTGTCACATCTTTCAGATAATAAGCGCGTTATGCTTGAGTTGTTTCGTTGATAAAAGATCTATAGATGTACTAAATATCATGTTAAGTGTTAATCTTGTTTCCTCGGGCGGTAGAGCAAGTTATTGCTCCTTGATTTTTTCCGGCACTGCACTGCGACTGGATACTTGTCTAAGATCCACCATCCTCGTGTAAGCATCGCTTCGCGGAGTTGTGTTTCTTTAACATGGTGATAGTAAATTTTTTCTCATTGCTTTCCTCGCAGGTTGAGTGGTCTCATGCCATTTTCAGGTGAAGATGATCACCAGACGTTAGTCAAAGTTGCAAAAGCCGATTGGGATTTTGACGACGAATGTTTTGATGATTTGTCTCACGATGCAATGGGATTTATCGAGGGACTTCTTGTTAAAAAACCGAGGTTTGTTCCTATTTAGGCGATAGAACTTCCCGTGAGGCGTACCCAGATCCCATCGTTTCTCTTAGCTGGTGGGGCCTTCGCACGAGAAAACAAAGGGCTCTGGATTTTGCAGTCCCAGATTCTAGGACTTCCTGAGTTCATATATGAGTCGTCAATAGTACTAAACGTGGCGGCGTTCAGAAGCTTCACATTCGAAGAGTCTCTATGCGAAGGTTTAAGTGGCCTCAAGTAGGAGAATGCGGCCCATCGTATCAAACAGAAAGAAGCAATAAGTAATATATCGTAGTTTTAAGGAAAGACTCTTTAATCATTTTAGCAACTGGCTTCGTGCCAGCTCACCCCATCGCAGCACATCGGCCATTTTACTTCCTGTTCACGATTTTATTGTTCGCAAGCTAGCCACTGAAAACTTTGAATTTCTCATGTCTCTAGAGTCTTTCGTTTTCTCGTGCGAAGGCCCCACCGGCTAAGAGAACCGATGGAATCTGGGAACGAGAATAGCGGCGGTATAAAAGTGTCCGTTTAAATTCTTCGCAAACTCAGCCTTATAACCTCCAAGATTTAAATACCACCTTGCCGACCTTGCCTAAACAAACCTTGGGCGATTTTCTTGTAGTGCAAGTTAAAAACACCCTTAGTTCTGTTTTATCATAGTTCCGATGCTTAAATGAACGTCAGTGGTTCTTTGGTCTTTCCAAGCAAGGCTCAGCCTTGTCTGGGGGGAGGGGGGGGGGGGGACAGGGGGAATTTGGCACCTGTTTTGTCCCTCTGTTTTTGTCCCTAAGGTTCTTTGCAATGCACTTTTCAACTGTTTTATATTACAGCAATGTTATACTTCGTCTTCTTCTTTCGCAGTCAACGCTTTACAATAAAGGAGTGTTTTCAACACCCCTGGATAAAGGTAAATTCTTGATTTGAGAAGTGTTTTGCGGCCAGGAAGTTTGTTAATTATATTAACGTTTTACTTTATTTTTTCGTAATTAAGGATACTAAAGAAACAGGAACAAAGATTAACACGCAGAAACACAAGGCATTTTTGGCAAAGAGGAGGTGGAAGGTTAGATACGATAACATTACCACAGTATTATACAGGAACGTAGCGTGAGATTTTGAAGGTGTACGCCAAAGGCGCTCCAAACAAGGGGGGTATGGGGGCATGCTCCCCCTGAGAATATTGAAAATTTTGAAATTTAGGGTCTCGGAAATGCCATTTCCGACTATTTTAGAATCACATTTCAATAAATAAAACATTTCAACAAAACAGGGGGTTTACAGTACAAGCAGAGGGCAAGATGTCGCAAACTCTGTTATAATATCATTATCATGATCATCATCATAATCATATTTCTTTCGAAAATACCCGGGAACTGGGGGACTGGTGATAAGACTGACCACTGACTGCGTGGGCGCCTTCTATGAGATGACTCGTAGAAGGTATTTATACTGGCTGATACGTGAAATCTTGAATCTGCGCTGATGAAGGAAAGAGAAAAGTTACTACAGAAACATTTTCCGAATCACTTGTCTTTGCTACTCACTCGAATCTCAAATGAAAACCAATAATCCGTTTCCGTTCAATTTTTTCAGAAATCTGTCAATGCTCTTTTGGCTGTTCGCCGCATGTCTTTGTCTCCACTGTTTGCCGGCAAACGAAGAAGTTCAATGGATCCTTCAATTTTGAAATCAACTGCAGAGAGCGAGGAAGACCAAATGGCTGACAGAAAAGTATCGGCACCTGTCGATCCCGTGGGGTTAAGCATCCCGAACCATCGTCATGCTGGGATCCGCAGCTCATGCTTTGATCTCGACGCCAACACGATCAGAGCATTGCAAGAAAAAGCGGATAAGGCAAAGGAGAGAGTACCTCCAGGTAGAGATAAAGAAAACAGCGATGAAATTAGCTCTGAAGAAGATTATGAGGATGACGGCTCGGAAAACGAAGAAGGCTGTTCGGACGGACAGGTCATCGAGGATGATTACAATACAGCAAGTTGTTCCTACGACAGACCCAAAGCAAACACAATTTGTGGAGCAACACCAGTTCGCGAGATGGCTTCTAACCACCACAGGAAATCTTCTGCAACATTGATCAGTTTTGAGGACACGTCCAAAAACTACTTCAAATCAGTCTCGCTCACTTTGAACGAGGAAGAAACTCAGAAAAACAATGAACCTACAAATGACAACAACGTTCAGTTAAACGAAACAGATCTCGGAGATTGTCGCATGGAAAAAAATGGCCGAGATCCCGTCAAGGACATTCGCGAGGTCTCACTTGAGCAAAGTCAGAATTGCATGTTTGATCCAATGGAATTAACGTTTCGGTTGGATAACATCAATGATAGTCACTGCATCGATAATGATGGAGAAAGGCTTCCTGAAATTTGCATAAACGATCAATTAATCGTCACCAGTCCTCCATCAGTTGCGTCGACACAGAACAACAACAACATTGAGAAAATGGACAAAAATGCACTTGAAGCCGCACACGTGCTGCAGATTTCTCCAAGCTTAAACATTGACAATGTAACTAAGGCCCCAAGCGATGAAGTCCAGTCCATCTCACTTAAACTGAACCATTTGAATGGTGTTCAATTAACATCCGATCACTTGACGCACTGTGTGCGTCGTTCGTCGACAGGTTCAGCTCCGTGTTGACATAACAGGAATGACATAACCTTGCATGATTTCTGAATTTTATGATAGTGTCCCATACAGATGAAGGATGTCAACGAAAATGAGAAGCGTTTGATTACCTGTTGAATATAATACTTAACGCGTATTATTAGTCTCACCCAACTAGTGGACTAATGGAAATCCTGCATTTTAATTGGCTACGCCATCTGAGGACTATTAGTTACAGTCCTTGAGTAGCGAAAAGCGTGACGCTTTCTTTTGTTTTATTCCCAAATAAATGTTTCTTCAACTTGCATTTGCTAACTTTATTGTTGCCTTTTCTGTCCGACTAGTTGGTTGATACTAAAAGAATTAGAGCCTCTTCCCTCAAGGGCCTCGGGTCAATAGCCCATTCGGCTTCGCCTCATGCGCTATTGACCCGTAGCCCTCTCGGGCTACGGGTCTAATTGTTAAACAGACCTTTTTGCAGACACGACGGCCATTTTGATTTCTATTGTTTCAAATAGCTATTATGGGATACCCAGGGGGCAAATACACACTAATCTGCCCCATGAGCATCCCCTAATGTCTTTCGAAACAACAGAAAACAAAATGGCCGCCGTATTTGCAAAAAAGTTTATGAATCACCTGAGGAATGCCTTTTATGGAACGATTTTTTGCTAATAGTAAGTTCCTAGTGAACTCTGGGTCGTTCCATTCCTTTTTCGGGGCTAACTGCCAGTTAGCAGTTCCTTTGAAATTACCAACCAGCATGCCTCAAAACTGGGGATATGCGTTCGTCTTTCAAACCGTTGTAAATCTATATAATCACTCGCCAAGAAACAAGTTTCGTACTGTAAAATGGATACGTCGATTCCCAAACTTCGCTTGAAATCTGAACACTTTAAAACCAGGGCCTGGAGCAGGCGTAGCTCAGTTGGTTAATGCGCGGCTTTCGGAGCAAGAGGTCTCAAAGTTCAATCCTCGGTGATTCAACGTCTGTTTCGACTTTCCTTTGATCCGTGTAGCTATAGCTTTAAATACCTGTAAAACGGAGCTCTGACAGAGGGAGGGGGGTAAAGGGCCCACCGTCGGCTTCCATTGATACCAGTCTCATAGCTGAAGGAAAACTACCGACGTTAAATAAAGTTACTTTACCTTTAGGGCTTAGGCCTTATCTCTGCCAGCAGTAATATTCTGTTCAAGACGGTTATAATTATCAAATTGTAAGAAATGGGTAGTTCAGTCACCGTTCGTAAAGTGGTAGAAAGCCTTACGTATCGTCCAGTAGCATCGGGTATGGTAAAGTAGTTTCGTTGTCCGTTTAACACACGTCCTAGGACACAGTGCCCTAAATAACAATAATCGCAAATTTAGAGGAAATCAGGATTTGACGATAATCGTAAATTCAATGCGAAGAGGAGATCATGTTGAAACTTACAGTTGTGTCCGCTCACCACGACAAAGGACTAGTCACTAGGAACGTATTATTAGCGAAATAGAATTCACATGTTGGTTGTTTAATACTATCGTCTTGCGTCGCTTGAGGTAATATAATAACCTAAAAGGTCTCTGCAGTTTCTTCTTTGAGCATTCAGTGTCTCAATGAAGTGAAAAATTCTCAAAAACATGAAAAGTAGTAATTTCTATACATGGAATCGTCAAACCCTTTGCTGGACGTCTCGCATGCAAGTCAGACTCTCGTTAACACTTTCGAATCTTAGGTTAACTTGTATATCCGGTACTGTATTATATAATACAAACCAGGAAAATATACTATCGACCTGCCTGAATCACGGAATTCTTGCTATTTTATCCCTAAATTAGCTTGGTTTTTATAATTTTGCAAAACAAATGGAAACGCAATGTCGGGGTTAACGAATACGAGATAATAATTTCCTCAAATCCGTCACGAGTTAGCCACTACAGAAGACTCAATATCTGTGATTTAAAGTTTTTCAGTCAAGCGTTTTTAGTTAGGGTCACTCAGGGATTTGCTATTGCTTTCTTGATTGACAGGCACTCTCGCCATCTTCCACTCGACCAAATACGTAGAAACTTTCCGTAGCAAATGAACCAGACCACATCCGAGTTTCGTTTTGCTTCAAAGCTGACTGTCTCTTCGCCTGAGTTACCCACAAGGAGCCTTATCGGTTTGTTTTTAATGTTTTTGTCTCAAGTCCGCCATCTATTTTGGCTTGAAATAAGCATTGTTCTCTACACGATCCACGCTTCATTGATTAAGTGTCGCTTTGCGCCCGTTTACTACTCACACATGGACAACGCCGCGGAAAACAAGTGAGCATTCATCGGGAAGATAGAGACGCCCTACAGTTTCACTGGATTTGCAAAGAAAATCCTGAGCCTGTGTGGACACTGCACTTGACACGGGCACTGTTTGGTCTCGGCCCATGGCCTTTCCTCCTTGAGGGAATTATTCATCACCACCTGGACATTAGTAGACCAGAACAGCCTGAAGGTGTAGCAAAGATTGAGCTCGGTCTGTACGTAGATGACTTGCTAAGAGAAGACTAGAAAAACCACCAAATTAAAAAGACTGCTTACGAAATCTTTAAATTAAACGCTCCAGCTTTCATTTCTTCTTTTTGGCTTCTTTTACAAGTTATTTCGTTGGAGGCTCATCGTCGCCTTTCCCTAGCATCACCAACTAATCATTGTTGTTCCTTTCAAAATATCGGAAATTGTTTCCTTTTGCATGTTGTTTACTCTTTCATCCATACACTTTCTCTTTCAGCCACTGACAACTTTTCGGTTGTATCAATTTTCACAATACTGCCTCCAAACTGCTTTGAGTCAGAAACACTTTCGCCTCGGAATCGCTCAATATCACTCAGCTTGCAGCCGCAGACTTCAAAAAACTGACTGGAAATTAAAACTTGAAACCATGCAGCAAACAACTTGAATGATCCCAAATCCCTTGTGTAACAGAAATAAATATTGCATAGTCGGTAATTTTTGGTCAACATCAAACAGAACAAAACAACATGTACCTCTTTAGCACTAACACTTTATTTACTTGTTAATGAAAAACACGTTGAACAAAATGAACAATCCGGAGGGTTAATGGCTTGGGTTTGGTTCAGCTCAGGTTTCACGTTACCCTTTGGGATGCGGTTACACAGTAAAAGACTTCCCTCAGGGTAAAATATCATTTAGATTCGAGTTCACTGACCTTGCAAATTATAAACAGAGAAACAGAATGATTATAACTTAATCATCTTCGTAACTGACAGTCTGAAGGGCAAACTCATGAACATGAAAATAAAGAAAGAAATACTCACAGTGATGCACGAAACCCTGCCATGTTACCTCGTGCTGCAAGTAAGCGTGTGTTTTCTGATATGCTACAAGTGTGCGTATCAGAGGTCAACTCAGAGCACTGCAGGCATTTCCTGTATTAGCTACGTTCTGCTTTATGATTGGCCAAGTCACCTCAGGGAGCAGATAAGAACGTACTTTTCAGTTGAGGAACTGTGATCGGAATTTCTTTTTTTCTTTTTGATGTATCCATGGAAATAACCCTAGGGCAGTTTCGGGTCTAGCGGTTACACACAAAAACGTCCTTGACCTTAGGCAAACGCTATTTACCCATTGGTAAAAGGGCTAGTGTAACCACAGCTAATGTTCTAATGGGTCCGTGGAGTCCTCGCGAAAGTAAAAGTAAGCCAGATGATATAGGCGCTTTTCTCAGGGTTATGTGATTTACTCTCCTCGCTTCAGGCCTGTAACTCTCACTAAATGACCTGAGGTCATGACTGTTGTAAGTCCAAAATACCATGCAGAAGTGAAGGCCACAAAGAATATTTTCTCGTGGTAGAAGAAGTCAATGATATCTTAGATGATCCACTATTGCGATAAACACACTACTTGAGAGTAGGTGCATGGATTTCATGATTTATTACACAACAGCAAGTTACCAAGTAGGCAAATAATTCATGGCCCAGTAACCACCGAGGAAATACAGCAGCCACAGTTATTCTGTGAGAGGAGAGCAAGGATGCAGGGAGCAGGATTACACCAGTTTCAGGTAGACCAAATCGTGAGGGTATTCTAGAGTGTCGCGGAAAGAATCATGGTCGTTGTCCAGTCTGCCTTCTGATAGCACACTCTACACAGAGAAGTTGGTTCAACATACTCATGCAACCACACTCCATGCAGGAGTACGCTTAACAATGACGACTCTGTGGACCTATTGGATTCCCAGATTTTGAAAACTTGTCAAACCAATTATAAGACGGTGCTACTGATGTAAAAGATTCCAGATTTCAGCATGTGTTGTACAGGAACAAACTGAGACGACAAGGGTTACATCGTCTTACACTTGCAGTTTGACATAAGCACTCTACCTAGAAGTAGCAAGAATTAACCTCGCAGAGAGATCAATTCATGGTCAGACGAAAGCGTTTCATCGCAATGAGATGTCGCCCAGAGAAAATTTACTAAAACTCCCGGGGTGAATTACAAGAAGTTCTGCTCCATGTGGAAGTCACTCTGAAGAACATCCATTGAGCTATGTCAAAGAAGACATTCAGTTACCCATACTTACGCCAAACGTGCTGCAGTCTGACTGCCCAAATCTGCTACCCGAAACACAGAGCCACAATTTGGAAAACAAGCACGCATTTGGACATTCACAAGCACGCTCTCTACCTTGCAAGATATAAGGATATGCTATGAAAGACACGGTCAACGCAGTAGCTTAAAGGATTGCGCGAGAGGCACAACATGAAGTACAAAGAGAATCACAGTAACTTT